>NC_045426.1:594487817-595087817 GCF_902635505.1 Sarcophilus harrisii | reverse complement strand
GTAAGCTGTTGAAAAAGAGGAAAGAAAAACAAATAGAAGATAATGAAAGAATCTAAGAATAGCTTTTATTTAAAAAAAAATATGCCATTTCCGACTCTTCAGGATTCTATTTGGGGTTTTCTTGCCAAAGGAACCGAAGTATGAGGCCATTTTCTCCTTCAGTTCATTTTACAGATGAAGAACTGAGATAACCAGTGTTAGGTGACTTGCTCAGGGTCACATATTAGTACTTGTTTAAAGCCAGATTTGATCTAAGGAAAATGAGTCTTCCTGCTTCCAACACCAGAACTCTTTTCACTGTGCCACCTAGTTGTCCTCAGCTAACTAGCTTTTCCATTACAATGGATATGGAAATTGAAAAAAAAGTGGAAAATGGAAGTTGAAAAGAATGGCCAGAGTTAGCAGTATAGATACTTTGCTCTTAGTGGTACCACTATTACTCCATGTCTAATATGTTTTCCAAAATAAAAAGCACATATTATATATTTTTCAGTTTAATATGCCATATTAACATTTTCTCCATTACTTTTATAAAAATAATTAATAAATCAAGCCCTTATTTGTAGTGTTTATTAATTTATAAAGTGTGAATACCACAAAAATTAAATATTGTTACTCCTGAGCTAGTATAAGTTGTACAGCATACTCCATATGGCATATTGTTTCAGATATATTTGAAAGTCCATGAATACTAAAGTGAGACTACATTCATGCATTCTTTGATTTCTAATATAATTTGGAATTAATTTAGTTAGATTATCTGTTGCTTTATTTTGCTTTTGTTGTTTTGATTGATGTATAATAGTAATTCTATGGAAATAACCTTTTAAAGACTATTAAATAATCAGAAAACATTAATTAGGTACATAGTATATACCAATGTAGTATAGTCTAGAAGCATTACTAGCCTGAAGATATTGAGATGATGACATGCTCCACTATTTATACTTTTGTTAACTTTTGTGATCTACTTATATTCAGTTCTATGATGATTTGCTCTTAATTAGTAGGATTATTTTTAAATTCACTGGATTATCACTCTTTCCTTGACCATTCTGAGGAAAGTTGCTAATTTTGGATGTAGTCTAACTTTTTCATTGAAACAGAGGAAGTAATGGGGACATATGATGTATAATATGAATCAGTCATTTATTCCCACACATAGGTAGTGTGAACTAACAGGTAAGTTAATAAGTGTCTTTACATTACACAAGTATCACCACCCTCTCTTTTCAATTATTGCTTTCTATTTCCTTCAAGTAATATGTCTCTCTTGTCATCATTTCTCTATATGCATTATCTATTTCTAAAAAAATTTTCAAGATCTTTGAGAACATGGATTGTCTAATTTTAATAAGTTAGTGTGCAGCAATTATTAAAATATCTAATGCATAATAAGTGTTTGATAGATGATTTTTACTCATTTTCCTTCTCATCTACAAGATGTGGCAAAAAGCAGCACATTTTCATCCTGTGCAATAGGCAATTAGCTTTACTTGGCTATAAGTCAATAAGCAAGAGTTCTCAATTTTTTGTAAACTCTGTGGGTATTGGTCTTATGATTGTTTGGCTTTTTTCTTTTTTTATTATAGCTTTTTATTTACAAGATATATGCATGGGTAATTTTTCGGCATTGACAATTACAAAACCTTTTGTTCCAATTTTTCCCCTCTTTCCCCCTATCCTCTCCCCCAGACAGCAGGTAGACCAATACATGTTAAATATGTTAAAATATATGTTAAATACAATATATGTTTATCTGTCCATAACTATATAAAGTTTGAAGAATCTAACTTTGAAATAATGTACAATTAACCTGTGAAGGGTATCAAAAATGCAGGCAGACAAAAATAGAGGGATTGGGAATTCTATGTAGTGGTTCACACTCATTTCCCAGAGTTCTTTTGCTGGGTGTAGCTGGTTCTATTCATTACTGCACTATTGGAAGTGATTTGGTTCATCTCATTGTTGAAGAGAATCAATCACTTCCATCAGAATTGATCATCATATATATTGTTGTTGAAGTGTATAATGATCTCCTGATACTACTCATTTCACTCAGCATCAGTTCATGTAAGTCTCTCCAGGCCTTTCTGAAATCATTCTGTTGGTCATTTCTTACAGTACAATAATATTCCATAACATTCATATACCACAATTTATTCAGTCATTCTCCAATTGATGGACATTCACTCAGTTTCCGGTTTCTAGCCACTACACAAAGGGCTGCCACAAACATTCTTGCTCATACAAGTCCCTTTACCTTTCTTAAGATCTCTTTGGGATATAATTGGCTTTCATTTTCAAAGAAAACCAATAATATAGTGAGTGATATCTTGACATTCATGAAGTGGATGTTATTGAGGTAAAGCTGTGCCAAGAAAGTTGTCAGCCTCACTTTTCCCAGTTCAATGCCAGAACAGAAGTCAATATGCTAGCAAAGGCCCAGGCTGGAGTGGAAAACCTCAGCAGCTTTCATGTCTGACAAAGCTCAAATGCCTATTTCAGCTATCTTCATCACCTTTGGGGGAAAAAATATTCTCTATGCATTCCATCATTGGGAGTCACTCAATGGGTTTGAAGCTTGTCTGTTACTGCAGTCTAGTTTAGCTTGTCTGTCAAGACAGTTTTACCCGTATATGGTTGCTGCACCAAATACAGCATCATAGAGCCACAGGTGGGATTTTGGTGAAAGTGGTCAATGAAGGTAAATGGGCAGGCTAGCTTTCTGGAGGTCCTTCAGATGGGCCTGGTCTCAGTAGGATAGACACCACCAGAATGGTGAGGAATAGACTCTAGAGTCTATATTCTGGCCCAGTCTTGATCTTAGAAGAGAAGTACAGGAGGCAGAAGGCCATCGGAAGGATGGTCAAAGATGAAATGTCTTATTTCCAGTCCTTCTTAGTCCTTATATATCTTATTGTAATTACATCATTACAGCATACTGATTATATGTGAACTAGAGAAACATTATATCACCATGCTAAGTACTAAGTATATGTATACTAAAGAACCATCATCTCATCAATTCCACTGAGTTAACACCTCATTGTAAGTATTCTTTTTTCAAGTATACTTTTCGAAAATTCAGGTCCTCTACAGAGCAGTCCTGAAAAGTCTTCAGCAACTTCAAACAACTTTCTGTGGGGATATGAGGAATGAGAAAGACCCTGATTTCAATAAATCCTAGACACACACACACACAATTGTCTTTGCATTGAAGAATTGTATAATCTATAAGGAATGAGGGATGTAATTATATAAATAAATATAAAATATTGGTAAGCATATATCTGGGGTAGGGTTTTGAAGGAAAGTAAGGATTCTAAGAGGGAGATATTAGCTGGGAGTTCATTCCAGGCAAAATAGATAATCAACACAAAGGCACTGCAGTGAGAGGTAAAATGTTGAGAATGTCAAACCATTTCTTGAGCTAATAAACTCACATAAGGAGGAAAAGATATGTAAGGCACAATAGAAAAATTAGTGTAATGGAAAAAGGCCTGAAATTAAAATAAAAAAAACAAACAAACAAACAAAACAAAGTTTTTGCTTTGGCATTTTTAATTGTGTGACTGATCAAATCACAAGTACCATGAATATCTATTAACTCATTATTTAAATGAGAATAATAGCAGTTACTCAACATGTATCTCACAAAGAAAACTATTATAAATTTTGAAATAATACATTTCATCTGTGAGGTAAGGAATGGCCTGTTGTTCTACTTGATCCCTTCATTTTTTCTAGCTGATTTACTTTGAACAATGGTGAATCCTAGGCTCAATCTAGCTCTTAGGTGAAGGACAGAAAATAGAATAAAAGAAAAAAATACTATAATATAAAAAACACTATGATAAACACAAGAACTTTTAAAATAAAATAAAAAAATGAAACAGTCTCTTCCCCTGAAGAACAAACAAAATACTAGGGAAAATGAACCAAGTACATGCATAAAGGTAATTGCTCTCACTGGAGGTCTTCAAGGTAAGATTTTCAAGGTTAAGTCACAATGAGGATTTCTTTTCATGAATCCTTCATATGGAATAAATGCTGAGGTCTCATGACTCTGAAATTCTGTGATTTTTGGTTCTAATATTAGACAAAGGTAACATATGAGCAAGACAAGGAAAAATCCAGAGAAAATGCTTTAGGACAATTTGATGGAGAAAAAAAAAATAAATCCAGGTGCTCTCCCTTTTTGATTATCACTTTTCCAAAAACATGAAATTTCATAATCTCAGAGTTGGAAATAAATTTAGTAGATGCTTAATTCAAACCAGACACAAAGGAGAGAATGTGAGCAGAGAGAAAAAGTGGGAGGATGAAGAGAGAGAGAGAAGAAAGAGAAAGAGAAAGACAGCAGCTTTCATGTCTGACAAAGCCCCTTCACTTAGGCAGAGGAAAACACATGAAGAACAGAAAGAAAAAATACCTAGAGACATCAGATGAATTGTCTTGTTTATAAAAATGTCGGGTCAATGTCATCAAATCAAAGCTTGTATATGGAGTAGAGGGAGGTAAAATGTTAAAAAGAATGGAAAGGTAGAAAATGTTTAGATTATGAAGAAATTTGAATATAAAATACATTTTGTTCATGATTCTGGAGAAAATAGGATGCCACTGGAATTTAGTAGGTAGATGACATGGTTAGACTTATACTTTTGCAAAATCACTTTAGGACCTGAATAGAAAACAGACTAGATTTGGGAGGTACCAGAGATGGGCAGGTTTTCAGAAATCAGGACATCAGGGTAAAAAGTGATGAGTGCTTAAACTAGAATGGTAGCAACATGAAAGGGGAAATGGGGGCTTATTCAAGATATATTTTAAAGATAAAATAGATAGGTTTGGGAAAATGTTTCAATATGTGAAAAATTAGAAAGTAAAGAATTTAATATGACTTCTAGGTTGTAAGCCTGGGGGATTAGGATGATGGCATCCCCATCAAAAGTAATAGGGATTTAGAAGAAAAATAATGAGATTCGTTTTTGGATATATATTGAGTTGAATATGTCTACTGGACATCTAATTGAAGTGAAAGGCGATTGAAGATGAGAGCCTGGAGGTCAGCATAGAAATTGGGGTTAGGGGATAATCATTAGCATAGAAATAGCAATTAAATTCATGGGAGTTGATGAGGTCATCAAGTAAATTAATGGAGAGCTAGAAAAGAGAGCAGGTTAGAATCATGAGGGTTACATGAGGTTAGAAGTCATGATCTGGAGGAGAATCCTGCAATGGAGATAGAGGAGTAGTGATTATATAGATTGTAAGCCATCAGAGACTGGTATCCCAAAAATTTAGAGATACAAGAGTATCAGAGAAGAGAAAGAGCTATCAATAATGTCAAAGTTTGCAGAAAGGTCAGGAAAATGATGACTGAGTGTAAAGGACCCTGCCTAAGTGAAGGGGCAGGTAAATCCTCTGAGAGGCTCTGCAGCTATGGATCATAAAACTTGAAGCAGTTGCAAAGCAGCCTTTGCTAATGCAAGTATTCCTTGTGGTGTTCCACAAGGGATGAAAACTTGGAAGCAAGAGGAAAGAGAGAGGTCAGACAATGTAATTGCCTCTCAGTGGAGAGGTCAGAAGAAGCAACTGCCTCTCATTCCAGAGGTAAGAGAACAGCAACTGCCTCTCAATCTCCTTGTATCATCTTCATACTTTCACATGAAGAGATACAGTCTATAGTTCTGAGTTAGAACTCCAGAAGTCACTGGCAAGTGGCTCCTGTATCACAACTGAGGAAAGGTCATAGTATTTTAAATGATTAGTAATTTGGAGAACGCACTTTCTATGGCATGATAATGTCAGAAGCCAGATTATAAGGGGTTACCCTTTATATACTCATATAAACACATACAAATTTTAGTGATATTTTCCTTAATTTGCCTCAGATGGTCCACTCTCCTATTTGCCTTTTTGGGATACTTTAAAACTTGAACTTCCAGGCTTATGCATTTAATTTATTTTTTTTAATTTGTCTTTTAATATAGGGTTTCTGAAAAGACAATTAATTGAATGAAAGAAACTTAGAAAAGTTAACTGAGTTTTTAATCTGATGAACAAACTAATTCACATCTTTAGGTGTAAAGAGGAAATATGATTATTTTCTTTTAAATAAATGAAAACACATTTGTTAGTTCTATCCTATTAGCTAATCTAATAGGCATGAGGTAGTAGATGAGAATTTATTTAATTGACATTTCTCCAATCAATAGTAAGAACAATTTTCATATGACTATAGATAGCTATGATTACTTCACCTGAAAAGTATTAATATCTTTTGAACACATTTCATTTGGGAAATTGCCTCTTGTTTTTATAAATTTGATTCCATTTTCTATAATGATTGAGAATAAGGCTTTTCTTAGAGAAACTTATTTTATTTTTTTCCTCATTATAACTCTTGTTAACTATATTTTCCCGATTTATTCTACTATCTCTCTCCTTTCACGCTGTCCCTCTTAAAAAAAAAAAAAAAAAAAAAAAAAAAAAAAAACCTCTCATTCCTTATCATAAACTGCTTGTTTTTTTATTACCCTTTATATTCTTTCCATTATTATTATCCTGAAGATTGATAGATTTCTATATCCAATTGAATGTGTATGTTATTCTCTCTTAGAGACAATTTTGATGAAAGTAATGATCAACCAGTTCCCCTTACTTCCCCCTCTTCCCATCCAATGTAAAAGTTTTTTTTTTTCTCACCTATTTCATGTGTGGTGATTTTCTCCCATTTTATTTCTCTCTTTTCTTTTTCCCCAGTATATTCTTTTGTCACCCCTTTGTTAATTTTTAAGATATCATCCCTTCACATTCAACAAACATCATGTCCTCTGTCTCTATATATTCTTTCTAATTGAATAGTTCTTATTCTTTAAAAGTATTGTTTTCTCATGTAGGAATGTAAAAAGTTTATCCTTATTAGGTTCCTTATAATTTTTCTTTCTGTTTTATGCTTTTTTGAGTCTTTTATTTGAAAGTCAAATTTTCTATTCAGCTTTGGTCTTTTCATCAGGAACACTCAAAAGTCCTTTGTTTCATTGAATATCAAAATTTTTCCCTGAAAAATTATATTTTTTCTTCATAGGTTTTTTTTGGTTGTAAGGCAAGCTCCTTTGTCGTCAGGTATAAATACAAACATACATATATAATCTATATGTATGTATATATATATGTATATAAAATATCTTTAGTACTACATTTCTTTAATGTAGAAGCTACTTAAAATTATGTTGTTCTGATTCCTGCTTGAAGAGAATTTTTTTTTTCTAGATGCTGCCAATAAATTCTCCATGAAATGGGAGGTCTAGAATTTGTCTATAATATTTCTAAGAGATTTCATTTTGGGATCTCTTGCAGGAAGTGATAAGTGGATTCTTTCAGTTACTATTTTACACATTTGTTCTAGAATAGCAGGACAGTTATCCTTGACAATTTCTTGAAAGATGATATCATGGATTTCCAGTAGTCCAATAATTTTAAATATTTAATTTATTTTATTTTAATTTTTTAAATTTAATTTATTTAAATATAGTTTTTTTCAAATTCAATTATTTTTTCTATGTGATATTTCATAGTATTTTCATCTCTGATGGGCATTCAATTTTTGATTTTTAATATAATTGTGTCTTTCTTTTAATAATCAAATTTATCTGTTGCCTTGATTTTTAAAGTAAAATTAGTTCTTAAATCTCTTTATGAGCTCATTGTATTTCTCCCAGTTTTTCCTTTTCATTTCTTTTTTGATTTTCAGTATTTTCACTTTGGTATTAAGGAATTATTAACATTTAGTTTCTCAAGCTTTTTAAACTGAAAAAAATACTTTCACCACAAACCCATTGCTTTGCCAGTTTTCTGTTTCATTTATGTATATATCTGGAGATATAAATTTTCCTAGAACTACTATTTTGGTTGCATTCAACAAATGTTGGAAAATACATTTAATAAAATTTGGACTACTATTTCAATATTATTCAATTTAATGAAATATTTGATTGCTTCTGACTTTCTTTTGACACACTGAATCTTGAATATTAAATTATTTTTACACATGCTTTAGATTGCAATTATTATTGCATTATGGTCAGAAAAAGGTACCTTTAAGATTTGTTTTTCTTCAGTTTTGATTTTATTTTGATGGTTTGTATATTGAATTCAGGAAAGACATACTATCATTCATTCTCATCCTATTTCACCTGTGGTCTATTATATATAACCTTAAAAAAAAATGGATTTGTCTCCTTAATTTAAAAAAAAAATAGTTAGAATGAGCTATCTCTGAAAGTATTAAGTTGGAGCCTAAATGATATAGATTTACTATGTATTTTTTTAGTTCATTTAAAATTCAAAAATTTAGATTTTGTGCCACTTGTAACATACAGGTTAACTATTGATGCAAATTTATTTTGATGCATTTTCCTTTATTAACTTTTATTTTTCAAGTTATATATGTATATTAACTTTCTAGCCTAAACCAGGTAGGCTGAAAACAGAGAAAGAAAATTATAGACCAATCTCCCTAATGAATATTGATGCTAAAATCTTAAATAAGATATTAGCAAAAAGACTACAGAAAATCATCTCAAGATAATACACTATGATCAAGTAGGATTTATACCAGGAATGCAGGGCTGGTTCAATATTAGAAAACTATCAATATAATTGGCCATGTTAATAACCAAATTAACAAAACCATATGATCATCTCAATAGATGCAGAA
The DNA here is from genome assembly GCF_902635505.1 of Sarcophilus harrisii. Taxonomy (NCBI): domain Eukaryota; kingdom Metazoa; phylum Chordata; class Mammalia; order Dasyuromorphia; family Dasyuridae; genus Sarcophilus; species Sarcophilus harrisii. The sequence goes on along the minus strand of NC_045426.1, from coordinate 595,079,092 downwards.
AAGCATTTGATAAAATCCAACATCCATTCCTATTAAAAACACTTGAGAGTATAGGAATAAATGGACTTTTCCTTAAAATAATCAGCAGCATCTATTTAAAACCATCAGTAAGCATCATATGTAATGGAGACAAACTGCAACCATTCCCAATAAGATCTGGAGTGAAACAAGGTTGCCCACTATCACCGTTACTATTTAATATTGTATTAGAAACGCTAGCTATAGCAATAAGAGCTGAGAAAGAGATTAAAGGAATAAGAATAGGCAATGAGGAAGCCAAATTATCACTCTTTGCCGATGACATGATGGTATACTTAGAGAACCCCAGAGATTCTGCTAAAAAGTTATTAGAAATAATCCACAACTTTAGCAAAGTTGCTGGTTATAAAATAAACCCACATAAGTCATCAGCATTCTTATATATCACTAACAAAATCCAACAGTCAGAGTTACAAAGAGAAATTCCAATTAAAGTAACTACTGATAATATAAAATATTTAGGAATCTATCTGCCAAGGGAAAATCAGAAACTTTATGAGCAAAATTACAGACTACTTTTCACACAAATTAAATCTGATCTAACCAATTGGAAAAATATTAAATGCTCTTGGATAGGGCGAGCAAATATAATAAAGATGACAATTTTACCTAAACTAATCTATTTATTTAGCGCTATACCAATCAGACTCCCAAAAAACTATTTTAATGACCTAGAAAAAATAACAACAAAGTTCATATGGGAAAACAAAAGGTCAAGAATTTCAAGGGAATTAATGAAAAAAAAATCAAATGATGGTGGCTTAGCTGTACCAGATCTAAAATTATATTATAGAGCAGCAGTTACCAAAACTATTTGGTATTGGCTAAGGAATAGATTAGTTGATCAGTGGAATAGATTGGGTTCAAGGGATAAAACAGTCAACAAATATAGCAACCTAGTCTTTGACAAACCCAAAGATCCCAGCTTTTGGGATAAGAACTTACTGTTTGATAAAAATTGCTGGGAAAATTGGAAACTAATATGGCAGAAACTAGGCATTGATCCACACTTAACGCCATACACCAAGATAAGGTCAAAATGGGTTCATGACCTAGGCATAAAGAATGAAATTATTAAAAAATTAGAGGAACATAGGATAGTTTACCTCTCAGACCTGTAGAAGGGGAAGGTCTTTATGACCAAAGCAGAACTAGAGATCATTACTGATCACAAAATAGAAAATTTCGATTATACCAAACTGAAAAGTTTTTGTACAAACAAAACTAATGCAGACAAGATTAGAAGGGAAGCAATAAACTGGGAAAATATTTTTACAGTCAAAGGTTCTGATAAAGGCCTCATTTCCAAAATTTATAGAGAATTAACTCTAATTTATAAAAAATCAAGCCATTCTCCAATTGAAAAATGGTCAAAGGATATGAACAGACAATTCTCAGATGAAGAAATTGAAACTATTTCTAGTCATATGAAAAGATGCTCCAAGTCATTATTAATCAGAGAAATGCAAATTAAGACAAGTCTAAGATACCACTACACACCTGTCAGATCGGCTAAGATGACAGGAAAAAATAATGATGATTGTTGGAGGGGATGCGGGAAAACTGGGACATTGATGCATTGTTGGTGGAGTTGTGAACGAATCCAACCATTTTGGAGAGTAGTTTGGAACTATGCTCAAAAAGTTATCCAACTGTGCATACCCTTTGATCCAGCCGTGTTACTACTGGGATTATATCCCAAAGAGATTATAAAGAAGGGAAAGGGACCTGTATGTGCACGAATGTTTGTGGCAGCCCTTTTTGTAGTGGCTAGAAACTGGAAACTGAATGGATGTCCATCAGTTGGAGAATGGCTGAATAAATTGTGGTATATGAAAATTACGGAATATTACTGTTCTGTAAGAAATGACCAACAGGATGATTTCAGAAAGGCCTGGAGAGACTTACAAGAACTGATGCTGAGTGAAATGAGCAGGACCAGGAGATCATTATATACTTCAACAACAATACTAGATGATGACCAGTTCTGATGGATCAGGCCATCCTCAGCAACGAGATCAACCAAATCATTTCTAATGGAGCAGTAATGAACTGAACTAGCTATACCCAGAAAAAGAACTCTGGGAGATGACTAAAAACCATTACATTGAATTCCCAATCCCTATATTTATGCACACCTGCATTTTTTGATTTCCTTCACAAGCTAATTGTACAATAATTCAGAGTCTTATTCTTTTTGTACAGCAAAATAATGTTTTGGTCATGTATACTTATTATGTATCTAAGTTATATTTTAATATATTTAACATCTACTGGTCATCCTGCCATTTAGGGGAGGGGGTTTGGGGGGTAAGAGGTGAAAAATTGGAACAAGAGGTTTGGCAATTGTTAATGCTGTAAAGTTACCCATGTATATATCCTGTAAATAAAAGGCTATTAAATAAAAAAAAAACTTTCTAGTGCATAATTTTAAAATTAAATTCAATTAAATTTTAATACACATTGCTTTATGAACTATGTTGGGTGAGAAAAGTCAGGATAAAAGGGAAAGAACAAAGAGAGAGAAAAAAACAGAAAAAAATAAGTAAGCATAGCATGTGTTGATTTATATTTAGTCTCCATAGTTCTCTTTCTGGATGCAGATGGTGTTTTGTAGCCAAAGTTTACTGGGATTGCCTTGGATCACTGAACTTCTAAAAAGAACCAAGTCATCATAACTGATCATCACACAATCTTGAGGTTACTATGTACAATATATTACTAGTTCTGCTCATTTTGCTCAACATTAGTTTATGTAAATCTCAGGCCTTTCTGATACCAACTTATCCTTCACTTTCTATACATCAATCATATTCCATCATCTTCATATGCCACAACTTACTCAGCTATTCCCCAACAAATGGACATCTATTTATTTTCTAATTCTTTGCTACCACGTTTTTGCATTCATTTTTGCATGTGTTGGTCCTTTTATTCCATTATGATTTCCTTGAGATACAGACTCAGAAAGGACACTGCTGGGTCAAAGAATATGCACAGTTTACTGACCCTTAGGGCATAGATCCAGAATGCTCTCCAGAACTCTTGGATCAATTCACAATTTCAATAATAATGTATTACTATCTCAATTTTCCCATATCCCTTCCAATTTTTACTGTTATCTTTTCATCTCATCTTAGCCAATCTGGGGAGGTTTAAAGTAGTATCTCAGAGTTAATTTAATTGGCATTTCTCTAATCAATAGTGATTTAGAGCATTTTTTCATATGACTATAAATGGCTTTAATTTCCTCATCTGAAAATTGTCTATTTATATCTTTTGATAATTTGTTAATTGGGGATGATTTTTATTCTTATAAATTTGGCATGGTTCTTTATATATTTTAGAAATGAGACCTTTTTTAGAAACACTGGCTGTAACTTTTTTCTCTACCTCTGTCCTTCAAGTTTAATCTTGCTTGTGTGTTTTTTTTTTTTTTTTGTGGAATTATTTTTTTTTTAATGTAATGTAATCTGAGTAGACCATTTTGCATTACATAATGTTCTCTAATTCTTATTTGGTCATAACCTCCTCCTCCCCTTAATCAATGATCTGATAGGCAAATTGTTCTTTGCTCTCCTAATATGCATATGTTATCATTCTTTATGCCCAAATCATATATCTATTTTGATCTTATTTTTGTATGAGGTGTGAGATGTTGAGTTTCTGACATATAATTTGCCATTAATTTTTTTTTGTCAGATTCTGAGTTCTGATCACAGATGCTGGAGTTTTGGGGTTTATCAAATACTAGATTACTATAGTCATTGATTATTGTGTCATATGCATTTAACCTATCCCACTAATCCAACATGCAATTTCTTAGCCAGTATAAAATGGTTTTGATGACTGTTGCTTTATAATATGGCTTTATTTATTATACTGCTAAATCATCTTCCTTTGCATTTTTTCATTCATTTCCATAATATTATTTCACTTTTATTCTTCCAGATTAATTTTGTTATTTTTTTTTCTAGCTGTATAAAATATATTTTTTGGTAGATTGCTTCATATGGCTATCACAAGTAGACCAATTTAGGAAGAAATCTTATTTTTGTTATATTACTTCAGATTACCCATGAGCAATTGATATTTTACCAGTTGTTTACATCTGGCTTCATTTGTTGTGAAAAGTGTTTTGTAATTGGGTTCATATAGTTCCTGGGTTTGTCTTGACAGTTTGACACCCAAATATTTTATTTTGTCTTCACTTATTTTAAATGCATTTTCTCTTCCTATCTCTTATTGCTGGGCTTTCCTTATGCCTTTTAATTAGATCTATCTTTAATTTTGCTTTATCTGAGATCAGAATTGCTACCTTTGCTTTTTTTTTGTTTCATCTGAATCTGAAGCATAATAAATTCTGCTCCAGCTTTTATGTTTACTCTGTAAGTACCTCTCTATTTCAACTGTGCTTTTTTTTTTTTAATAACATACTATAGGATTCTATTTTTTAATCCACTGTGCTATTCACTTCTGTTTTATGGGAGAGTTCATACCATTCACATTAACAGTTATGATTACCAGTTTTGTGTTACCCTGTATATTTTCTCCCCTGTATATACTTTTGTTCTCTGTTTTAACTCTGTCCCTGTTTAGTAGTATTTTGTTTTGAAAAAACCCATCCTCTATCTAACCTACCTACTATTACTCCTCTTCTCTTCTTTTACATCTTGCTCCTATTTTCTGTCCTCCCTTTTATCTACTCCCTCCCTTTTATTTGCCTTTTCATTTACACTTTTTATATGGCAAGATAAATTTTTATACCCAGCTGAATGATCAAGTTTTTCTCTCTATGAGCTAAAATTGATGAGATTAAGATGCAGATAAGGCTTATCTTCCTCCCTTCTTTCCTTCTATTGTAATACATTCTTGTGACTCTTCATGCAATGTAATTTGTTCCATTATATCTCTTCTTTCAATTTCTTATAGTACAGGCCTTTTCCTACCACTTAATAACTTTTTAAAAAATATAATCATATCAGAGTTTATTCCTATTCAGTTTATTCCTATTCATACCCTTCTTCCTAGTGATGCTCCCTGTAATGGGCTCAATAACAGATACAATTCTCAAAAGTTGCAGTTATTATTTTTCCCATCTACGAATGCAAACAATTACATATGTTTCCCCTGTTTACCTTTCAAAGTTTCTCTTGAGTCCTGTGCTAGATCTATATTCCAGGTCTGTAGTTTTCCCAAGAAGGTATTTCACATTTTCCTCCATTGTTTGATTTTTTTGGTTTGTTTGACTGATTCTTGTTGTCTCCTCGAGTCATTCAATTCCATTTGTTTGATTCTGATTTTCAATGAAGCATTTTCTTTACTCACTTATTTTGTATCTTTTTCTCATTGTTCAATTGAGTTGTTTTGTTTTGTGGAATTTTTTTCCATTTATCCAATTTTAATTTTTAGAGAGCTATTTTCTGTTTCCAGTTCACTAATCCTATTTTTCAAGGATTTGATTTCTTTATCCACTCTGTCTTTAAGTGAGTGGGATGACTTCTCCAGACTCTCTTGCCAAGTCTCCCTCTTCTTTTCCCATTTTTCTTCTAGCTCTCTTGTGAGAGCCTTTTTAATTTTTTCTATGAGATTCATCTGTGCTGAGGAACAGATGATCTTTTCCTTTGGGGATTCACCTGGAGACAGTCTGTTTTTAGTCTCCTCAGAGTTTAGAGACTGCTCTCTATCTGTATAAAAGTTGTCAACGGTTAAGGTCCTTTTCATTTTTTTGCTCATTTTATCAGAGAAGAATTAGAGACAAACTAGCAAAGAAAAAAGAAAAAAAAAACAAATGGAATCTGCTTTTTTGGGGGGAGGGCCTGGGTGGTGGTACCGAGCTTCCTCTACATAATGTGGGGGGGGGGCAGCAGCAAGGCACTAGCAGGACTGTGCTGCGCCTGCACTCTGAGACTCTGAGAGCATACTGAGACGTTGTGGGGGAGGGGTGGCCAGGTCCCAAGAAACTCCAGCTGTTCCGGGTTGTATTCCTCTCTGCTCCCCCTTCCCCCCCCCCCAGTGTTTTTAGCTTCTCTGTTGGGCTACTGACTTGCTGTCAGTGCCAAGTATCTAATCCTGTAGCAAAGCTCTCCCCACAGCGATGGCTGAGATCACACCCCACCCCTCTCTGGTCTGCTTGGCTGTGAGCTGCCTGCTGGGATCTCGCTGCCACTGCCTGCCCTCCGCCTGTGCCCGATCTAAAATCGTCTATGCCCTCGAGCAAAAACAGACCTTTCCTGTGGAATCTCAAGGATGTCTTCTCTTGGTAAGTATTTGTGGGTTTTTTTTTTTCAGTTAAGCATTAATTCCGAGGCTTGTCATGAAATGAATTCCAACAGAAAATGGGGAGCTTCACAGCTGTGTGCCTCCTCTCTGCTATCTTGGCTGGAAGTAGAATGATGCAGTTTTCAAAAGTAATTTGGAAAAGTATTTCAAAGTAAGTTTCTGTTTCTGAAATGTGTAGGGAACTGAATCAAATGTAGAAAAAAAGTCACTCTCCAATTAATAACTGATCAAAGATATGAAATATGTACAAAGTGCTATAAAATCATGCATATCCTTTGACCTAATAATATCACTTCCAAGCATAAATCCTCAGATATTTAAAAAGAGAAAAACATCTGTATGTATGAAAATATTTACAGCAGCTGTCCTTGTGGTAAAATAAATGAAAATTAAGGGATTGTTCATCAAATGGCAAATGGCTAAACAAAACATGTTATGTTATTAAGTTTGAATATTATTGTTCTCTGGCAAATGAAAAAAATGTTCTCAGAAAAATGTGAATTGTCCTCCATGAAACCAAGTAAAGTGCAATGCTTTGTGTACAATGTAATAGCAGTAGTATAGGATTATCAACTATAAATGACTTAACTGCTCCCAGAAATGGTTGCATCAGTACTCTGAAGGACTTATGATGAAAAATGCTATCCATACTCAAAGAACCAATTGAACCTGAATATAGACTGAAGCATATTCTTTCTTTTTGTTTCTTTCATTTTTCTTGAATTGTTGCTGTTGAGGGGTGCATATGGAGGTCTATGTTTTTTTTTACAACATGATTTTATAGAAATGTTTTCCATAACTTCATATATGCCTTCATTATGAAGGATGGAAGTGGGGAGGAAGGAAATTAATCTGGAACTTAAAACATTTTAAAAACAAATGTTAAATCTGCTGGTCATCCTGCCATCTGGGGGAGGGGGTGGGGGGGTAAGAGGTGAAAAATTGGAACAAGAGGTTTGGCAATTGTTAATGCTGTAAAGTTACCCATGCATATAACCTGTAAATAAAAGGCTATTAAAAAAAAAACAAATGTTAAAATAATCATTTCATATGTAATAGGATAATAAAAATACTTTAAAGATAGATTTGATAATAAACCTGCATTTTCTAAATGTAGTTTGTTATCATACACCATTATTTTAATCTAAAATTATGATTTTTCTTCATTAGATTGTACCATATAATTATAGATCTGGAGGTAAATAAAGGCCAGCAATAATTTCATCTAAAAATGAGTAGACTGAGGCTCAAGGAGATTGAGTGCACTTCTTAAAGTCACATGAGTAGTGGGTGGCAGAGCTCTGATTGAAATTCAGGGATTTCACATTAATTCTAGCATTCTTTTCCTTGTATAAGCATCAATGCAATTTAAGATTAATAATAAAATTATAAAATGTAGTTTTGAATTTGCAAGTGAAATACTTGTAAGGGATAGCAAGGTCAATTGTATGATCAATGGTATATTAGCAAAGGTAGCATGCAGAAATATGTCAACTACATAGAATAAGGAACTGGGCTTTTGGTACATTTGAAGTAACATCAATTGTAAAAATTCCTTAGGATAAGAGAAGAAGTTAGGTGTATTTCATATATTTCATTATCACCTGATGGAGTGACAAATTTGTATACAGTAAATCTTAAAGTGAGATAATGTGTATATATATATATATATATATATATATATATATATATATTCTCATATAAAATGAGAATCTGAAGTTCTTGGCAGAGTAAGAAGTATTTTAAGTCCTCTTCCATGATCAATATATCAAAAAATGTACAATGAATACTAGAAAGTGTGTCTAGGGACAATGTGTAATCATCAGAGGACAAGATCTAAAAAAGAGCAAGATTCCTCTCTCCACAAATTTTAATGTGCATAATAAAGGGGGTAGACAAAGTGTAACACTAGAGAGTCAATTGGATCACCAAGGAGTTATCATATCTCAAATCCATTTTTACACAGTCTACTAAAATTCAAGTTCATCTATGATTTTTCTCTTTTTTCTCTTCATTAAAATAAAATTTCCATATCATTATGATACAAATTTTATTCTTGTAAGAATCAGCTGATCCATCCTTCAATTCTTTGAAATTCAGCTTTCAATTAGTAAATGGTTCATATCAAACTATGTAGCCTTCTCTTTTTTACCTCTGAAAACACCACTATATCATGGTAATTACCTCCAATTTTTCCTGTCATTTCTTCTTTGCCTATCATTCCTCTTTATTGATCAGAAGCAGATACAGGATAACAGTAATAGTCATTTCTTTCACTATCTTCTGAACAATGAAATTACCAAGAAAACATCAGAATTTGTGGATTTCTTTTCTTTAAGGAGACAGATCCCTCTGGTAAGTTTCTGGTCATTGAAATCTGCCATTACATATTGTTCCTGGTATTGTATAAAGCTGAGAATTTGAATATAAAACTCACTGCCAAATTAATGCAGAAGCTGGATGTCTGTAATTTAATTTCACCATGATTTTATCTCTATATCTCCCTTCTTTGAGGAAGAACCCTTTTATTGTTTGGAAGCAGAATGCTCATTTTTTTGCATTTTTCTTTTGTTAATATGACTTTTTATTTAATCTAATTCTCATCATTTTGGAACATTACATCCTTTTATGAAACATCTCTCCCTATTGCAAAATACTCTTTTTTGGTTCTATCACTTCTATAAATTGGTTTTCTGTATAATCTTATTTAGCATTTCTTTGTGAATCTCTTTGGACACTTTGTCGAATCTTTGGACAAGATGTATGCTACCCATTTGTTTCTTTTCATTTTTCTCTGTTGCTATCTGTCTCAGTGTCAGATTCTCTCTCTCTCTCTCTGTCTCTCTCTCTCTCTCTCTCTTTCTCTCTTTTTCTTTCTTTCTCTCTTCCTATTTCTCTCCTTTTCTTTGTCAAAAACTCTGTTTCTCCCTCACTTCTATTTTACTCTTCCTCTCCTTTTCCTGCTTCCTTTCTCTTTCCTTCCTTCATTTCTTTCTCTCTTTTTGTGTTTTTCCTACACATAGTTTACTTAGTACATATCCCACAGTAGAAGGGTAATGAAACTGCATTAAATGATTCTTAACTGGTAAATTATAGATTCTAATACCTAATTAATTTTCATCAACAGCTCAAATGGTTAGTTGTCAAGGTTGAGATTACTGAATTTAATTTACTTACATTGTTTATTACCTTCTGATATCTTGAAATCCAATTAAGTAAATATAAAACTAAGCAATTTTTAAACACTAGGACCACAAAGATAAATATTAATGTATCTCCTAAAGAAAATCTGATAAAATGTAAGCAGCACAAGGGAAATTTTCTTATTTCACCCCATTATATATAGAGTGCCTAAAACTGTCTGAAATATGACAGGCACTTGATTTTTATTGTTGTTAGTGTTGTTAATTGATTCATTATAGGTAGGAGTTAGTTCAAGAAATGTATACAGATAAGCAAATGCAAGTCAACAATATTCTGCTAAGAAAAGAAGCACAGAAGGAGAACAGAATAAGCATTCATCTATTGTGCACTATTTTCCAGGTATTATGCTAAGCACTTTATTTTTTTTTTTTAATTTGAAACTCATAATAACCTTGGGAAGTGGGTTATTGCTATCTCTATTTTAGAGTTGAGAAACTGAGAAAGACAAAGGTTAAATGAGTTGCCTTTAATTAAATAATTAATGAATATACAAGGTAAATTTGAATTGAGTTCCTCTTCATTCTATATACAACCTAGATGGAACATTTATTGCAAAGATTAATAATCAAAATGATAATTGAAAAAAAAGATAAATAATGAAATGAAAAATAAGTGACCAAATGAAGGAAATCTATAACAAGTTTTGTAATATAGTAAATTTAATAAAATCTTGTTAAGTGAATTGGAATAATGATCCTTGAATTTTAAATATGTCAATCCCTTCTACCCTATCACTTTCCACATCATGGCTTTTATATATAATTAGTCAGCATAAGAATTTAAATGATAATTTGGAGTAATTGTTTTAAAAGACATAGATGATACACAAAGGGTAGTAGAAGCCAGAAAAAAAATTCAAGAGTCAGAAATTCATAAAAATAAATATATAGTATTATATTATATCAACCCAAATTTTATAACAACATACTATAAACACATCATAAGAGAAAATAAAAATCAGAATCTCCGATAAAAGGGAAACCCCCAATTTTTTACATAGATGTTCTTTATTATGGGGGACACATGCCCCTAAATTCTGCAATGTGGAAGGAATAACTATACTATCTTTCTTATCCTTATTCAGTCCGGTTTTGTTTCAGTTTCATTCACTTTGTATACACTGTCTGCAATCTCATAGCAAAATAAATTTCCCTCATTTAGATATTATCTATAACCTTCTCACACTTTATTATGCTTACATTCTTCCTCTGTTGAATTCTGGATATATATATTGTATGTAGATATAGTAGAATATATACACCTCTATCTATCTATAAGGGAATAAATATCTACATATATTTGTTATGACCATCATGTATATTAAATTGAGTTTCATTTTAATTGATCAAATTGATTAAAAAATGCCACCTTGCTTCCAGATTTCATAAAGATTACTATTTTAGGGTTTTTTTCTTAGAACAAATATATATTACTCTGTATATATGTATGTATTTATGTTTCTATATCTATTCACTTAAAGTAGATACAATAGACAATTTCTCACATCACTATTTAATTTCTTGAAAGAATTTCATCAGTCATGAAAATGAATTGCTTTATTCTAAATATGGATCAAGATGAGCTGCCAATATGTATCAATTTCCCAAATGTTTAATTACTCATCTATGTTTAAGCATTTGATCCTATGTACATTGGAGAAAATTTTAAATATTCTTCTTATACATAAACAATATTTCATATTTCTGTTGCTACATTATAGATTTTATCCACCTCTTTGCAACATCCTTCTTAAGTATGGGTTAGTGTAATTTTTTGGTATTACTAAATAGCTGATTCAGATATATTTCATTAACAAGTTGATAACAAAAGTCTTAAAATTCAAAAATGAAATAAGTAGATTAAAATCATTAAGTTTTTGACTAATCAAATTTTAAAGAACTAATTCATCTATTACTTAATTTAAAATCTTTAAAATAAGTTATTCAGTTGTCCATCTATTATAGTGAATTGGTTGGTCCAGGAGTCCTCAAACTATGGCCTGTGGGCCAGATGCAGCAGCTGAGGAAAGTTATCCCCCTCACCCAGGGCTATGAAGTTTCTTTATTTAAAGGCCCACAAAACAAATTTTTTTGTTTTTACTATAGTCCGGTCCTCCAACAGTCTGAGGGACAGTGAAGTGGCCCCCTATTTAAAAAGTTTGAGGACCCCTGGATCCTATAAGCTATATGGTATAGGCGATATATAGTCCTGGTGTAGGCACACAGCTTAAAATTTAGAATAATACAGCAAAACAAATGCTTTCTTAAGTGAAAAAAAACTTTTTTTTTTTTTTTTGGAAAATTATTTTCCAAACTTTGGAAGTTCTTTTAATTTGTTTTGTATTATTTTATGTTCTAATACATGGTCAAATGCATATAGTTTCCATGAACTGCCGAGAAAGAAATATATTCCTTTCTGTCTCCATTCAGTTTTCTTGAAAGATGTATCATACCTAATTTTTCTAAAATTATATTTACCTTGTTAGTTTTTTTTCCTTATTTATTTTGTGGTTTGATTTATCTAGTTCTAATAGAGCTACTAGTGGACTTCTGCTTTCTTTCTCCTTGGTGTTTTCTTAATATCTCCTTTAGGAATTTGGTGGCTCTACCATTTGGTGCATTTGGTGCATTTATGTTTAATATTGATATAACTTCATAATCTATGATACTCTTTAATGAGATATAACTTCATAATCTATGATACTCTTTAATGAGATATAACTTCATAATCTATGATACTCTTTAATGAGATTTAATTTTCTTCCTTATCTCTTTTAATTGCATCTGTTTTTGCCATTTGTTTTATCTAAGATTATGCTCGCTATCCCCACTTTTTTTTTTAACCTTAGCTGAAGCATTCTGCTCCAGCCTTTTACCTTTACCCCATTTGCATCACTCTGCTTTAAATGTGTTTCTTGTAATTAACATATTATAAGATTCTGGATTTTTATCCAGTCTGCTATTTACTTCCATTTTATGGAAGAATTTATCCCATTCACATTCATAGATAAAATTACTAATTCTGTATTTCCCATCATCTTACTGTCCCCAAGTTATATTTTTTCCCCTTTCCTTCCTCACTAATGTTTTGCTGCCCACTACCACGTCCCTCAATTTGCCCTCTCTTTTTACAGATCCCCCATCTTATCCTTTTCCCCTTCTGTTTCTGTTCTATCTATTACATTCTACTCCCCCCACACACACCATTCTCCTCCTACCTCCCTATAAGAGGAGACAAGTTTCTGTATTAAACTAAATATGTCTGATATTCTCTCATTGAGTCAAATCTGATGAGATTAATGTCTACATAGTGCTTACTCCCTTCCTTCTTTCCCTCTACTGTAATAGATCTTTTTTTTTTTTTTTTTGCCTCCTTGTGTAATGTAATTTATCACATTTTAATTCCCTTTCTCTACTCTTCTAGTAGAATCCACCTGTAATTTATTTTTTTACATCATCACAGCAAAGTTAAAATTAACTCATGTGGATTATTTCAATGATCATTTTACTCTCTGGTTCTAGAAAAGCAGGGCATTTGTCCTTGATGGTTTCTTGAAAGATGTTATTTATGCTTCTTTTTTTTAAAACATTGTTTTCAGGGAGTCCAATAATTCTTAGATTGTCTCTCCCACTTATTTTCCAGGTCATTTTTGTAAAATGGGGTATTTTACATTTTCTTTTAGTTTTTTTTCCTTTATTTTTGTTTTCTTTGACTGATTCTTGATGGCTCATTGAGTCATTTTCTTCCATTTGTTCAATTCTGATTTGTAGTGAATTATATTCTTCATTTAACTTCTTTATGTCCTTTTTCATTTGGCCAATTGAACTTTTCAATGAGTTGTTTTATTAATTGGATTTTTTTTCCATTTCAGAAGTTTTTAAGGAATTGATTTTGTTTTCCATTTTGACAAAACGATTCTTTAAAGAGTGATTTTCTTCAGATAATTCCTTTTCCAGGACTCTGTTCTTTTGCTCATTTCTAAATTTTGAGGTCTGCTTTTAGTGCAAAGGAAAAATTATCCTAAACTTCCTCTGCAGGTGACAGCAGCTTCATGTTGCCCTGAGGCTGGTATTGCTGGCTTCCTTCCCCTGCTGAGTGGGAGTGGCTAAATAAGGTTGTTATGGTGGGTTCAAAATAGTTGCACTGCAGGTTTTAGAGTTAATTTGCTGATCTGATTATCCACTGGCTTCTGAACCAGGACAGAGCAGCAAATGCTGTTTTGGCTATGAGACACCTACTACATTACTCCAGCAAGTGGAAGCCTCTGAGTTCTTGGTTGCCCTGCACTACATTGGCCTGCTACCCTGCCTCCCATCCATTCCCACAACCCAGTTGAGACAGAACTTTACTGAAGTTCTTCCAAAACATCGTCTCTGGAAGATGGTTACACTCCAGATATTTGTGTCACTCCAAAACCAGTTCAGAGTCTTAATCTGATGTTGATTTGAGGAAAATCAGGAAGAGTTCAAAGAAGCATCAGCTCTTGGCCATCTTGCTTCCACCCCCCTCTTGCTGTCTTTGAAGACAATACTGAGAAATATGGGATGGATTGTTGAACACTTACCATGATTTAGAAATGGATTGAATAGCCATCCAAAAAAATAACAATCCAAGAATAGTATCAGTATGAACTACCATGACATTTTTTATTGGAGAATCACAGGTTGAATCCTTGACTTCTGCTCAACAATATGGTATAATATTGTTAAAAGTGCTAGAATGGGAATTAATTGAGATTCAAATTGCATATTAAAATAGTAGTGTTAATCTGAGATTGAAACATGATTATTAAGCTACATATAAGTATCATCTCACCACATATTGACTTATAAGATCAAATATTAACATTATCACTGTTTCATTAAATATTTATTTCTCTATTTTGCTAAATATTTCCCACATACATTTTAATCTGTTTCAGGCTGCACTTAGGAGTTTAAACAGGCAAATATGTGTAATATAGCTCTGCATTAGAATATTTGATAAGCCCACTTAAAACTATAGGAAATGCTCCAAAATGGGTGGAAAAGCATTTTTGATTGGAATTCTATTTGTTTCACTATACTACTTCAATACTTTTGAAATAGGTTATAGGCAATAAGAGGGCTCAATGGGTTGAGTGCTTGGACAGGAGTCAGGAAAACCTTACTTCAGATTTAGCACTAGCATTTACTAACTCTGTGACCTTAGGCAAAAAATTTAATCTTATTTATAAATTTGATTTGACTTTATTTGTAATACACATTTCTTTATGAATCATGTTAGGAGAGAAAAATCAGAACAAAAGAAAAAAAAAAAGAACATAAAGACAGTAAAAAAAAAAACAAAAACAAAAAAAAAAAAAACAGTGAACATTCCATGTGTTGGTTTAAATTCAATCTCCATAGTTCTTTTTCTGGATACAGATGGTTTTCTCTATCCAAAGTTTATTGGGATTCCATTGGAATAATTTAACCTTTGTTTGCCTTAATCCATAGAGAAGGAAATGACAAATCATGACAGTATTTTTGAAAAGAACCCCCCATAAGGGTTGATGAAGAATTAGATATGACTGAATTGAAGAACAACATAAACCTGCTTGCTATGTGTTCATATTTCTTAGCCTCAGTCTTTATATCTGAAAAATGAAAGAGTTCAACAAAATGTCCTCAAATGATTTCTTAAATTATATAACTAATAACAGTGCAATGTGTTACAGACGTGATAAATTATATAAAGATCGTTGTGGTAATTATTGCATTAATGAATTTCCATTGGATAAGAGGCCATTGTCAAACAAGATTGCAGATAGTTTTTTATTTTTTTCTAAGGCATTTAGGGTTAAGTTACTTGCCCAGGGTCACACAGCCAGGAAGTGTTAAGTGTCTGAGGCCAGATTCAACTCAGATTACAACCCTGACTTCAGGGCTGGTGCTCTATCCACTGCACCATCTAGCAGCCCTTAGTTTTTCTTTCAATATTAAAAAATACTTATTAAAATAAATTAGGCATTGATGATTTGTCTTGAATTATAAATGGATAATGAAGGTTTCTAAATAAAATTCTGCTTGTATTGTCAGTTTTATATTGGTAATAGTGGTCTTGAATCTAACGTGAGGCCATTCAAAATTTGCATTTTCCCTCTAGAAAGTATACTTATATTTGAACCTCTTACATGATAACAGCTCAAACTTTAGAATTCATTGTTCTAAGAAGACATATTATTTTAACTCGTACACAAAAATAATACAAAGGAAAGGGAACAGAAGATTATTCAAATTCATAATAGTTTTAAAAATTCAATGTCTATAATTCTAAGTACTGCAAAAATGAAAAAAAATCCCAAACTTTTGAATACTTAACTTTAAAATGAACTCATTGCTGTAACTTCATTAGTCAGAGTCTGCCAACTTAGAAAAATCTGAATTTGTTTCATGGTCTGTGGTTTGTAAATGCATTTCTCAGTTAGTGGCAGCAGATGCTCATTTTTTTTCCTCCATGTTACCCACATCTGTGCCCTTTATTGAACTTACTTCACTAATTTCTTAGTGCTGGGTCCTAGCAGAGCAATGAAAGGTAAGTGCAGGGTTGTATTACATATAAAATACCCTGCACTTATCTTTCATATATATGTGTGTGTGTGTGTGTGTGTGTGTGTGTGTGTGTATGTATATGTGTGTGTATGCACACTCACAAATACTTATTCAGGAATCAAATTAAATGACAAATCACTGTCCTTTTCATTGTAAAGTTGTTTAGAGATAACAGAAGTACTAAAAGTCATTGGAAGCATAATTTTTATCTTCTATAATAACAATAGAATTTTTATTTACCTTTTTATTAAAATTCATTGGTTAGAAAACACTATAAAGAAAGAAAATCAATTCATTAGCTGTTTACCTCTCTGAAATTTTCATATCTTTTCTTTTCTTTGACATCATCTAAAACCAATCCTGTATTACTACTCTCATTATTTAATCCCTCCTCCCTATTTTCATATCTTTACCTCATTTCGTCTTTGTATTTTCTCAAAGTCCTACGACATTTTAATAATCATAACTTAGTCCTCCTCTGTTAAAGATTAGTGATGTGAAATATTTTCTCCATATTTCCTGACTTCACGGCTGCCTGTGGGCCTATCCAATTGCACACAGGAAAAAAAAAATATATTTTTTTAAAATATAAGAAGGATATTTATAATCTGTAGAGTTTAGAGAAAGTTAACAGATTGGAAAAAGAGCCTGAAGTTCATGACATATGAAGATCACTGTAGGAATTACAGGTGTTTATTTTGGAAAGGAGAAGGTTTAAAAGGAATGTTATATCTGTCTTTAAGTATGTAAAGAGCTACAATATGGAGGAAAAACTAGCTTTGTTAGACTTGGCAAAAGAGGGAAAAGCTTGCAGCCAGGGAAAGGTTACAAAAAAGGTAAATTTAACCTTCATATACAAAAAGGCTTCTTTATGGTGAGTTATCCCAGGATAAAATGAGATGTTTCAGAAGGTAGTGCTTTACTCTCTGTGTTGGAATCTCTCTTCAAGTTATGTCTGAAAGAACCCTTGTTTTTTCAAACCCTAAAGCATTATATAAGTGCTAGTGGTTGTTGTTGATTTGATTATTATTATTATTTATCATTATAATCATTATCAACATTACCATTATTATTTTAGTAGTAATACTATCATGATAAGGATGAGGAAAAGAAATTGGAGAAATTAAAAATATTAATAATAGTTTTAGCAGTAATTGTAGTAGTCAGTCACAGGAGTCATAGAGGTAATAATAATAGCACTAATAGTGACATTCAGAATCATAGCCACACCACTACCAGCGGCAACAATGATAATAGTAATAGTGGTAGTAGTTGTTATTGCTGTTGTTCTTAGCCCCTTGTCTGCTTGGAGGCCTTTGGGGCTGAACAATATCCCAGAATGCTATTGGCCCCGACTTCCTTTATATTAATAGCAAAAGCCAAGCAAGCAATAAAAAGTAATGAAAGCCTTTGGAAGAAGAAAAAGCAATATTAGATAGGTGTGGGGTGGTGAAGAGCACATAGAAAGGTCCTGAGACTGGGATATAAGTTCTGAACTAAGAAGGGATTCACACCTCCTAACTCTCTCTTTATATCTCTCTGTTTGTGTATTTCTATCTCTCTGTTTCTCTCTGTCTTTCTGTCTGTGTCTCTCTTTCTCCCTTCCTTCCTCCCTCTCTTTCTCCTTTCTCCCTGCCCCCCCATACAAACATATACACAGAGTAAAATGCATTTTGTGTTTGTCTATCCATACTAGATTCCTATTTACCACAAATCTCAACATGTCAGAAACTCTATGGTGAATGTTGCATATTATTTAATTTTTAGAAATATGGAAAAATGGCCAAAAGTGGTAGATTCTCTTTTCTGTTGATGAGATTGTACATAATTGAATTAGACCTGGGATTTGGTATTAAAAATTATAAGCATTAGGAGGCAAAGGAAGGAGGCCAGAATGACTCCGTGGAAATACCAAGATCAGTAAAATGAGGATTCGGCCTGTTAGGGAATTCAATGTAGCTTTAGATTTTTGAGGGCAAGCTGATCTCAGACTTTACAGAGTCCAAAATTAATATGAGGAAGTAAAATGACTTAGAATTTTGCACTTTATTGCTTCTATGAGCTAGTCTTACAATTCAAATGTGATGGAAAAAATGAATTTTCTCTCCAACAAATGAAACTCTTTTGTTTTGAAGTATTTAAGTCCTGAAGATCCATCTGGAACCCAGAAACCATTGTAGGTTTTTATGCTGAAAGGATATCTGTTCAACTATTAGGGGACTGCTTCTATAGCTATACCATTTGTTTCAGTTTTGCTGAAACAAGCTAAAAATAAAATTTGTGAGGATGTCTGGGGAATTTTGAGACTTACTAGAAAAAAGGCTAAAATCCATAATAACTTTTATAAGTTACTAAGAATTCTTGAAACATGTTACTCTTTTTCTATAAAGTAAAATGGTACTATGTCACTCATTTATGTTATTACTTAGGAAGTTTACAACTTTGACATATATCTTTGCAGATATAGACATTAAATACATTAAAGATATATTCTGAGATTGCTCAAAAATGCACCTAGATGTTAATACATTAAACCAAAGAAGAATATGATTTACTGGGTGGGAGTGAGAAGATGCTTTTAAAATTGAGCCCAGTATTATGTTACATCTTGGGACACAGATTTATGGGTTTCACACATATCTGATAAATAAGTGTTTATTGAAAGTGCGCGAAATATAAATATAAAATATAAAAACATTTGTTTTTTAGAAAGGTTTTGCTTTCAAACTAGACTTGAATTTGATTTATCATAAAAGTTTAAAATGTAACGGTAGATGAATATTTTGAACAACTTGAAAGCAAAATGAAGGTGATATAAATAAAGAATTAATAAATACAAAAAAAATCCTTCTTGAATTGGAGGAGAGAAGTTGAAATGAAGAAAGTGTGGAAAGGATAATCAAATTATAGTATATGAATATTGTAGATGGCGGGAACTTGGAGAAATATACTTGAAACAAGGATACTTACAACAAGGTGGAATTGATGAGATCATAGTTCTCTAGTATACATATACTTAGCATGGTGATATAATGGTTCTCTAGTTCACACATAATCAGTATGCTGTAATTATCTAATTGTAATAGGATATATAAGGGCTGAGAAGTACTGGAAAAACAGATTCCATTTTTGACCATCCTCCTGGTGGGTCTTGTGCCTTCTGCAATAAGGTCAAGACTGGGCCAGAAAAAAGACCTTATCAGAGGTCCTCAAACTACAGCCTCAAGGCCAGATGCAGCAGCTGAGGACATTTATCCCCCTCACCGAGGGCTATGAAGTTTCTTTATTTAAAGGCCCACAAAACCAAGTTTTTGTTTTTACTATAGCCCAGCCCTCCAAAAGTCTGAGGGACAGTGAACTGGCCCCCTATTTAAAAAGTTTGAGGACCCCTGTGCCTAGGCTCTATTCCTGATCATTCTTATAGTGTCTATCCTGCTGAGACCAATGCCCTCCAAAGGACCTCCAGAAAGCTAACCTGAATATTACATTTTGGCACCCAAAAGTGGACATAAGGACCTACACTCAGCAACTTGACTAATGTGATCATAAGTTCAGTGGAGAAGTTCCTGTAACCTGGAAATAGGGTGAGTAAACTAGTCAGTCATTTTAGATTTTTAGCTAAAATGGAGCAAATAATAAGAAAAGAGTCTTCTCCACCCCAAAGGAAATATAAAGAATACATAGTTAGGTTAATAAAGAAGCAAAGTTTGTTGGCAACTTGGAAGCAGATCACTGGACAAAATTAGAGCCAGATATGTGGAAAATAGTAGGAGAGTAACTAATTGAATATTATGAAGCTATGGGTCCTGATTCAATTCCTGAAGAAACATTCCTTATGTATAACATAATACAACTGGATTTAAAGAATTCCACAATTAAAAAAAATGTTCCAAGAAGAACAGCCAGACAAGGAAGTGTGAGAAGAAAAAGGAGGATGGGAATGGACTGACAAAGTAGGTGAAAAGCATGGAGAATATAACAAGAACAGTGCTGATGAACTTAAAGGATGTGGTGCTTCTAACTTTAACAGCTCAGTTACACCTGAGGAAGTGCCATTAGGGCATTCCCCATTTCTTGAACATTCCCGCTCAATTTCACCTTCCTGGGTGGAGGAAGGAGGAGGAGAGGGAAGGGCACTGACACCATCAGCAGTACCAGCTTTGTCAACCACTTATGACACAATTAAAAAGGGCGCTAATTAAAGCTAAAGAGGAAGGGCAGGATACATATGATTTCAAAATGGCAATTTAACCTGTGAATGAAAAGTTTGATTCTTCAGATCAAGAAAAAAGAAAATACACTCTGTTTTTTTTTTCTTGTCATCTAATTTCTTTTTTTTTTTTTCCATTTTCTTTTTTTAATTATATTCACTTTTTTATTGACAGAACCCATGCCTGGGGAATTTTTTACAACATTATCCCTTGTACTCACTTCTGTTCTGCTTTTTCCCCTCATTCCCTCCACCCCCTCCCCTAGATAGCAAGCAGTCCTATATATATTAAATATGTCCCAGTATATCCTAGATAAAATATATGTGTGCAGAACCGAACAGTTCTCTTGTTGCACAGATAGAATTGGATTCAGAAGGTAGAAATAACCCAGGAAGAAAAACAAAAATTCAAACAGTTTACATTCATTTCCCAGTGTTTTTTCCTTGGGTGTACTTGCTTCTGTCCATCATTGAGCAATTGAAACTGAGTTAGGTCTCTTTGAAAAAAGAAATCCACTTCCATCAGAACACATCTTCATACAGTATCATTGTTTAAGCATATAATGATCTCCTGGTTCTGCTCATTTCACTTAGCATCACTTCATGTAAGTCATCCCAAGCCTCTCTGCATTCATTCTGCTGGTCATTTCTTAGAGAACAATAATATTTCATAACATTCATATAGCACAATTTACCTAACCATTCTCCAGTTGATGGGCATTCATTCATTTTGCAGTTTCTAGCCACTACAAACAGGGCTGCCACAAACATTTTGGTACATACAGGTCCCTTTCCTTTCTTTGGTATCTCCTTGGGGTATAAGCCCAGTAGTAGCACTGCACAATTCCAGATTGCTCTCCAGAATGGTTAGATTCGTTCACAACTCCACCAACAATGCATCAGTGTCCCAGTTTTCCCGCATCCCCTGCCACATTCATCATTATTTTTTCCTGTCATCTTAGCCAATCTGACAGGTATGTAGTGATATCTCAGAGTTGTCTTAATTTGCATTTCTCTGATTAATAGTGTTTTAGAATACTCTTTCATATGAGTGGAAATAGTTTCCTTTTCATCATCTGAAAATTGTCTGTTCATATCCTTTGACCATTTATCAATTGGAGAATGGCTTGATTTCGTATAAATTAGAGTCGATTCTCTATATATTTTGGAAATGAGGCCTTTATCAGAATCTTTAACTGTGAAAATTTTTTCCCAGTTTGTTGCTTCCCTTCTAATCTTGTTTGCATTAGTTTTGTTTGTGAAAAGGCTTTTTAATTTGATGTAATCAAAATTTTCTATTTTGTGATCAGTAATGGTCTCTAGTTCATCTTTGGTCATAAATTTCTTCCTCCTACACAGGTCTGAGAGATAAACTATA
The DNA here is from genome assembly GCF_902635505.1 of Sarcophilus harrisii. NCBI lineage: Eukaryota > Metazoa > Chordata > Mammalia > Dasyuromorphia > Dasyuridae > Sarcophilus > Sarcophilus harrisii. Next base: position 595,057,407 of record NC_045426.1, on the reverse strand, counting down.
CTATGTTGCTCTAATTTATTTATAATCTTGTTCTTTATGCCTAAATCATGAACCCATTTTGATCTTATCTTGGTATACATTGCTAAGTGTGGGTCCACGCCTAATTTCTGCCATACTAATTTCCAGTTATCCCAGTAGTTTTTATCAAATAATGAATTCTTATCCCAAAAGTTAGGATCTTTGGGTTTGTCAAACACTACATTGCTGTAGTTCACTATTCTGTCTTGTGAACCTAACCTGTTCCACTGATCAATTAATCTATTTCTTAGCCAATAGCCAATGGATTTGGTGACTGCTGCTTTATAATATAGTTTTAGATCAGGTACAGCTAGGCCACCATCAATTGATTTGTTTTTCATTAATTCCCTTGAGATTTTTGACCTTTTATTCTTCCATATGACTTTTGTTGTTATTTTTTCTAGATTATTAACATATTTTCTTGGAAGTCTGATTGGTATAGCACTAAATAAATAGATTAATTAAGGGAATAGTCATCTTTATTATATTCGCTCAGCCTATCCAAGGGCACTTAATATTTTTCCAATTATTCAAGTCTGACTTTATTTATGTGGAAAGTTTTTTTGTAATTTTGTTCATATAATTCCTGACTTTCCTTTGGCAGATAGATTCCAAAATATTTTATGCTGTCGACAGTTATTTTGAATGAAATTTCTCTTTGTATCTCTTGCTGTTGGATTTTGTTGGTGAGGTATAAAAATGCTGAGGATTTATGGGATTTATTTTATATCATGGAACTTTGCTAAAGTTATGAATTATTTCAAATAGCTCTGGGGTTCTCTAAATATATCATCGTATCATCTGCAAAGAGTGATAGTTTGGTTTCCTCACTGCCTACTCTGATTCCTTTAATCTCTTTCTCGACTCTTATTGCCGAGGCTAGTGTTTTTAATACAATACTCAATAATAATGGTGATAGTGGGCAACTTTGCTTCACTCCAGATCTTACTGGGAAAGGTTCCAGTTTTTCCCTATTGAATATGATGCTTACTGATGGTTTTTAATAGAGGCTCCAGACTATTTTAAGAAAAAGTCCATTTCTTCCCATCCTCTCAAGTGTTTTTATTAGGAATGGATGTTGGATTTTATCAAATGCTTTTTCTGCATCTATTGAGATTATCATATTGTTTTTGTTAGTTTGGTTATTGATATAGTCAATTATGCTAATAGTTTTCCTAATATTGAACCAGCCCTGCATTCTTGGTATAAATCCTACTTGGTCATAGTGTATTATCCTGGGGGTGATTTTCTGTAATCTTTTTGCTAATATTTTATTTAAGATTTTACCAACAATATTCATTAGGGAGATTGGTCTATAATTTTCTTTCTCAGTTTTCAACCTACCTGGTTTAGGTATCAGTACAATATTTGTGTCGTAAAAGGAATTTGGTAGGACTCCTTCAATCCCTATTTTTTCAAATCTTTTATATAGCATTTGAGTCAATTGTTCCTTAAATGTTTTGTAGAATTCACATGTAAATCCATCTCGTCCTGGAGATTTTTTCTTAGGGAGTTGGTTAATACCTTGTTCTATTTCTTTTTCTAAGATGGGACTATTTAGGATATTTACTTCTTCCTCTGTTAATCTGGGCAGGGTATATTTTTGAAGGTATTCTTCCATTTCATTTAAGTTGTCGAATTTATTGGCATAACCTTGGGCAATGTAATTCCTAATTATTGCTCTAATTTCTTAGCGGCGAGTTCTCCCTTTTCATTTGTAAGACTAACAATTTGATTTTCCTCTTTTCTTTTTTTAATCAGATTTACTAAGGGTTTGTCTATTTTGTTTGTTTTTTCATAGAAGCAAGTCTTAGTTTTATTAATAAATTCAATAGTTTTTTTTTTTTTACTTTCAATTTTATTGATCTCTCCTTTTATTTTTAGAATTTCAAGTTTAGTGTTTGACTGGGGGTTTTGAATTTGTTCCTTTTCTAGCATTTTTACTTCTAAGCCCAATTCATTCTCCTCTTTTTCTACTTTATGCAAGTAGGCCTTTAGAGATATGAAATTTCCCCTTATTACCACTTTGGCTGCATCCCACACATTTTGGTGTGATGTCTCATGATTGTCATTTTCTTGGGTGAAGTTATTAATTATGTCTATGATTTGCTGTTTCATCCAATCATTCTTTAATGTTTGAGGCAGCCAGATTTTGAGTGACCCTTATTGTGGCACCTCGGTATCTGAATTGTTTTTTCCTGGCTGCTTGTAATATTTTTTCTTTAGTCTGAAAATTCTGAAATTTGGCCACAATATTCCTCCAAGTCTTTATTTTAGGGTCTTTTTCAGAAGGTAGTCAATGAATTCTTTCAACGCATGTTTTACCTTCCTGTTCTATTACTTCTGGGCAGTTTTCTTTGATGATTTCCTGTAAAATAGTATCTAGGTTCTTTTTTTTTGTCAAAATTTTCAGATAGTCCAATGATCCTCAGGTTATCTCTCCTAGATCTATTTTCCAGGTCTGTTGTTTTTCAAGTAAATATTTGACATTTTTTCCAATTTTTCATTTTTTTCATTTTGCTTGACTGATTCTTGATGTCTCAATGAATCAGGCATTTCTATTTCTTCAGTTCTGATTTTTAGTGAGTTATTTTCTTCAGTAGTTTTTTTTTTAACTTCTTTTTGCATATGTCCAATTGAGTTTTTGAATGAGTTGTTTTGCTCTATGGAATTTTTTTCCATTTCACTAACTTTTTTTTTTTTTTTAAGTGTGTTATTTTCTTTTTCCAATTCACAAATTCTGTGCCCCTCCACTTCTTGGGAGTTTTTTACCTTTTCCAATTCCCATTTCAGGAAGTTGTTGCTCTCTTGCATAGCTTCTCTTTCATTTCCCCATTTTCTTAAAAAAAAAAAAAAACCTTTTAAGGTTTTTAATAGTCTCTTCTAGCAGAGCCTTTTGTGTTGGGGACTTACAATTGTATGGAGACTGTCTGTTATTAGTCTCCTTGGGGTTGAGAAGCTGCTCTCTTTTGGTATAGAAACTATCAATCCTCCTTTTGATTTTTTAAAGCCTGTAGGGTCTGCCTTCAGGGCCAGGAGGTTACCAGCTTCCTCTGCAGAGCAGTGATGTGTATGGATGGGTAGCTGTCCTGCCAACCAGTTACAAAGAGCAGCAAGGTATGGGAGTACTCTGAGAGAGTTCCCCACCTGGAAGTAACTCAGGTCTGCAGGGTTTAGCTGGGAAACTGCCCTGCAAAGAACCCTGATGTGTGGGTTAATGACTGCCCAGGGGCTAGATGCTGAGCAATGAAAGTTTCACTACCCCAAGCCAAATCCTGCTACGGGGCTGTTGTTATTAGTGGCTAAGCAATGAAGAGCCCTGCAGCGACTGGAAGTGTCTCTGCCCTGGGAAGCACAGTTGTACTGGGGAAATTGTATTGCCCCAGGCCGAGCTCCCCACTGTGAAGATTAGAGGCTCCCCTGTGTTGTGCCCCCTTGCTGTGCAGATTTGTAAATGCCCCAGCAAAAGTCCCATACTGCAGCATGTGGCTGCAGGGTTGTCTTACGGTTCTTCCTGATTCACTTCTGGTTTTGAATGGGTACAGCCAGATGTTGTTAGTTTCTGGTGTTTTTTAGAGTACCCTCTGTTTTAGGCTTTAATTTCTCTGCCAGTTTATTGCTTTGTAATCAAGGCAGAGCAGTTAGCCTATATCAGAATCATCTCTATAACTTCTCTAGTCACAGAGATCACCCAGCCCTTGGTCTGCTCAAGAAGGTAGTTTCTCCCTGGCTGTGCTGGTCTGTTCCTGGCCCCTCTGGACAAACCTTTCCTAGGGATCTTCCAAATTATTTTCGGCTGTTAAACTGTGTGCTTCTAATCTTCATGAATTTTAGCAGGCAAGTGTTATTTTTGAGGCTGAATTTAATAGCTGGTTGTGAGGGGACGAGAAGAGCTTAGAAAGTCATGTGTGCTTCTCCACCATCTTGGCTCCACCCCTTGGTGATTTATTTCAATGGTCATTTCACCTTTTGTTTTTATGATATCTAGGCAGCTTTTTTTTTTTTTTTATGATTTCCTGTAAGATAGTGTCTAAGCACTTTTTTCATCGTATATTTCAGGGAATGCAATACTCCCTAGATTGTCTCACTTAGATCTATTTTCCAGGTCAATTGTTTTCCCAATTAGGTATTTTACATTTTTTTCCTTTTTTTTTCTTTTTTTCTTTTTTTTCTTTTTTTGGTTTTACTTGACTGAATCTTGTTGTTTCATTGAGTCATTCATTTCCATTTGTTCAATTCTGAATTTTAGTGAGTTATTTTTTTCTTCATTTACTTTTTTTTTTACTTCTTTTTGTATTTGTCTAGTTGAATTTTCAAATGAGCTGTTTTGTTCTATGGATTTTTTTTTTCCATTTCACAAATTCTTTTTCTTAAGGAGTTATTTTATTTTTTTCCATTTCACAAATTCTATTTTTTCAGGAGTTTTTTTTTTTCTGTTTCACAAATTCTATTTTTCTGGCAGTTGCTTTTCCCCCCATTTTATCAAATTTATCTTTTAATCAGTTATATGATTTTTCTTTTTCACTAAGTCTATTTTGTAGTGAATTTTTTCAGATAGTTTCTGTGTAGCCTTTTCCAAACTCTCTTGCAAATTTTTCATTTCCTTTCCATATTTTTCTTCTAGCTCTCTTTTAAAATTCTTTTTTAACTTCTTCTAGGAGAGCCTTGTGTGATAGGGATCAGGTTATGTCGTCTTTTAGGACTTCATCTGGAGATGATATCCCTTTAGTCTTTTTAGGCTTTGAAATCTGTTCTCTTCTTTCACCATAAAAGCTTCCAATTGTTAGAGTCCTATTTACTTTTTTATTCTTTTTTTTTAAGTTAAGATCTGCCTTTAGGATGTGGAAGGTTTTCCATGTGGCTAAAGGGGAGCTTGGTCAATGCTGATTCACTTTTGTTGCTTGGTGGGCATGGCCACATCCCTTCAGATTCTGGCATTTTGGGGTTCAGTGTTTATGTTGGATATTTTATAACTTCTCCACTGATCTACTGACTTGCAACCAGGCCACAGTGGCCAACACTGCTTTAGATTTCTATTGATTCCTCTTTGTAGATTTTCTACAGTGTGGAGTCCACCCTGTGGAGTCAGCAATGCCTATGAATTCAGCAATATCCCTGGGACTCTGCTCTGTCTGTGATGGTGTTGTGGCCATCTGTTTGGTTAGGCTGCCTCCCTCCCGTTTCAGATTGAAATAGATCTTTTCTGGTCTATTTCTTCCCATAGATTCTCTGTCATGCAGACTCTACACCACCTGGACTCAGTGGTGTCTGTGCTGCTGTTTGTAATTGACTGGTTGCCCTGGCTGCAGAACTTTTCTGGTGATCTTCAAAATTACCTTTTACTGATACTTTTTTTGCAGTCCCAATATTTGTATGTTATGTTTGTCCAGAGCTAATTCAGAGGCTGGATTTTGTACTTATTGTGAGGGTTGTAGAGAAGATCAGAGAGAAAAATGTGTCATCTCCATCATATTGGCTCTGCCCCCTAAGACACTTTTGTATGAGTAAGATCAGATCTAAACAACTGGTGAAAATATCAATTGGTAATGGGTAACTTTACTAACTATGAAATATATATATGTAACTACATATATATATATTAACTATAACTATTATGAACTAATATAATAAAAATGATAATTCTACCCAAATCAATCTACTAATTCACTGCCATACAAAGTTGTCAAAAATATTTTATAGAGTTAGAAAAAAAGAACAAATTTCACTTGGGAAAACAGAAAGGTCAAGAATATTAAGGGAACTGGTGGAGGGAAAAATGCAAAGATAGCAGTCTTTTCCATATTAGACCTAAAACTATATTTTAATGTGGCAGTCAAAAAAACCTGTTTAGTACGAGGTTAGAAATAGAGTGGAGAAAATCAGGTTAAATACAGCAGACACAAGACACCCCAGTAATCTACTGAGGTATTATTTAATAGTTGCCAAAAAAGGAATACAGGATTCACTGTTTCCTTCATCATCTTGGCTTCCAGAAATCTACATGCTATATTTTTGAACACTTCTGAGCTCCCTCCTACTCACAGTTTCTGTGACTTAATAACTAGAATGCTGAGAATTTGTAATGAATACATTTATTTTAAGTATCATTAAGTTCAGCAGTTGATAAAAATATTCCATTTACTTTTTTCATGAAACAATTTAAATCTCATTTTAATATTCTTAGTATGTTTTCTGTTTACAATTCCATTCAAAAGTAATGTGCTGTGGAAAAAATAAAGATATTTAAGCTATTTAAGAAAACAATTTGTACTACTGGATAGTTCTAAAAGATACACTCTTTCAAGAGCAACTAAGGGAATCGTTTTTTGTTCATTTGTTTTTCTTTTTTTTTCTTTTTTTCTTTTTTTCCCAAATAGTCTTAATCTAAATAAAAATAGAGGCTTTTCTCAAATAAATGAAAAGTACAAAAAACAAGATTAAAGTTTTTGAAAGGATTGGGGTGAAAAGAAACTAGGGTTTTTATAATCTCAAGATTATCAGAGTTTGTTTCTTTTTCTTTTTCTTTTCTTTTTTTTTTTTGTTAACCAAATAGTATGTGAAGGAGGAGAGAGAAATGTAAGAAGAGTATAATAGTGTATTCAAGGATATGATGGAATTAATGTGGGAGAGGTGTTAAACATGTTTTACTTGACTCTAGCAGATAGAACTGGGAACAAATTGCTAAAGGTTGCAGGGAGGCAAATAAAGGTTTAATGGAAGGAAAATATTAATTGGACAATTTTAGAATAGAATTTGGTTCCTTGGAAGTCAGTGACCATTCATTTATTGAAGACATTGAAGTAACAGTATATATTTGTCTACTGAATGATGGAAAATATTCTGCTTCAGAATATAATAAGTTAGCCTTTGAGATACTGAATATTGAGAGGTTTTGTAAACATCTAGGAGAAAAACAGCTTTTGACATCAATCTAAACTTATCTCAGAGCATTAATTACTCACCATATACTTTACCATTACAGTACTACTGCTTGATTTGAATCAAAATACCAGCTACCAAACCAATCAACATTCATTTTTTTTTTAAATACAGTTTTCTGTTTGTTTCTTTTCATTTTTAGTATACTCCAAATTCTGTTTCTTGCAAAATGTATGAAAGCTCAAAGTTGTATGTGGCTGGCATGAATCATGTACTCTACTATACGTATAGTAGAGTACATGAATTGGCATTTAAGTTTTGTACACATTGTGTTCCTTTTCTCAAATCACATAGCCACCATCTTAATTTAAAGCTTTTATAACACTCATGTGAACTATTGAGCAGCCTTCTAATTCATACACATGCCTCGAGCTTTAATTCTAATTCAATCTTCACTTAGCTGTCAAATTATTTTTCATAGCTAAAAGTCTGTTTGTGTCTTCCCACTAATCAATGAGATTCAATTGTTCCATGTAGCCTCCAAGATTTAAACCACAAAACAAAACAAAAATCTTTTAACATTTAAATCTTCTCAGGTCCTTCTCATCTTTCCAATCTTTTTATATTTAACTCCCATTCATATATGTTCCTATGTAACCACACTGTCCTGCCTGCTCTACCAAAAAAAAAAAAAAAAAAAAAAAAAAAAAACAACAACAACAACAACAACAACAACAAAAAAAAACACTTCCCTTTCTCACCTTCATGCTTTTGTATTAACAGTCCCTTATGCATAGAATGTTATTTCTCTCTACATCTGTTCCTCTTAGTTTCCTAGGCTTTCATATTTAAATCAAATCCCTCTTCTCCCAAAATTCTTTTCCACTTCCATAACATCTAATGTGTTACTCTCTTCTATGACCTTCAATTTACTCTATAATCAAAGGATAAAAGGATGGGGATAGATGCAAATATTTAAATAAGAGTAGGTAGGTTGTTGGCACATTAGATATTTCTACCTCAGTAGCTTGCATTGTGAGTGAATTTGGGAAATATATTTAATTTTCCTATGGCCCCATGTTAACATTTGTAAAAGAAGGATAAAAATAGTACCTTTCTTATATGGTTGGTATGATATCTTTTTCATCATTATCTTAGCATTTCTATTTTATCCCTATGTCTTTACAATATGAGGGCAGATTTCCTTGATTGTTTCTTGAAATATCATGCCAAGTTTTTTGTTTTTTTTTTTTTGTTTGTTTTTTGTTGTTGTTTATTTGATCATGGCTTCCAGGTAGTGCAAGAATTCATAAATTATCTCTCCTCATTTCATTTACCAGGTTTTTTTTTTTCTTTCTGATGAGATGTCACATTTTCTTCTACTTTTTTTATGCTTTAGTTTATTGTAACTAATTCTTAATGTCTCCTAGAGTTATTAGTCCTCTTGCCCAATTACAATTTTAAAGAATTATTTTCTTTGACTAACTTAACTTGTAATGTTCTTCCTACTTCATAACCCAATTTGGTCAATTCAGCTTTTTAAAGTGCTATTATCTTTTCAAAATTTTCTTTCCTTACTCTAATTTTCTTCTAGAACTCTTATTTGAATTAGAAACAATTAATTAGCTCTTCACTGTGATTCTATCCAATTCATATTTCTCTCTGAGAGATTTTATTTGTAGCTGCTTTGACTTCAATATTTCTTCTAAGGTTGTGGAATGATCTTTCCTATCATCATAATAGCTTTTCATTGTCAGGTCACCTTTTTTGTTCCTCATTTTTCTACATTATTAGTCTAGTTGAATTAATGTTAAAGTTAGTCACTGTTCCTGATAAAAGGAGGAAGACAAACATGATCTCTCCCTTTTTTTCCAAACTGTTATTTTAAAAATTAGTTCTTAAAGTTTAAAACATTTTGTTGCCTCCAAATTGGTGTTATTTAGGATGAGGTATGGTCACTGTTCTCCTGATCTGTGTTCTGATCCTTAACTGGGAAAGACTCCTGATTACTTATGCTTGTAGTAAACACTATTCCAGTGTCCCTTGTTTTTTTGAAGTGGACACAATACTCCTGATGATTCCTACTCTCTCCTGAGTGAAATTCCTCCTTTCTACCTTTGATCTGTGACCAAAAAAAAAAATAGTACAGGAAATGGAGCTGACAAATAATATTTGCTCATGTAATTAATACTAACATAGGAGTTCTAAGTAATCTTTTTCTGATCAGTTGCCTACTCCCCTTACTATGTTGAGAGACACTAAAGCTGTTGTAGATTCTATTCCTATCACTTTCATCCCACCACTAGTGTTATATCCATGTAAGGTCTGGGCCATTTCTAACCCTTTTGTCTTAGATCTCCTATTACAACTTCCTAAGTTTTCTTAGTCTAGAAGAAAGTCTCACCTTGACTTTTTGTGGCTCTCTACCTCTAGATTTTAATTTGAAATGTTATGGAGTTATTTGGAGAGGAATGTTTGAAGAGGTCCACCAAGCAGTTCTTTTATTCTTCCCCCCTCATTTCCACTCTTAGAAGTCCTCCAATTGTTAAACAAAATATTTATTTCATATTTACCTATTCTATATGTTTTTGTGGGAAGTAAAAGCAATTCCAGGAATTCTTATTTTTGACTGTTTCACAAATTAAATACTGTTGAATGTTTTAAGAATGTTTTGATTGTGGAAAATGATCTGAGAGTATTATTATACCACTTTGAAGGAATCAAGGGGATTAGCATTTATTAAGAAACAACTAAGTACTTAGGCACTTTTCTAAGAGTTTAAAAATATTATGTCATTTCATTATCATAACAAATCTGGGGAATAGATGACATTATTATTATTATTATTGACCTTTTTAGTTCAAGAAACTGAAGCAGAGTTTAAGTGATTTACCCAGGTTTACACAGCTAGTGTCTAAAGCTGGGTTTGAAATGAGGTCTTTTAAACTATTGACCCATAGTTATACTCTATGTAGTTGTGTGAATATATATGTATGTGTGCATATGTGTATATATATATATGTGTCTATACAAATATGCATGTAAGCATATGTGCACATGCTAACATGTGCATTGCATACTTGTATACACATGTGTGTACCTCTATGTGTATATACAAACATACATTAGTATTTAAAAATATCTGCATGCTTATATTTACATATACTAATTCTTAGCCAAGTGTTAGCATTTTTCCATAGATGATTATTTCAAATTAACCCAATCAGATATTTTATTTCAATTAGGTTAAGGGATAGAGAGCTCCAAATTTAAGACTATGTCTAAAGCTCTCCTGAATTAATAACTAATTTGAAAATTAATATTAAAAACATAATATTTTCTAAACCATTGGAGAAAAAATGATTTGTTATGGATAGACTGAGGTGTGATCTCGGGAGAGAAGGAGCTAGCAATGGGTGAGTTCAGAAAGAATTACACCACTGAAACATATTATGGGAAGAGGGAAAATTAAGGTTCATTTTCAGAGAAGGACACTTTAGTAACAAAAAAAAAAAAAACAAAACAACTTACTCTACTCAAAATAATAATGTGAAATGGCTTCCTGCCCAGAGAGAGAATTTATAGAACTCACAAAATATTAAAAATCAAATGAGAGACACTAAGGAAAAACTTTTAAAAATGCAAAAAATAAGAAGATTATGAAAAATAAGTTTACCAACTAGAAAAAGAAGTATATCATCTCAAAGATGAAAATAATTATTTTCAAAGCCAGAACATACTAATAAAAAATTCACCTAGAAGGGAAAAAGTTTATGAACATCAGGAATGAAGGAGAAAAAAAAGTGGTAAAGGAAGCCTGTCAATACGCAACTTAAAATTATACTCAAAAGCAGTATTCATCAAAATAGTACTGAATAAGAAATAAAACAGTTGATCAGTATAATAGAATAAGTACAGAATATATATAAATTAATAATTACCATAATCTAAAATTTGATTACTCTAAAGAATCAAACTTTAGAGGAAAATATTTTTTCTACAGAAAATGAGCAGAGTTTTGCAGAAACAAGGCATAAACCAATATCTCACACTAAATGCTAAAATAATATCAAAATGGGCATAAAATTTAGACACATAGGGTGATATCATAAGAAAATTAGGGAAGCAAAGGAAATAAAAATTTATCTGTCAAATTCAAAGACACTCAGCAAAACAATTTGGAGCTATTAACAAAGAGGTATTATTTAAAAAAAATGTAACCTTTTGATCCAGCAATACCACCACTAGCCCTCTAGCTCAAGGAGATAAAAGACTAAATTTGACCTCTATGTACAAAAATCTTTAGAGAGCTGTTTTACTGGTGGCAAAGAATTGGATATTGAAAGGATGTTTATGAACTTGGAAATGGTTGAACAAGTTGTATTATTTTTTTTTTAAATATATAATATTATTAGAAGCAGGATGTTCTTGGGAAAAAAAATAGAAAGAATGTTAAGAATTGATGCAAAGTGAAAGAAGCAGAAAGAGGAGAATATTGTACACAATCACATCAAAATTATATGGTGATGAACTTTGAATGGCAGTTATTTTCAACAATACAGTGATCAAAGTTAATTCCAAAGGAATTATGGCAAAAAAAAAATCTATCTACAGAAAAAGAAAAGAACTGATAAAATTCAAATGTTGATTGTAAGGTACTACTTGAAATTTAATTTTACTTCTTTTTTATTGGTGTTTTCTTTTGCAGCATAACTAAAATACATGTCTTTTAAGACTCTACTTATATAAAATTTCTTGCCTTCTCAAGATTCCGTGAAGGTAAGTAGGTAAAGATAGAATGAGGAATTCATTTTAATGTCAAAAAATATTTTACATGTAATTGGGAAAATAAAATAATACATGTGTGTTGTATATAGGTATATAATAAAATATATACTTGTATGCATCTTTATACAATGTGTATCTATACATTTACTGTGCATGTAATTTTTGTGTACACAACATGTTCATATATATGCATATGTGTGTGTGAAACACACAAAAAAGATACAAAGATGGGAATAGTTTTAGGAAAAAAACTGGGAAAACTTGTAAGAAGTGATACAAAATAAAGTGAGTGGGACCAAAAATCAGTACACACAATACAGCAATATGGCAATGATAATTAATTGTAAAAAACATAATCATTCTTATCAATACAATGTTCTACTACAATTTTAAACAACATATGAAGAAAAATATTACCTTCCTCCAGAGAGAAAACCAGTAAACTCTGAGGGCAAGTTTAAATTTCCCACTTTATTTTGTTTGCTTTTTGCAGTATGGTTAATATAAATATATTTTGTATGACATCATCTGCATATGGGGTATTATGCTTTTTATATTGCCTATGGATGTGGGTTGAGCTGGAGGCAAGTTGAGAATTTATAACAATAGAAAAGTTGAAAACAAAAAAAAATGCACTTTCAAAAAACAAAAGAAAATACATAATATTTTTGTCATTTTGATTCTTTTCACTTTTCAAAGTATTAAACATGCTAAATACTTCAGTGAGAACTAACTTATGTTACCTGAAGAAAAATCATTTGATAAAAATATTTTAAACTAAAGGTCAAACATATTGGCACAAGAAACCTTGGGAATACTTTTCAAGTGGTTACTTCACAAGGTGGCTTGTGTATTTGATATACATTAATTAAATTATTGTAGAAAATAAAATGAAATCTGTGTCACTGGAAACTTAGACAAATATGGAAAATTTTGACTTCTAAAACTAATTGCTCTCCATCTGCCCTTCAGAGGTGCTGCATTAAATTTTCATTTGGTTTTCATGTCAATCTGTTCAAATTCATGCTGTCACTATGACAGCTGCAAATATATTTTAGTTACTGTAGTAGAAAGGAACCTGCAGAAAGTTTAAGTGATAGTACTATGGAAAAGAAGCATTGGAACTTCACATTATATTTCTAATTGTATCTTGGGCAAGACTTATTTCCAAAATACTCTATGATCATGTTAGTTAGCTCTCTCATGTTTCTATACTATTATTAAATGTCGTTTTTACAATAAGGCAGCTTAACTAAATAACAGAAAAATGTTGTACACAGTTGAAGAGTAAGTCAATGGTTTCTTCAGTTGTGAGTCTTTATTCACTTCTTGCAACATTGTATAAGTTGATATGTATTTTATCTTTTCTTAGATGAATAAATTATCTTTCTCAATAAAAGGAATACTTCATGAGGCAATTATATTTGTTATTGTTGTTGCTGCTCCTGTTATTTCTATACCCCCAGTTCAGTAGAATATGTATCTGTGGAAGTATTTAATTGAATTGATGCTACAATATAAATCAAGCAAAAGTAAATGACATTTTTTGTATAGTATGAGGACCCTTTTTCTTGGAAATAGATAAGAGAAACGAAACTGCTAATTTCCTACACTATTTGATACCCTGAAGGAAAAAAAATAGGATGGCAATTACTGTATATTAATAATATTCAGAATGTCCTTTAGTTCTTTACTGTTCTCTACTGCAAAAGGAGTTTAGTGCTCCATTTCTAATTTTTCAGGACCCTATAAATTTGTCAGTTTTCCTTATTACCCCTTTCCACTACACTGTGTAGGCATGAACATTTTGCTAAAATGACAGAAAATATAGTTTTCTATCATTTCTGTTAAAAGGGTAGACACTAAATAACAGTGAAATTATTTCAGTAATTTTGCCTGAAAATGCAGAACCAACATATACTCTAATTTAATCATTCCTAGTTTTGATTAAGAAAGTATCATGACATAATACAAAGTCAAAACATTGAAAGTGAATATTAACTGTGTAGTTTATTCCTCTTGTTAACTTGGCCATGTCTCTTTACCTGTGCACATTAATTCATGCATTTGTTATATGATAGCTTGCATGAAATGAGGTCTAAGATCCATTCCGATTATAAATCTGTGATTCTATTGTCTTTATCTACCCATTCTAATGACTTAAGATTTCCCCCCAAGAATCTTTTAATTCAAAACTAAGACACACATAGAATCTTGTGGAAATGTACTATGTGTCAAACTAACAACTTTACTATCAATAAACATGTTCAAACTTTCTCACAATTATTGGGAATAACTTTTTCAGAGCATTCATGAATCTGTTTGCTTTGAAGATGGCAAAATTTGGAGACTTTGTATAAGTCAAGATGTTGGATGTTTAGGGAGAATATAGACTTCATTACTGTTAATCAATATGACTGCCTAGGAAAATATTCTCTAAAAACACATTTGATGCTATTTTTCAACTTTTCCTTTTACCCATACCCGAACAAAATGCCCTATTCATTCTTTTGTCATATTAACTTAGTTGTTCCTTCTCCTGCTCACTTTCAGTAACTACAGTAGTGCAGTTTCGTATCTATTCATTACAGATTTTTTTTTTAATTTTCTTAACTGGTCATCTTTTCTTATTTTCTATTGTTCAAATAGATCATTTGAAAAAATCTCTTCTCGCAGATGATTTGTATTAATGTATTCCTGTGAAGATCTTAGATTTCCTCCTAATTGCATGTTGTATAAAACATAAATATTGCCTTTATCTTTGAATTGTGCCTTCACTTCTACCACTGTCTGCTATCATTGCTTTCAACAATACCAACTTCCAAACAATTGCCATCAATGAGCAGGTGAACTCAAGTGTCTGAGAAACTGAAGTACACTAAAAACTATATACGTCTTTCTCCTAACTTCCTTTTCTCAGCCATCATACCCCACCCTCATCCATAAATGTAGGAGGAAACCCATAGGGAGATGAGATCTGGTAACTTTCTTTCTCACACTGCTAGGTGGTGCAGTGGAGAGAGCAATAGGCCTAGAATCAGGATGACCTGAGATAAAATGTGATCTTTCACACTTACTAGCTGTGTCAGACCCTGGGCAAGTCACTTAACCAAGTTTGCCTTATTAGCCTCACTTGTAAAATGAGCTGGAGAAATACAAGTAAAACCACTCAAGTGTCTTTGCCAAGAAAACCTCCAAAGATTTGAACACAACTGAAAATAACTAAACAAGAACAAAAAACATCTCCCTTTGTACAATTTCCCCTTCAGCAGCAAGAGATTTATTTTAGTATGATCAATGAATATATCAGTTCCATTCCTCCTATTTGATTCCCTTGGAAAATACTGTCTAACTGCTTTCTCTGGGGAAGAAAAATATGTTTAATCAATAACCACCTTCATCCCAATACATCTCACAATTTTTATTGAAGAGGAGCACTCAAAGGAATTTCCTGCTTGCTACATGGTTTGTCCCCTATGATATCTTTTATCATACCAGACCTAATCCCATTTTCCCCTTCATAATGAACTGTCCCCATTAGTCATGCATCATTCAACTTGGGTGTACAATTTCTCCCTATTATTCTACAAGCTAGTTTTTCACCCTAAAGGGAAAGTAGTTTACTTAAAAGTAGAGATTTTTACATCAAAACCCACAAATACTTAGTACAATGCTAGACATATAATCAGTTTTTATAAACACCTGAATAATTGATCAGAATGAATAATTAACTTCAAATAGAAAGGACAGAGGTAACTATGTTTGTGAACTTGTTAAGATGTGTTGTCACACTTTTACTATTTTTCTGATGATCATTTATTCTATTATCTAACTCTAAAACTACTTCACTCTTTAGTGTTGCTCTATATTACAGCATTGATGATTCATAGATTAAAACATGAAAAAATAATTGCAATTCAGATGAGATAGTGAATAAAGAGTAATTTACTATATTGTATACAAAACCACTAAAGGCACAGTTGCAAACAATAATGACATCTGTAATAGACCATACCTGTGAATAGTGGCAACTGCAATGGTGTTTTACTAAAAGCTTCAAATCAGTTTCACATCTCACTTCTATCCAATCTGACCAGTAGTGTTACATTGATAATCATGCTTATAAGGTCAAGATAACAAAACTAGATTTTAATAAAGCCACCATTAGAAATGATACATTTCTAAAAAGAAAACAAAAACCTTTGAGTAGCAGCACAGGGTCCATGGCAAGTAGCCCATATTATCTAGGTCCATTCAGTATTGAATATGTATTTGTAGATACCATATTAAGACTGGCAATAGCAAGAGGTCTCAATGTTAGACAGTTTTTGCAACAGTCCTCATAAAGAACTATTGGAAATATATTTTGACTGCAAAGTTGTGGTATTCTGAATTATCATAAATATTTTCTTGACACAAAAGCCAATTTTTAAAAATATTAATAATATTCAAGTCATGGAAAATACTCATGTGAAAGGGACACAATTGTGTCATCTCAGGGGACTCTGTGAGTAAAGAATTTGTAGCATTTTACCAACAAAGGCTTCCATGCAAGAAATCACATAGAAAACATCATCAGACATTCATATCACTAGAAAACAAAGTATATTTTTTGTGTAGTCAGAATAAAGGACAATTTGATGAATGCCTCAGCATGACACTGATATTGCCAAACATGAATAAGACATTCAAGAAAACATCCATTGCATTAGGAATATCCTCCATAAGTATTTATGGAAGAATAAGTATTATGTGATAAGAACTCATAGGTATATTGCAGTTCACAATGATGGAGATCAGCCCATATTCATGAGTTCATAATCCCAATGCCATTAAGATAGTTTCCCTCTAGAAAGAAACAAACATTGTATTGTTGTATAACTGTTGCACATCTTCAATTCACTAATAACATGGATGGTTGGCTCTGCTAAATTCCAAGTTCTACACTTGGTTAATTAAAAGTCATGTATCATAGAATTTCAGAGTTGGAAGTGACCTTAAAACCATCTGGCCCAATCTCTTCATTTTAAAGAACTAAATGTGTGTCTAACTGCTTTCTAGGGAATGGTGAATAACTGGTTTAAAGGAATAATACAAATGTTGTCTGTACCAAAGTTTTAGCTATATACACAATGGAATGTGGGACTTAAGCAATTAAGCTAATTTATAAAGCAATTCACCATGTTGTAACCAAACTGAAAGGAATAAGTTTTACACTTACATGATTTTTGGTGCCCAGCTAAAAAAAAATCAGTGTACCATACTTGTCTGCTTCTAATTATTCAATATTGTAAGATCAGTACAAAAATTTTGATTCTATCTGCTAAATGCCAACCTAAATCACATGCTTTATATTTATTTCAGAACATGCCATCATTCTGAGTTTAAGAATTATTGTAATCTTTTGTTCATAAAAAAGTCAGATTTCAGGTTTGCATGTTCATGGATCAAAATACTCTGTGAATTATAGAATACAGCTCCATTGCATCAACCTGACAGTTTGTCCCAATTATTACCTTGAAAAATAAGAACAGTTTCTTGAACATCTGAATGATAATCTTCCCAATGATAATTCCTACAAAATTTTAAGTGTTCATGAAACTTGGCATAGAATTGTTGCCTGTAGGCACACCATTGTCAAATGCTATTTTAAGATTTTCAAAAAGCTCTTTCTTATCAGTATAACCATTCCATGGTCAGTATGACCATATCAGTATGACCATTCCATGCAATCCTACATAGACACAGTAATTGAATTACATCTCTGTAAGTCATGTGAGAGGTCATTCATTACTTTTTGTCAGGTTTTTCTATCAAAAAGTGTTTGATTCCTTTCCTTATGAAAAGCAAAATATATTGTCAAAATGATGTAGTTAATCGCTAGGAAAAAAAATAAAATTAGAAATGTGTCTTGAAATTTTCTAGATCACTGATGCTATGCTTTTTCTAAGATACTTAATTGACTAACATTGAGACTTTATGATCTTTAGGTTGTAGTTTAAAAAAAATTCCTTCAATATAAATATATTTTGAACATTAATACCCTTAAATATTACTTTAACTTTTAGGCTACATGTATACTGTTTTCTATGTTATTTAATTTTCCTCTACTTTCTATCCTATGTTATCTGAGAGTCTGCATAGGAAATTAAAATGATGATGTTGGTGATGGCAGGCCAAAGGGATTTGGAAAGCAAATGCTTCCACTCCAATTTTTGAGTTCATAATTTATTATTTATTAAACCTTGGGGGCAGATCCAAGATGGAAGAGACATGTTTCTTTCTGACCTTCTCTCAAGACCCTCAGACTAATTAGCAAAACCAGTGTCTGGACTGGAAGAATCCAGAAATATTTTGAGTGTAACAAATTACCAGCTGAAGATATTTTCAAAACTTGCCAAAAAAAAATGTCTGTTTCAGTCATGCACAGAGAGAGGCGGGCCAAACACAAGCAGGCTGAGCACACTCACCAGTGCAGACTGTGCAGGCCCAGGGAAGTGTAGGCTCCATGTGCTGGAAAATATACAGAGAGGAATCTACACAAGTGTTGGCTACTCTGCCTTGGCTGCAAGCCAATACATCAGCAGAGAAGTTATAAAACATCCAACACAAATACAAAAGGTAAATAGTAAACCTTGAAATACTATAATCTCCCTGTACGTGGACATGCCCATCCAGCATCAGGAATGAGTCAGCATGTGCTAAGTGCAATTGCTACCACTTAGAGTAAGCATGGACAACCTCTATTACCCTAAAAGAAAATCTCAACTTTTTAAAAAAGTGAGTAAAAAAGCAAAAAGAACTCCGATCATTGATAATTTTTATGGTGAAAGAGATTTCAAACTCTGAGAAGATTAAAAGCAGATTATCTCCAGATGAACCCCAAAGGGTGATATGAATTGGTTCCTGTCACACAAGACTCTCCTGGAATAAATATTTTAAAAGGATCTTAAAAGAGAACTGGAAGAAAAATGGGGAAACGAAATCAGTTTACAAAAGGTTTTGGAAAAAAAAAACAGAAAGAAGAAAAATTATTACAAAATAAACAGTGAAATGGAAGCATATAACTCTTTAAAAAATATAGTTGACATAATTTAAAAAGAAAACGATTCCCCCCAAAATATAATTTGTTTATTTTTTAATATACTAACTTTTTATTGTGACAGAACCCATGCCAGGATAATTTTTTACAACATTATCCCTTGCACTCACTTCTGTTCCGATTTTTCCCCTCTCTCCCTCCACCCCCTCCCCTAGATGGCAAGCAATACTATATATGTTGAATATGTCACAGTATATCCTAGATACAATATATGTGTGCAGAACCAAACACTTTTCTTATTGCACAGGGAGAATTGAATTCAGAAGGTAAAAATAACCTGGGAAGAAAAACAAAAATACAAACAGTTTACATTCATTTCCCAGTGTTCTTTCTTTGGGTGTAGCTGCTTCTGCCCATCATTGATCAATTGAAACTGAATTACATCTCTGTCAAAGAAATCCACTTCCATCAGAATACATCTTCATAGAATATCATTGTTGAAGTGTATAATGATCTCCTGGTTATGCTCATTTCACTTAGCATCAGTTCATGTAAGTCTCTCCAGGCCTCTCTGTATTCATCCTGCTGGTCATTTCTTACAGAACAATAATATTCCATAACATTCAGATAGCACAATTTACCCAACCATTCTCCAATTGAAGGGCATCCATTCATTTTCCAGTTTCCAGCCACTATAAACAGGGCTGCCACAAACATTTTGGCACATACAGGACCCTTTCCCTTCTTTAGTATCTCCTTGGGGTATAAGCCCAGTAGTAGCACTGCTGGGTCAAAGGGTATGCATAGTTTGATAACTTTTGGGGCATAAATCCAGATTGCTCTCCAGAATGGTTGGATTCGTTCACAACTCCACCAACAATGCATCAGTGTCCCAGTTTTCCTGCATTCCCTCCAACATTCATAATTATTTTTTCCTGTCATCTTAACCAATCTGACAGGTGTATAGTGGTATCTCAGAGTTGTCTTAATTTGTATTTCTCTGATTAATAGTGATTTGGAACACTCTTTCATATGAGTGGTAATAGTTTCAATTTCATCATCTGAAAATTATTTGTTCATATCCTTTGACCATTTATCAATTGGAGAATGGGTTAGTTTCTTATAAATTAGAGTCAATTCTCTATATATTTTGGAAATGAAGTCTTTATCAGAACCTTTAACTGTGAAGATGCAAAACATAATTTGTAACATGAAAAAAGAAAATAACTCTTTAAAAACAGAATTTGTGGGCAGCTAGGTGACACAGTGGATAGAGCATCAGCCCTGAAGTCAGGAGGACCTGAGTTCAAATCTGGCCTCAGACACTTGATATTTCCTAGCTGTCTGACGTTGAGACAGTCACTTAAATCCAATTGCCTCAGCAAAAGAAACAAACAAACAAAAACAGAATTTGTAAAATGGAACAAGAAAATAACTCCTTAAAAACAGAATTTGTGAAAAAAAAACACAGAACAAAACAACTCATTTAAAAATTCAATTGGACAAATACAAAAAAGAACTAACAAAAGTAAATAAAGAAAAGTATTCATTAAAAATCAGAACATAACAAATGGAAATTAATAACTCAATGAGACATCAAGAAGCAGTCAAGAAACTTGGACAGGTCGAGCAAATATAAGAAAGATGAAAATGCTACCTAAATTAATCTATTTATTTAGTGCTATATCAAACTACCAAGAAACTATTTTACTGACGTCGAAAAATTAACAACAAAATTCATCTGGAGGAGCAAACAGTGAATAATTTCAAGGGAATGAATGGGAAAAGAAGAAAATAAAGGGGACCTAGCTGTACCAGAAGAAAAACTATCTTATAAAGGAGTGCTCTCACAGACTACTTGATCAGTGGAATAGGTTAGGGTCACAGGACAAAATAGTCAATGACTATAGTAATCTAGTTTTTGAAAAACCCAAAGATCCCACCTTTTGGATAAGAAATTATTATTTGACAAAACTGCTGAGGTAATTGGAAACTAATATAGGAAAAAGTAGGCATTAACTCATACCTAACACTGTATACCAACATAAATCGAAGAGGGTTAATAATCTAGGCATAAAAATAATATTATAAACAAATTCGAAGAACAAAGGATAGTTTACCTGTCAGATCTGTGGAGAAGGAAGGAATTTGTGACTAAAGAACTGGAGATCATTATTAATCTCAAAATAGATAATCATGTTAAGTTAAAATTTTTGTACAAAGAAAATTAATGCAGACAAGAATAGAAGGAAAGCAATAAATTGGGGAAATGTTTTTTTTAAATGAAAGGTTCTGATATAGGCCTCATTTCTAAAATATATAGAGAATTGACTCAAATTTATAAGAATCCTAGTCATTCTCCAATTGATAAATGGTCAGAGGATATGAACAGGCAATTTTCATATGAAGTTGACACTATTTTTATTCATATGTAAAGGTGCTCCAAATCACTATTGCTCAAAGGAATGCAAATTATGGCAATTCTGAGATACTACTACATACCTCTCAGATTGGCTAAGATGACAATAAAAGATAATAATGAAGATTAGAGGGGATATAGGAAAAGTAGGACACTAATACATTGTTATTGCAGTTGTGAATGGATCCAGCCATTCTGGACAGCAATTTGGAACTATCCTCAAAATAATTATCAAACTGTGCATTCCCTTTGATCCAGATGTGTTTCTACTGGGCTTATATCCCAAAGAGATCTTAAATGAGTGAAAGAGACCCACATGTGCAAAAATGTTTGTGGCAAAAAAAATTTTGGTAGTGCCAAGAAACTGGAAACTGAATGGATGTCTTTCAGATGGAGAAAGGCTGAATAAATTGTGCTATTTTAATGTTATGGAATATTATTGTTCTGTAAGAAATGACCTACAATATGATTTAAGAGAGGCCTGGAGGAAATTACATGAAGTGATGATAAATGAAATAAGCACAACTAGATCATTTTACATGGCAACAACAAGACTATACAATGATCAATTCTGATGAACATGGCTTTCTTCAGCGAGATGATTCAAACCAGCTACAATTGTTCAATGATGAAGACAGTCATCTAGAGAACAGAATGTGGAAACTGAGTGTGGACTGCAACATAGCATTTTCACTCTTTTTGTTGTTTTCTTGAATTTTACTTTGCTTTTCTTTTTTGTGTGGCATGATAATTATATACATACGTATGCATATATTGGATTTAACATACGTTACTAACATGTTTATCATATATTGGACTACTCACCATCTAGGAGAGGGTTAAGGAGGATGTTGAAAAACAAGGCTTTACAAGGGCTAATGTTAAAGAGTAGGCCATGTATATGTTTTGAAAAATAAAAAAGCTTAAATAAAAAAAATCTTTTGTTTCAGACATTATTCTAGGTTGTGGCTCCACAAAGACAAAAATGAAAAATCTTCCCTCTTGTGAAGCTGACTTTGCAATGAATAGTACAATGCAGTGGAAAAGAATATCATAGACTCTTTGAACCCCAATAAATAGAGATGCACAAGCAAAATTAAAAGATTCAGAGAGAGGAAGAGAGATAGAGAATGATAAGCATATTTCTAACTCAATATACATATGAAATTCATAGAAAATAGAGAATAAAATTCTCAATAGTAACCTTAGAGACATGCTGCTTTGTTGTCCTTCATTCTTGGGAAAGACCAAAATGACATCATTATATTAGAGTCAAGATACAATGTGTATGACTGTGGCTAATCAGACCAATATGAGTTCACAATCCTGTACCACATATTGGATAAAAATAGTTCAAACTGCATTTTCCTTCTTTGTAAAAATAAGTTTAATAGTTTTCTACCTCTCAGAGTTGTTTATGATCAAAGGAGTTAATACTTATAAAGTACTTAGAACAGTCCCTGGTACAGAGTAATAGGATGGGTTGTTCGTTTATTTTCACTTTTTTCTACTTTTTGGGAATCCATTTGGAGTATTCTTGACAAATACATTGGAGTGATTTGCCCTTTTCTTCTCCAGCTCATTTTACAGATAAGAAAACAGAAAAACACAGTTAAGTGACTTGTCCAGGATCACACAGATAATGTGTTTGAAACCAGACTTGAACTCAAGGAAATGAGTCTTGCTTTTTCTCGGCAGACTATTCTATCCATTTTTTCATCTAGCTAACAGGTGCATTGTAAACACTATATAAATGTTAGCTATTAATTATACTTTGGCCATAGGGCAACCACACCACTACATAATTCTACTAGAAATGATCACATACCTTCTATATTTCAAGTTCTATGTCATAAATTAAGGTCATTTGGGGAGGAAGAATTGTCCCTACTAAGCTTTAAATCTAATTTGCTATCAAGAAGACATTATGAATTTGAAATGGTAGGTGTTGAGTTTGAATTATGACCAGATATTATTATCTCTATGATCTTGGGCTAGTAGTTTAATCCTTCTGGATATTATTTTCATAAAATATAAAATGAAAGGATTAAAATAATGAACTACATTCTGACCCCAAATCTTGTGATAGTTGCTCCCAACCTATAGGTCAAGAAAAATTCTAATCTTGGCACTGAGTTATTACTGTGTCCTTTTACTGAGTCCCTTTCCTCTATGTGTCTTAGGTGATTACTTGGAACTTACTACAAGTCATAGGTAGTTTGTAAATTCTGTTACAAAAACAACAGATCTTTCAATACTATGTTACATCTACTTATAGAAATATAGGATTTCAAAATTTTAATATAGTACCTCTGGGTTTATAAAGATAAATATATCATTTTAAAGAATTCTCATATAATTGCTATGGATGCTATCCATGAAGTCCCTAGATAGTTATGGCTGGACATGAATGAGTCAAGTGAAGACAGTGGATATGTCAGTGGAAAAATATATTGTTGTTGAAATTACTTAAAACAGCCATTTCACTGGATCTCAGGAAAAGCTTGAGGATTCCCAGGATTTTAATTTTCAGTAGAGGAAGAGATATTATTGAGATGCTCTCTCTGTAGCTGCAGCCAATTCCCAGAATTTTTGTTTCAATTTAAAAAAAAGAGAGAGGTGTATGTGTTTGTGCATGTTTGTGTGTGGAGGATGATGAAGATATAGCCATACTTATTCTTTTATATATCCATGCATAAATATGTGTGTGATATGAATGTGTTCATACATGCAAACAAATAGAGAAATTCAGTTTTCAGTCTAAAATCTTTGGGCTGTTCTTTAGCTATAGGTCTAATTAGAATGGGGATTGCATAGGAGACCCTTTCCATGATCAGAGACACATAGGGCCTACTCACTTCCCTTCTTACTCATTGCTTAGCACACAGCTACAAACATCTTATTCTTCTGCTAAAATAGTTTTGCCAACCCTAAATACAAGTTCACTCATTCCACACTGGATCTTCAACCCCAATCTAGACAGAGACAACAGAGTTAATTGTTCTGCTCCCTATATAATAGGTCACCATTATTGGACTGCGATCTTTTCTTACTCTAATACAAAGCTTCAGGCCTCATTTATTTTCCCCTCATATGAAGACTCTACATATGGTAACTTCTTGGGTATACTTTATTTTAATTGTCCTCGGAACTCTATATCTCCTTATGCCTATCTAGGATAAGAAATTTCTTCATCACACGTTTTCCTTGCATTTCATGATCAAATCTTTGATGATACTCTTTCTTGTTTTTGTTTTATTTTGTTTTGTTTTGTTTTGCTTTGCTTTGCTTTGCTTTGTTTTGAGTAGGTCTGGAAAAAAGCTGGGTTGCTTTGTTTTGTCTTAATTCTTTGATTTTGACTATTCTTCCTATTCTTTGATTTTTCAATTCTCTCTTGTCCAAGGGGGATAGTATGCTACACTTAAGCATTTTATTCACAAAGGTGCTTAAAGTCATTTGAATTAAAATCCATCCATCTATTAAATATAAAAATATTTATTCCTAAAAATCAGACTATAAACATATATATATATATATATATATATATATATATATATATATGCAACATGTAATAAATGATCAATGCCACAATTATAGTCATTGTAGGAAACATCTCAGAACATATTCTCTTCACATTATTCTTAAATTTATCTATGTATATTAAAATACTCAGTGCATCATCATTCTCCTTTTAATGGATAACCTAGGACTTTTAATCTGTAGAAGACTAAGAGAACCCATCCCTTAAATTATACTTGTGTTAAGAAATATCTTTGTACATCAAAATTAATAACCTAACATCAACAGCACCAGATAAATACTATTGTCATTCTCTATTAATCATTATTTTAACATTCAACAAGAATAATAAGAGAAAGGTACAAGAAAGAGAAAAAGTTTCAAAGGGAGGAGGAAGGGATCCTAAAGAGGGAGAGCTGCGTGACATAAGTGGTGCCCATAAGTTTAATACAGGGAAAAGGGTTAAGAGGGGGCAAGAAAAAGAAAAGCACAATCTTGGGATAATAAGACGGCAGGAAATACAAAATTAGTAATTTTAACTGTAAATGTGAATGGGATGAACTCTCCCATAAAGCTAGGGGGAATAACAGACTGGATAAAATGTCAGAAATTTACAATATGTTTTTTTATCTCAGATCAAACAAAAGCAAAAAATTGATCTAATTAAAAGAGATAAGGAAGGAAATTATATCTTGCTAAAGGGTATCATAGACAATGAAGCAATATTGATATTAAACTTATATGCACCAAGTGGTATGGCATCTAACTTCTCAAAAAAAGAAGTAAAGAGACTTGAAAGAAGAAATAGATAGCAAAACTATAATACTGGGAGATCTCAAACTTGAACTCTGAGAATTAGATAAATCAAACCACAAAACAAGCAAGAAAGAAATTAAAGAGGTAAATAGAACATTAGAAAAATTAGGCATGATAGATCTTTGGAGAAAACTTAATGGTGACAGAAAGGAGTATACTTTCTTCTCAGCAGTTCATGGAACCTATACACAAATTGACTATATATTAGGACATAAAGACCTCAAAATTAAATGGCAGAAATTGTAAATGCTTTCTTTTCAGATCACAATGCAATAAAAACTACATTCAATAAAAAGCTGGGGGTAAATAGACCAAAAAGCAATAGGAAACTAAATAATCTCATCTTAAAAAATGATTGGGTGAAACAGGAAATTATAGACACAATTAATAGTTTCACTCAAGATAATGACAACGATAAGACATCATACCAAAATTTGTGGGTTGCAGTCATAGCAGTAATAAGGGTAAATTTTAAATTTTTAGAGATTTACTTGAATAAAATAGAGAAAGAGAAGATCAATAAATTGAGCTTGCAACATAAAAAAATAGAAAAGACCAAATTAAAAACCCCTAATCAAACATTAAAACTTGAAATTCTAAAATTAAAAGGAGAAATTAATATTGAAAGTAAAAAATTATTGAATTAATAAATAAAACTAACAGTTGGTTTTAGGAAAAAACAATATCTGCTTAGAAAAAGGAAAGAAGAAAATCAAATTGATAGTCTTAAAAATGAAAATGGAGAAGATTCCACCAATGAAGAGAAATTAAGAGGAAATTAGAGCAATAATAAGGAGTTACTTTGCCCAACTTTATGCCAATAAATTTGATAACCTAAGTGAAATGGATGGCTACTTCCAAAAATATAAGTTTACCAGATTAACAGAAGAGGAAGTAAATTGTTTAAATAGTCCCATTTCAGAAAAAGAAATAGAACAAATTATTAATCTACTCCCTAAGAAAAATCCCCATGACCAGATAGCTTTTCATGTGAATTCTACCAAACATTTAAAGAACAATTAGCCCCAAAACTATATAAACTATTTGAAAAAATAGGGAATGAAGGAGTCCTACCAAATTCCTTTTATGACACAGACATGGTACTAATAGCTAAATCAGGCAGGTTGAAAACAGAGAAAGAAAATTATAGACCAATCTCAATAATGGATATTGATGCTACAAACTTAAATAAGATATTAGCAAAAAGACTACAGAAGATCATTCCAAGGTAATACACCATGAATACTAGGAATGCAGGGCTGCTTCAATATTTGGAAAACTATTAGTATAATTGACCCTATTAATAACCAAATTAACAAAGATAATAGTATCATCTCAATAGATGCAGAAAAAGCATTTGATAAAATTCAACATCCATGCCTAATAAAAACACTTGAGAGTATGGGTATAAATGGAGTTTTCTTTCAAACAGTCAGTAGCATGTATTTAAAGCTGTCAGTAAGCACCATATGTAATGGGGAAAAACTGGAACCATTCCCAATAAGATCAGCAGTGAAACAAGGTTGCCTACTATCACCATTACTATTCAATATTGCATTAGAAATGCTAGCTTTGGCAATGAGAGTTGAGAAAGAGATGAAAGGAATTAGAGTAGGTAATAAGGAAACCACATTATCTCTCTTTGCAAATGATATTACATTATACTTAGAGAACCCCAGAGATTCTACAAAAAAGCTATTAGAAATAATCCACACCTTTAGGAAAGTTGCAGGATAAAAAATAAGCCCATATAAGTCATCAACATTCTTATACACCACTAACAAAATCCAACAGTTAGAGTTACAAAGAGAAATTCCACTTAAAGTAACGATGATAGTATAAAATAATTTTCTATCTGCCAAGGGAAAATCAGAAAGTATATGAGCAAAACTACAAAACACTA
Source organism: Sarcophilus harrisii (assembly GCF_902635505.1). Classification (NCBI taxonomy): domain Eukaryota; kingdom Metazoa; phylum Chordata; class Mammalia; order Dasyuromorphia; family Dasyuridae; genus Sarcophilus; species Sarcophilus harrisii. The sequence continues at coordinate 595,030,023 of NC_045426.1, read as the reverse complement.
TCCACACAAATAAAGTTAGATCTAACCTATTGGAAAAATATTAAATGCTCTTGGATAGGATGAGCAAATATAATAAAGATGACAATAGTACCTAAAATAATCTATTTAGTTAGCACAATACCAGACTCCCAAAAAACTATTTTAATGACCTAGAAAAATAGCAACAAAGTTCATATGGAAAAACAAAAGGTCTAGGATTTCAAGGGAATTAAAAAAAAACAGTCAAATAAAAGTGTCCTTGCTTTACCAGATCTAAAATTATATTATAAAGAAGCGGTTACCAAAAACATTTGGTATTGTCTAAGAAATAGACAAGTTGATAAGTGCAATAGATTAGGTTCAAAGGACAAAAAAATCTATAACTTTTATAATCTTGTGTTTGACAAACCCAAAGACCCCAGCTTTTGGATAAGAACTCACTATTTGACAAAAATTGCTGGGGAAATTGGAAATTAATATGGCAGAAACTAGGCATTGACCCACACTTAACACCATACATCAAGATAAGGTCAAAATGGGTTCATGACCTGTGCATTTAAAAAAATGAGATTATAAATAAATTAGAAGAACATAGGATAGTTTCCCTTTCAGGCCTGTGGAAGAAGATGGAATTTATGACAAAAGAAGAGCTAGTTATCATTATTGATCAAAAACTAGAAAATTTTGATTATATCAAATTGAAAAGTTTTTATACAAACAAAACTAATGCAGACAAGAAGGGAAGGGAAGCAACAAATTGGGAAAACATTTTTATAGTCAAAGGTTCTGATAAAGGCCTCATTTCCAACATATATAGAGAACTGACTCTAATTTAAAGAAATCAAGCCATTCTCCAATTCATAAATGGTCAAAGGTTGTGAACATACAATTCTCAGATGAAAAAATTGAACCTATTTCTAGCTATATGGAAAGATGCTCCAAGTCATTATTAATCAGAGAAATGCAAATTAAGACAACTCTGAGATAACACTACATATCTGTCAGATTGGCTAGAATGACAGGGAAAGATGTTGCAGAATGTTGGAGGGGATGTGGGAAAACTGGGACATTAATACATTGTTGGTGGAATTGTTAATACATTCAGCCATTTTGCACAGCAATTTGGAACTATGCTCAAAACGTTATCAAACTATTCATACCCTTTGATCCAGCAGTGTTACTACTGGGCTTATATCCCAAAGAGATCATAAAGAAGAGAAAGGGACCTGTGTGTGCACGAATGTTTGTGGCAGCCCTCTTTGTAGTGGCTAGAAACTGGAAACTGAGTGGATGCCCATCAGTTGGAGAATGGCTGAATAAATTGTGGTATATGAATATTATGGAATATTATTGTTCTGTAAGAAATGACCAGCAGGATGATTTCAGAATGGCCTAGAGAGACTTATATGAAGTGATGCTGAGTAAAATGATCAGGATGAGAAGATCATTATGTACTTCAACAACAATACTATACGATGATCAATTCTGATGGACGTTGCCCTCTTCAGCAAAGAGATGAACCAAATCAGTTCCAATAGAGTAGTAATGAACTGAACCAGCTACACTCAGTGAAAGAACTCTGGGAGATGACTATGAACCACTACATAGAATTCCCAACCCCTCTATTTATGTCCACCTGCATTTTTGATTCCCTTTACAGGCTAATAGTATACTATTGCAAAGTCCGATTCGTTTTGTACAACAAAATAACTGATTGGACATGTATACATATATTGCATTTAACTTATACTTTAACATATTTAACATGTATCAGTCAACCTGCCATTTGGGGGAAAGGATGAGTGGAAGGAGGGGAAAAGTTGGAACAAAAGGTTTTGCAATTGTAAATGCTGAAAAATTACCCATGCATATATTTTGTAAATAAAAAGATATAATAAAAATAAACAAATGAAAAATAAAATAAAAATAAATAAAATAAACATAAATGACCAGCAGGATGATTTCAGAAAGGTCTGGAGAGATTTACATGAAGTGATGCTGAGTGAAATGATCAGGATCAGAAAATCATTATGTACTTCAACAACAATACTATATGATAATCAATTCTGATGGACATGACCCTCTTCAAAAATGAGATGGACCAAATTAGCTCCAATAGAGGAGTAATGAATTGAACCAGCTACAACCAGCAAAAGAACTCTGGGAGATGATTATGGACCACTACATAGAATTCCCAATCTTTCTATTTTTGTCTGCCTGCATGTTTTATTGCCTCCACAGGCTAATTGTACACTATTTCAAAGTCTGATTCTTTTTGTACAGCAAAATAACTGTATGGACGTGTATATATATATATATATATATATAGTATTTAACTTATAGTTTAACATATTTAACATTTATTGGTTAATACGTAATAACATATTAACATTCTCCAGATGTATTGGCATCTGGAGAAAGGGGTAGGGGGAAGGAGGGGAAACATTGTAACAAAAGGTTCTGCAGGTGTCAGTGCTGAAAAATTGCCCATGCGCATATCTTGCAAATAAAAAGCTATAATAAAAAAAGAAAGAAAACAAAAATTTCAGGTGAACATTCTTTCTTATTAAAATCACTCCTAATAATAATTCCTAATTAACTTCAGAAGCATCTTATCCTCTTTTCAAATTTTCTAACTTCTTTAATCACTTCCCTCTTTCACTCGCTGGTTCCATTTTTTTCTTTGAGTCCTGCATGTAAATGCTCTCAAAAAATCTATATCTGGCTCATTTTATTCCTCCCCTATACTGTCTCTCTTGACAATTTTCTTCACTTTTACAACATCAACTGCTAACTGAGATGTCAATAACTTCTTAGATTTGCTTTCTTAAGATGATCATATTCATATTTCCAATTACTTAGAGGACATCTCCAGAATTCCTTACAGGCATGTTAAACTAACATATAGGCATGTTCTATATATACACATTTAGACACATATATATCTATATGTATTTATATATAGATCAGTTACAAGTTCCTTTTAACATCCCAAAAAATCTCATTTTCCCTTCTTTCTATTCACACTATAACAATTCAGTTAAAAAATATCTCATTACCACTTTTCTGAATTGTGACATTGATTTTATAGTTATTTCTACTCTGAATCTTTCCATTGCCTCCAGAGGAAACATTAACATAATGGATGAAATATTTGATTTGGTTATCAAGAAGACCTGAGTTTAAATGTGGCTTCAGTTTGCTGTGTCTCTGTTTCCCTGAATTGTTGTTCCTCAGTTTCTCTGAGTTGTGTTATTCCCTGAATGTAATTATTGTTGCCACCCGCCCCTCTTCCTTGCACCATTGGAATTGAGAGAACTAGGGCCTCTAAGCTCTAGCCATTCTTACATTCTAGGGAGTCATAAAACTCCAGGTGGCTTATCTGAAATTCCTGGGTATTGCTCACTATCTCCAGCCCTACACTTCCTATCTCCTGCCCTTGACCTTCTTATCTTGAACACCATTCTGTCATGACTAAGTTATGATCCTTTCCTGGAATTATAGAGGCTTGTCCACTTACCCAACATTTGTTCCCCTTGCCTTTGTTTCCCTGATAGCTGCAGCCCTGCAAAAGTTTCTGGAATTAATTGCTAACTGCTGAATGCTTTGAGATAAAAGTTCCATTCACCAAGTTAGTCTCAGGTAGCACAATTCTCCACTATTAAAATGAGTAAAAACTAATCTCTGCTTTGCCTCAGTTTTTCCAGCATTACAAAATACTTACTAGCTGTCAGACTGAGCAAGTCATTTAGCCTTTAGATTCAATAGTTTTGTCCAAGTATAAAATGAAGATAATAACACTTACTTCAGAGATTGTTGTGAAAATCCAGTCAGATAATATTTATAGTGCTCATCACAATAAATATTCAGTAAATGGCTGTTCCTTCTTTCTTCTCTCAAGATCATACTTCATACTATTTTCAGAATATTATTTCTTATTCATTGTTTTCATAGCACTATCATATATCAGTTTACTAATTTCTGGTGTTGTCTACTCTATCAAATAAAATTCAATGGGCAAGTAGGTGGCTCAGTGGATAGAGCACCAGTCCTGAAGTCAGGAGTACCTGAGTTCAGATCTGGCTTCAGACACTTAACACTTCCTGACTCCGTGATGCTGGGAAGTTGCTTAATTCCAACTGCTTCAGGAAAAACAAATTAATCAATTAATTAAACAAAAATCAATCAATCAATCAATAAAATAAAATACAAAATGTTCTGCCTGTTATTTTAATCCCTTCATAAAGTAGTGCTTTTTATTATTATTATTATTATTTCTAAGCCTTTCTCACTCTATTCCTTTTATAATCATCCTATACTCTAAGCACCGGGGTCCTCAAACTTTTTAAATAGGGGACCAGTTCACTGTCTCTCAGACTGTTGGAGGGCCGGACTATAGTAAAAACAAAAACTTTGTTTTGTGGGCCTTTAAATAAAGAAAATTCATAGCCCTGGATGAGGGGGATAATCATACTCAGCTCCTGCATCTGCCCTGTGGGCCATAGTTTGAGGACCCCTGCAGGCAATTAGATGGCTTGGGGGAAAGAATTCTATACCTATAACCAGTAAGACAAGTTCAAATCTGACTTCAGATACTTCCTCATTGTTTGACTCTAGATAAATTACTTAAATTTGTTCTGACTCAGTTTCCCAAATTATAAAATGAGGATATTAAAAAGCACCCAGCTCAGATTGTTGTTATAAACATAAAATGAGATGATATCTGCATACTATTTAACAAAGTACCTTGCTATATATTGGTTTCACCATTATTATTATTACTAATATTACTATACTACTCCATTTCTTTCCCAAAATGACCTCTATTTTCACATGACTATGACTGTATTTGTAGCCTTTCATATGCAAAGAATGCTCTTTCACTTTCTTTTTACCTGTTCTACTTTTCAGCAAAAAGTTGTCTCCCAATCTAGTAGCTTTTCCTTTAGCAAACCTTCTATGATTACCCTAGCAGAGGTCCTCAAACTACAATGCAGCAGCTGAGGATATTTATCCCCCTCACCCAGGGCTATGAAGTTTCTTTATTTAAAGGCCCACAAAAAAAAAAAAAAAAAGTTTTTGTTTTTACTATAGTTTGGCCCTTCAACAGTCTGAGGGACAGTGAACTGGCCCCCTATTTAAAAAGTTTGAGGACCCCTACTAGGGTGCCTAGCCAATAAAAACTTCATCACTATTATCTCGAAAAGCACTGTATTGTTTTGCTTTTTTAAACTTCTTTAATGATATTTATCAAATATACATTTCCATGTGGAGCTTTTATTCTGTCTGCTAGACTTGAAGCTCCTTATTTGGCAGCTGCCATTATTTGCATAAACTCCCATGATGATACTTTGAATTCAGTGAACTCTTAACTGACTGTAAATTCCATTGTAATTTCTCTTAGATGATCATCAGTTTGGCAAGCTAACACTGTATAGTGGCAGAACTTTACATCATGAGGGTAGCTTTTACATTTATGCTGTACATAGATTTGGATAGTGAAAATGACTGGGACTTCTGGCCAAGATGGTGGAGAGGAGGCACACAGCTGTGTAAGCTCCACATTTTCTCTCAGAATTCATTTCATGACAAGCCTCTGAATTAATGCTTGACTGAAAAAAAAAAACCACAAATAGTTACCAAGAGAAGACATCCTTGAAATTCACCAGGAAAGATCTCTTTTTGCTAGAGGGCGGGGACGGTTTTAGATTGGACACAGGCTGAGGGCAGGCAGCGGCAGTGAGATCCTGGCAGGCAGCTCACAGCCGAGCAGACCAGAACAGGATGGTGTATGATCTCATCCATCTCTGTGGTGAGAGCTTTGCTACAGGATTGGATACTTTGCCCTGGCAACAAATCAGTAGCCCAGCAAAGAAGCTAAAAACACCGGGGGTGAAGAATACAACCCCAAACAGCTGGAGTCTCTAGGGACCTGGCCACCCCTCCCCCACAGCATCTCAGCACACTCTCAGAGTCTCAGAGCTCAGGCCCAGCACAGCCATCACTGTCCTGGTAGGACCTCGCTGCTGTCTTCCACAGTCTGGAGAGGAAGCTCGGTAACACCACCTAGCCCCTCCCCCCCAAAAAAAAGCAGATTCCATTTGGGATTTTTTTCTTTTTTTCTTTGCTAGTTTGTCTCTGATTCTTCTCTGACAAAATGAGCAAAAAACTGAAAAGGACCTTAACCACTGACAGCTTCTATATGAACAGAGAGCAGACTCTAAACCCTGAGGAGACTAAAAACAGACTGTCTCCAGGTGAATCCCCAAAGGAGGAGATCATCTGTTTCTTAGCACAGATGAATCTCATAAAAGAAATTAAAAAGGCTCTCACAAGGAAGCTAGAAGAAAAATGGGAAAAGGAGAGGAAGGTTTGGCAAGAGAGTCTGGAGAAGTGATCCCACTCATTTAAAGACAGAGTGCATAAAGAAATCAAATCCTTGAAAAATAGAATTAGTGAACTGGAAACAGAAAATAGCTCTCTAAAACATAAAATCAGCAAAATGGAAAAAAAAATTCCATAGAACTAAACAATTCAATTGGACAATTAGAAAAAGATATTAATAAAGTGAGTGAAGAAAATCAGAATTGGTCCTACCAAACGCCTTTTACGACACAAACATGACACTGATACCTAAACCAGGTAGGCTGAAACCTGAGAAAGAAAATTATAGACCAATCTACCTAATGAATATTGATGCTAAAATCTTAAATAAGATATTGGCAAAAAGATTATAGAAAATCATCCCCAGGATAATACACTATGACCAAGTAGGATTTATATCAGGAATGCAGGGCTGGTTCAATATTAGGAAAACTATTAGCATAATTGACTATATCAATAACCAAACTAACAAAAACCATATGATCATCTCAATAGATGTAGAAAAAGCATATGATAAAACCAACATCCATTACTAATAAAAATACTTGAGAGGATAGGAATAAATGGACTTTTTTCTTAAAATAGTCAGGAAAATATATTTAAACCCATCAGTAAGCATCATATGCAATGGGGAAAAACTGGAATCTTTCCAAGTAAGATCTGGAGTGAAGCAAGGTTGCCCATTATCACCATTATAATTCAATATTGTATTAGAAACATTAGCCTCAGCAATAAGAGCCAAGAAAGAGATTAAAGGAATTAGAGTAGGCAATGAGGAAAACAAACTATCACTCTTTGCAGATGATATGATGGTACACTTAGAGAACCCCAGAGATTCTACTAAAAATCTATTAGAAATAATTCATAACTATAGCAAAGTTGCATGATATAAAATAAATCCCCATAAATCCTCAACATTTTTATAAATCACCAACAAAATCCAACAGCAAGAGATGCAAAGAGAAATTCCATTCAAAATAACTGTCGACAGCATAAAATATTTTGGAATCTCTCTGCCAAAGGAAAGTCAGGAATTGTATGAGCAAATTTACAAAAAACTTTCCACACAAATAAAGTCAGATTTGAATTAATTGGAAAAATATTAAGTGCTCTTGGATAGGCCGAGCAAATAGCATGAAGATGACAATATTCCCTAAACTAATCTATTTATGTAGTGCTTTACCAATCAGACTTCCAAGAAAATATTTTAATAATCTAGAAAAAATAACAACAAAATTCATATGGAAGAATAAAAGGTCAAGAATCTCAAGGGAATTAATGAAAAACAAATCAATTGATGGTGGCCTAGCTGTACCTGATCTAAAACTATATTATAAAGCAGATTAGGTGATCAGTGGAGTAGGTTAGGTTCACAAGACAGAATAGTCAACTATAGCAATGTAGAGCACAAACCCAAAGATCCTAACTGTTGGGATAAGAATTCATTATTTGACAAAAACTGCTGGGATAACTGGAAATTAGTATGGCAGAAATTAGGCATGGACCCATACTTAACACTGTATACCAAGATAAGATCAAAATGGATCCATGATTTAGGCATAAAGAACAAGATTATAAATAAGTTAGAGGAACATAGTATAGATTATCTCTCAGACCTGTGGAGGAGGAAGAAATTTGTGACCAAAGATGAACTAGAGACCATTACTGATCACAAAATAGAAAATTTTGATTACATCAAATTAAAAAGCCTTTACACAAACAAAACTAATGCAAACAAGATTAGAAGGGAAGCAACAAACTGGGAAAACATTTTCAGTTAAAGGTTCTGATAAAAGCCTCATTTCCAAAATATATAGAGAATTGACTCTAATTTATAAGAAACCAAGCCATTCTCCAATTGATAAATGGTCAAAGGATATGAACAATTTTCAGATGATGAAAAGGAAACTATTTCCACTCATATAAAAGAGTGTTCCAAAACACTATTAATCAGAGAAATGCAAATTAAGACAACTCTGAGATACCACTACACACCTGTCAGATTGGCTAAGATGACAGGAAAAAATAATGATGATGAATGTTGGTTGGTGGGGATGTGGGAAAACTATGACACTGATGCTTGTTGGTGAAGTTGTGAATGAATCCAACTATTCTGGAGAGCAATCTGGAATTGTGCCCAAAAAGTTATCAAACTGTGCATATCCTTTGACCCAACAGTGCTACTACTCGGATTATACCCCAAAGAGATACTAAAGAAGGGACAGGAACCTGTATGTGCCAAAATGTTTGTGGCAGTCCTGTTTGTAGTGGCTAAAAACTGGAAAATGAATGGATGTCTATCAATTGGAGAATGGTTGGATAAATTATGGTATATGAATGTTATGGAATATTATTTTTCTGTAATAAATGACCAGCAGGATGAATACAGATAGGCTTGGAGAGCCTTACATGAACTGATGCTAAGTGAAATGAGTAGAACCAGGAGATCATTATATACTTCAACAACGATAATGTATGAAGATTGTATTCTAATCAAAATTGATTTCTTTGACAAAGAGACCTAATTCAATTTCAATTGATCAATGATGAACAGAAGCAGCTACACCCAAAAAAGAACACTGGGAAATGAATGTAAACTGTTTGCATTTTTGTTTTACTTCCGGATTATTTTTACCATTTGAATCCAATTCTCCCTGTTCAACAAGAGAACTGTTTGGTTCTGCACACACATATGTTGTATCTAGGATATACTGTGACATATTTAACACATATAGGACTGTTTATCTGGGAGGGGTGGAGGGGGAAAAATGGGAACAGAAAGTGAGTGCAAGGGATAATGTTGTAAAAAATTACCCTGGCATGGGTTCTGTCAGTAAAAAGTTATTATAATAAAAAAAAAGAAAATAACCAACAATTTTATTTTATTTTTATTTCATAGCTTTTTATTTACAAGTTACATATGGGTAATTTTTACAACAATGACAATTGCCAAACCTTTTGTTCCGATTTTTCCCCTCCTTCCCCCCCCCCCTCTCCTAGATGGCAGGATGACCAGTAGATGTTAAATATATTAGAGTATAAATTAGAAACACAATAAATACACATGACCGAACACTTATTTTGCTGTACAAAAGGAATCAGACTCTGAAATAGTGTACAATTAGCCTGTGAAGGAAATCCAAAATGCAGGCAGGCAAAAATATAGGGATTGGGTATTCAATGTAGTGGTTCTTAGTCATCTCCCAGAGTTTTTTCGCTGAGTGTAGCTGGTTCAGTTCACTACTGCTTCACTGGAACTGATTTGGTTCATCTCATTGCTGAAGATGGCCAGGTCCATCAGAATTGATCATTATATAGTATTGTTGTGGAAGTATATAAGGATCTCCTGGCCCTTCTCATTTCACTCAGCATCAGTTCATATAAGTCTCTCCAGGCCTTTCTGAAATCATCCTGCTGGTCATTTCTTATAGAACAATAATATTCCATAACATTCATATACCACAATTTATTCAGCCATTCTCTATTTGATTGGCATCCACTCAGTTTCCAGTTTCTGGTCATTACAAAGAGGGCTGCCACAAACATTCTTGCACATACAGATCCCTTTTCTTTCTTTTTGATCTCTTTGTGATATAAGCCCAGTAGTAACACTGCTGGATCAAAGGGTATGCAGTTTGATAACTTTTTGAGCATAACAAACTTCCAAATTGCTCTCCAGAATGGTTGGATGTATTCACAATTCCACCAATAATGTATTAGTGTCCCTGTTTTCCCACATCCCCTCCAACATTCCACATTATCTTTCCCTGTCATTCTAGCCAGTGTGACAGGTGTGTAGTGGTATCTCAGAATAACTAATAATTTTAAACATAATCTTGAAAGTTTTGATATTCTTTAAAAATAGAACTCATGATTAAATAATCAACATACACTGAAGAATAATCTATGTAAGAGATCAATATTTAAGACAAATAGGATTAGGGTCAAGTTTAAAAAGAAATAGAAATATCTAAATATTCATTCAAATTCCAATGTTACTTTAAATTAATTTTAGTTACTGAAGAAATATGGTATCTACTCTGCCTTATTAAAACTCATTGGATCTTCTAGAAGTTGAGAAAAACGTTCATTTGCAAGACTGTGCAGAATCATTGCCGGATCTTCTGCCTGGCTCTACTTCTATGTTTTAAGCTTCAGTATACAACTGACTTTTTCAGTTGTCAAATTATACAAATTGCTGTAATTAAAGCCATATTCCAACTCTCATTTTGCTATAGCTATTTAAAAACCTAAGAATTCTGGAGTAAAAATTGCTCCTTTTACTCTGAATCAGCTTAAGATGAGTAGAAAATAACATCAAAAACCACTGGGTTCTGAAAAATGGCATTCCTTATTTATCCTTAATCCTTGTTTATCCTTATTTTCTGGTCAATAGATCATCTACATTTTATTACCGCTACCTGTTTCAGTAGCAGTTTTAAAGCTACTTTCTATGCTTTTAACTTCACTGAAAGAAGGATTCTGTAATTTTAGTTTAGAATACTGTTCTTTATATGACTTTCCCCTCAGGTTTTGTGAGCATTTATAGACCTATTTTAGATAGAATGTAGGAAAAATGTTTTTAGCAATTGAGCATTGATTGGATTAAAGTAGATAAATTAAATTATGTATAACCTTTCTTTTGATGATCTTTTATAATGCACTTTTCATCTAGGCAGGGGGTAGTTATGGAGGTTGGTAGATAGAGTGTAGAATGAAGATAAAAATCTTTTAATTCATATCTTGGAAGTCTGGGGAAAAAAACAGTGGTTTTTTTGGTCATTATATGGATCTCTTTAAAATATGACAACTGACACAAGCATTGTTGTTTCTTTCCACTTATCATAGAGATATTGTAATGGAAATTTTAAAACCATACTTTTCAGACTGGAAAATAGAAGACAAAACCAACATCTTGGAGTTAAAAAACAGAATTTAGAAGTCAAGAGAAATGAATGATTCAGAGGTAGCAAAGCAATTTGACTGCTTTCAATGATTTTTCTTCTGCCATCCCTTTTCAGCCATATCAGTGAACAATACCTTGATCTGTGAAGAACTGGTTCACTTAATAAATGTTTGTGTTGTTGTAGTTGCAGTTGTTGTTTTACTCCTTTGTGTTCACATCATGATAAAAATTTATGTTTGTTCTCCCAGGATTTACCATTAGCTACATATACCTACTTTAAATTGGTTTAAGTTGGAGGATTTACTATTGTAAAATAGATAATTGTGATGAATTGTATGATATGAAAGAAAAAGTTTTTCTTTTTAACTTCTTGTTTTTACTTTATGGAGGATGACAAGCTGAAGTTCTAACAATTAAATTCATCTGCCCAAGGTCAGACATAGTAAGCAAATTTAAACTAGAGATAATCTTCTCCTTTTCCTACTCAAAATTCTTCCCATTATAATACAAATGTATCCTAAAATCAAAATACTATAGTTTCTTCCATGTTATCTGGCTGTGCTTGGCTGAGTAATGTAAAGGAAGGAAGGAGGGAAGGAAGGAAGAAAGGAAGAAAGGAAGGAAGGAAGAGAAAGAAAGAAAGAAAGAAAGAAAGAAAGAAAGAAAGAAAGAAAGAAAGAGAGGAAGAAAGAGACAAAGAAGCAATTTGGCAGTATCTAGTTTTTGCTATACATTACTGTATGCAAAAAGTTATTTTTTCTTCTTTTTATTTACAAAATATATCCATGGGTAATTTCTCAGCATTGACCCTTGCAAAACCTTCTGTTCCAACTTCTCCCCTCCTTCCTCCAACTCTTTCCTCTAGATGGAAAGTAGACCAATACATGTTAATTGTGTTAATGTATGTTAAACACACTATATGTATACATATCCATACAATTATTTTGGAGCACATGAAAAATCGGATTTAGAAATAAGGTAAAAATAACCTAAGAAGGAAATAAAAAATGCAAGCATACAAAAACAGGAGTGAAAATGCTATGTTGTGACTCATACTCATTTCCCATAGTTCTTTCACTGGGTGTAGCTGGTTCTCTTCAATACTGAACAAATGGAACTGATTTGGTTCATCTCAGTGTTGAAGAGAGCCATGTACATCAAACTGATCATCATATAATATTGTTGTTTAAGTGTATAATGATTTCTTGGTTCTGCTCATTTCACTCAGCATCAGTTCATGTAAGTCCAGGATTTTCTAAAATCATCCTGTTGGTCATTTCTTACACAGCAATAATATTTCATAACATTCATATACCACAACTTATTCAGCCATTCTTCAACTGATGTACATCCATTCAACTTCCAGTTTCTAGCCAGTACAAAAAAAAAAAAAAAAAGCCTGCCACAAACATTTTTGTATATACAGGTCCCTTTCCCTTCTTGAAGATCTCTTTGGGATATAAGATGCTTAGGAACACTGCTGGATTAAAGGATATGCACAGTTTCATAACTTTTTGAGCATAGTTCCAAATTGCTCTCCAGAATGGTTGGATGCATTCCCATTTCCACCAACAATATATCCATGTCCCGGTTGTCCCACATCACCATCAACATGCAGCATTATATTTTCCCGTCATCCAAGCCAATCTGAGAAGTGTGTAGTGGTGGTATCTTAGAGTTGTCTTACTTTGCATCTCTCTGATTAATAATGATTTGGAGCATTTTTTCATATGGCTAGAAATAATTTCCATTTCTTTATGCAAAAATTGTCTGTTCATAACTTTTGACCATTTATCAATTGGAGAATGGCTTGATTTCTTATAATTGGAGTCAATTCTCTATATATTTTGGAAATGAGGCCTTTATGAGACCTTTTGACTGTAAAAATGTTTTCCCAGTTTATTGCTTCCCTTCTAATCTTGTCTGCCTTAGTTTTGTTTGTACAAAAACTTTTTAATTTGATATAATCAAAATTTTCTATTTTGTGATCAGTAATGCACTCTAGTTCTTCTTTGGTCACAAATTCCTTCCTCTTTCACAGGTCTGAGAGGTAAACTATCCTATGTTCTTCTAATATATTTATAATCTCATTCTTTATGCTTAGATCATGAATCCATTTTGACCTTAGCTTGGTGTAGCAGGAGTCCTCAAACTTTTTAAATAGGGGGCTAGTTCACTGTCTCTCAGGCTGTTGGAGGGCCGGAATATGGGAAAAACAAAAACTTTGTTTCGTGGGCCTTTAAATAAAGAAACTTTATAGCCTTTGGTGAGGGGGATAATTGTCCTCAGGTGCCCACATCTGGCCCATGGGTTATAGTTTGTGGACCTCTGATATGGTATTAAGTGTGGGTCAGTGCCTAGTTTCTGCCATATTAATTTCCAATTTTCCTAGTAGTTTTTGTCAAACAGTGAATTCTTATCCCACAAGCTGGGGTCTTTGGGTTTTTCAAACATTACACTATTATAGTTATTGACTATTTTTTCCTGTGAACCTAACCTATTCCACTGATTAATTAGTCTATTTCTTAGTTAATACCAAATAATATATTTATTTTATATATAATATAATTTTAGATCTGCTACAGCTAGGCCATTTTCATTTGATTTTTTTTTTTATTAGTTCCCTTGAAAGTCTTGACATTTTGTTTTTCCAGATGAATTTTGTTGTTATTTTTTCTAGGTCATTAAAATAGTTTATAATAATATTATATTATATTATACAAATATAATATAATTTATATTATAATTCACAGTGGTCGTGGAAATTTTTCCTTTGGGATTTGATTAATAGATTGTTCTATTTCTTTTTTTCTGAAATGGAATTATTTAAGCAATTTACTTCCTACTTTATTAATCTGGGAAGCCTATATTTTTGAAGATACTTATCTAGTTCTCTTAGTTATCAAATTTATTGGCAAAAGTTGGGCAAAGCGAACTCCTAATTATTGCTCTAATTTCTTCTTCATTGGTGGAAATTTCTCCTTTTCATTTTTAAGACTAACAATTTGATTTTCCTCCTTCCTTTTTCTAATCAAATTTACTAAAGGTTTCTCTATTTTGCTGGTTTTTTTTTTTTTTGCATAAAACCAATCTTAGTGTTATTAATGAATTCAATAGTGTTTATACTTTTAATTTTATTAATATCTCTTTTTCATTTAAAAATTTCATATTTAGTATTTGATTGGTGGTTTTTAATTTGGTCTTTTTCTAGCTTTTTAAGTTGTAATCCCAATTCATTGATCATGTCTTTCTCTATTTTCAAGTAAACCTCTAGAGATGTAACATTTTCCTTTATTACCATTTTGGCTGCATCCCAAAAAATTTGGTATGTTGTCTCATTGTTGTCATTCTCTTGGGTGAAATTATTAATTATGTCTATGATTTGCTGTTTCACCTAATCATTCTTTAAGATGAGATTATTTAGTTTCCAATTACTTTTTGGTCTATTTACCCTTAGCCCTTTGTTGAATATAGTTTTTATTGCATCGTGATCTGAAAAGCATGCATTTCTTATTTCTGCCTTTCTTCATTTCATTTAGAGGTCTTTATGTTCTAATATATGGTTGGTTTTTGTATAGGGTCCCTGAAATTCTGAGACGAAAATGAACTCCTTTTGGTATTCATTTAGTTTAATCAAAAATTTATCATACCTCACTTTTCTAATATTCTATTTACCTCTTTAATTTCTTTCTTATTTGTTTTGTGGTTTGATTTATCTAATTCTGAGAGTGTAAGGTTGAGATCTCCCACTATTATTGTTTTGCTGTCTATTTCTTCTTGAAATCCTCTTAACTTCTTTAAAAATTTTGATGTCATACCACTTGGTACATAAATGTTTAGTATTGATATTGCTTCATTGTTTATGCTACCCTTTATCAAGATATACTTTCCTTCCTTATCTCTTTTAATTAGATCAATTTTTGTTTTTGCTTGATCTGAGATAAATATGGCTGCCCCTACTTTTTTGACTTCACCTGAAGCATAATAGATTCTGCTACAGCCTTTTAACTTTACTCTGTATGTATCACCTTGATTTAAATGTGTTTCCTGTCAACAACATATTGTAGAATTGTGGCTTTTTATCCAGTCTGCTATCTGTCTCTGCTTTTTGGGAGAGTTCATCCCATTTAAATTTATGCTTAAAACTACTAATTCTGTATTTCCTGCCACATTATCCCCAGATTATGCTTTTCTTTTTCTTTCCCACTTTACCCCACTCCTCAGTATTAGACTTATGGGCACCACTTTCCTTATGCAGTTATCCCATTTTAGAATCCCTCCCACCCCTTTTGAGTACCTTTCCCTTTCTTATACCTTTCCTTTATTTTTCTGTATTCCCTTATATTTACCCTACTCTTTTCCTTTTTTCTTTTCCCAGTTTTTAGTGAGGTGATAGAAGTTTCTCTGCAAACCAAATATATTTAATATTTTCTTTTTCCATTTTTCTATACAATCCCCTTTCCACTTCTAATTGCCATTTTTATATTACAACACTAAAATCAAATTAGACACGCACTCTTTATGTATGCCTGTAACAGAAATACAATTCTCAAGAGTTCTTTTTACCTTTTTATGCTTCTCTTAAGTCCTATATTTGGAGGTCAAAGTTTTTGTTTAGCTCTGCTTATTTTCTTTAGGAATAAATGGAATTCACCTGTTTTATTCAATGTCCATCTTCTTCCCTGGAAGAAAATTTATTTTTGGCTGCATCCCAAGTTCTTTTGCCTTTCAAAATATCAGATTCCAGGCTCTTTGATTCTTTAATGTGGAGGCTGCTAGATCCTGATTGATCCTTATTGTGCCTCCTCAGTATTTGAATTTTTTTTCTGGCTGCTTGTAATATTTTTTCTTAGTCTGGTAGTCCTGAAATTTAGCCAAAATATTCCTTGGAGTTTTTATTTTGGGGTCTTTTTCAGAAGGTATTCAATGAATGCCTATTTTACCTTCTGATTCTATTATTTATATTACATTCTATTACATCTATTATATGTGGGCAATTATCTTTGATGATTTCCTGAAAAATAGTATTGAGGCTTTTTTATTCATCATGGTTTTCATGGAGTCCAATAATCCACAGATTTTCTCTCTTAGATCTGTTTTCCTGGTCTGTTATTTTTCCAAGTAAATATTTAACTTTTTCCTACTTTTTTTCATTTTTTGGGGGGGTTTACTTGACTGATTCTTGATGTCTCAATTAATCATTTATTTCCAATTGTTCAGTTCTGATTTTTAATGAGTTATTTTCTTAATTAACTTTTTCCTTCTTTTTGTTTACATCCAATTGAATTTTTAAATGAGTTATTTTGCTCTGTAGAATTTTTTTCCATTTCACTATTTTTTTTAATGAATTCTTTTCTTTTTCCAATTCACAAATCTGTGTTTCTTGTAAGTTCTTTCAATTTTGCAATTCACATTTTAGGGAGTTTTTTCTTGTTCAAATCTTTCTTTTAATAAGTTATATGTCATTTCCATACTCTCTTCCATAGTTTCTCTTTCCTTTCCCCATTTTTCTCCTAGCTCTCTTTTAACATTTTTTATAATTTCTTCTAGGAGAGTCTTCTGTGAGGGGACCAGGTTATATCCCTCTTTGGGGTTTTTATCTGGAGACTGTCTGCTATTAGTCTTTTCAGGGTTGGAAATCTGCTCTCTTTCTGTAAAGAAGTTATCTATAGTTAGAGCTTGCTTTGCTTTTTACCCATTTTTAAAAGCCCTTGGGCTCTACTTTCAGGGCAAGGAGGTTCCTAGCTTTCTATATAGAACAGAGACAAATGGACAGTAGTTATTCTCTGAAAGTGCTATCAAGAGTAGTCCAAAAAGTATGACTATTCTGGGAAGAGCCCTGTTGTGCAGAGGTGTGACTGTCCTGGGCAGAGGCCCCTGTGTGCAACTGTGACTGCCTTGGGAAGAGAGCCAGGTTGCAAAAGTGCCACTGCCCTGGGAAGAGTGACTGAGTTGTGGAACAGTGGGTGCCCTGGGACAAACAGCCAAGCTTGGGAAGTGTGACTGCCCTGGACAGAGCCCTGAGCTGTAGAATGGGGCTGTGCAGCTGTACTGTGATATTTCTGAGTCTTATCTGGTGTGGGTTGGTTGTAGCCAGGTCCTGTGAAACTCTAAAGTATGGGGGCATGCTCTGCCTTTGGCATCTGTGTAACTTCTCTACTGTTCTACTGATTTGCAACCAAAGCAAAGAAGTCAACCTGTGTTAGAATCCTCCCTTCAAATTCTCCACCAGGGGGACCACATCTCGCTCCTGGACTGCTCAGCTTGTACTGGCCTCCCTGTTGTGTCTCCCAGCCTGTGATGGCCTCCTCCTGCCTGATCAAAACAGACCTATTCTGGTGATCTTCCAAGTTATCTTCCACTGGTAATTTGTTGTACTCCCAATATTTGTGGATTCTACCAGACAAGCACTATTTCAGAGGCTGAATTTGGTAATCAGTCATGAGGGCAGAAGGGAGCTCAGAATGAAGAATGAGTCCTCTCTGCCATCTTGGCTCTGCCCTCAAAGAGTTAATTTTCTGATGTATGTGACTATGAGAAAATTTTGTGTCACTCAATAAATATTTATTAAGAACCTAAAGTGTATGACACATTGGGCTAAGAGCTAGGTATATAAAGAAAGATAAAATATAGACAGTCCCCGCTCTCAAAGTACTCATATTCTATAAGAGAGACAACAATTTCCAAACTTAATGCATTGTATATGGCTATAAATATATTGATGTGACTATATATACAGATATTATGCATATACAAATATATATATATATATATATATATATATATATATATATATATATAGTCTGTCTGTCTATGTTTAATAGATGGAAGGTAGTAAAATTCAGAATCAGGAAAGGTTCCCTGTAGGTGATATATTAATTGGGACTTGATGGAAGCTACACATCCTTTAGGAAAGCAATAAGAGTGTAAACAAGAGTAAAATTGGTCATTTCTTCTTTGAAATGATAGTCACCTGACTATCAAAGTCCATTTGTATAAGAGTTTGTTTATTGATGATAATTGATTACTCAGTGCTGTACTCCAGCCTGAGGGTGTAATGCCAGAGAAACTGAAGCAAGATAGAGATTAATTTTTAAACTGTTAAAGTGCCGAGATTAGACTAGTTGATTGAATGGAACTCCTGTTCAAAATCATTTAGCCCTGAGGAACTGGGGCAGGAAGCTTATATAGGGTTTTTGCTAACTAGTATTTAACAAAGGCAGATAATGGGGGGGAGGGGGAGAGGAAAGGACACTGGGATTATGGACAAGTCATAATTCCAGGAAAGGATCTTAACTTAATTCTGACAAGCAGGGTCAAGAGATCATTATATACTTCAACACCAATACTATATGATGACCAATTCTGATGGACTTGGCCATCCTCAGCAATGAGATCACCCAAATCATTTCCAATGGAGCAGTAATGAACTGAACCAGCTATGCCCAGTGAAAGAACTCTGGGAGATGACTAAAAACCATTACATTTAATTCCCAATCCCTATATTTTTGCCCACCTGATTTGGATTTCCTTCACAGGCAAATTGTACAATATTTCAGAGTCCAATTCTTTTTGTACAACAAAATAATGGTTTGGTCGTGTATACTTATTGTGTAGCTAATTTATATTTTAATATATTTAACATCTACTGGTCATCCTGCCATCTGGGGGAGTGGGTGGGGGGAAGGAGGGGAAAAATTGGAACAAGAGGGTTGGCAATTGTCAGTGCTGTAAAGTTACCCATACATATAACCTGCAAATAAAAGGCTATTAAATAAAATAAATAAATAACTTAATTCTGACAGGATAGTTGGCAAGATAAGAAGGTCAAGGGCAGGAGATAGTGAGGTGAGGGGCAATACTCAAAAGGATGGGGAATTATCACAGCAAGGATTGAGATAATGCACCTGGAGTTATGGCACAATAGTGTGTAAAGTATTCAAAGCTTCAAGGTTTTTTCTGACTCAATTTTCCTGTCCTAATGGAAAGGAAGCAGGGTGTAAGATATTAAATTTTGTTATATCATATTTTAAAAGAATAAGGTATTCCAACAATGACTTTGTTTATTTTCCTTTGTAAAAACCACTAGTATTTTTGTTATTGCCAACAACAAAATAATAAAATATTTTGTTTTGCCTTGTGTAGTTCAATAAATCTAAAGATTTTTACCAGTTAACATGGACTGTTTCTGATTTGTGAACTTAGGAAGGTTTGTCAAGAGAAAACAATCTTTCTATTGAAACTAGATTAAGGTTGAAAAAGAGCTTAAGAAAAAAATATACAGTTTATTTAAAATTTTTGTCTTCCCTATCCCTAAAATTATAAGATTCTGATCTATCTAATAGAAGTGCCCTTTTTATTTAGAAAGTTTTAAAAAATACTTTGATGATGAGATCGCTCTTTAAATTTTGAAATGGAGTGGTTAAAATGGTTCTAGTAGAAGATTAAATAACTGTTGTACTAGAATGTTAATCCCAATTTATATTTTGACTTTATCTTATTTATACTCATGTAAATGTTAAAGTAAATTGTTTTGGCATGGGGAAATTACAGAGTGGTGATAAGAACTTAATTAGTAGTGGATTAGAATGGAATGTCACTTTGTATATTTATGTGTCTAAGTTATACATTTTTGTATTGAAAACAGTGTTAATTTAAAATGTCTGTAGCAGGATTGAACCTAAAACACAAAAGAGCATAATATATAAATGTATATATATATATATATATATATATATATATATATAACACATGATTATATTGCTTTAATATGATTAATATGAGTAATATTAATATGACTATTAATTCAATAAAATTATATGTGAAAATATAACATATTAGATATTGTATATTATGCAACTGCAAATATCAATGTAATAATGTAATGTTACATGCATTTATAACTAATTTTAATGCAACAACATGTTTAATATACATGTGTATATGTATATTGCAAAAGTATGTATTATATGGGTATGGCAACAGGAGCCTCTTACTAGGATGGGGTGATTCCTATATATGTCTGGACCCAGGAAAGAGAGCTGGTGTCTTCCAAAGACAGTGTTTTGATTGCAATGAAGGAACAAGAGGATCCTTGATCAATCTTATATACCTTCCACCAGGTAACTTGGTGAAATTATAGGTAGTACTATTTTGCTAGAAGGGCATCTCTGATAGTGTCACACATAACACCATATCCCCTTCTTTAGAGTACAAAATGAGTTCCTTTGATTGTGCTGAATTGTAGCTGACTAATGATGTCTTTGCTAAGGCTCAGCAGGATGGCTCCACTATGATCTACATAAGCAAGATGAACTACTCCTATTTTCTCTACATGCTTTCACAATATTAAGCTTCTAGATGGGGATATAAAAAACCCTTGCTTCCCTCTCCAATACTCCACTGATGAACAGAAAATAACAACTTGCAGAAGAAACATGATCTTTGTCTAGGTGAGTCTGAAAAGGAAGGTCCCAGACATCTTTTTCCTAGTTGCCTTCTGTCTTTCTGTGTCATTAAACTGTAGGTTCTTTAATCACACATACTGTGTTTTTGCCTTTCTTTGTACATTTCCATTGCTTAACTAGTCCCTGACATGTGGTAGAGAGTTTAATAAGTGCTTGTTGACTGACTGACTGATTCCTTTTGTGAACACATATAAGAGACTAATGATCCTAAGAAAAGAGGTTTCTAAGCTGGGAGATTACCTCATGTTTATTTCAGAGTTCATGAATTCCCAAGTACTAATTTTGTAAGAAATCAAGAGCTTTTAAATTCAAGTCAGTCACTGTTCTTCTGAGTAAAATTTTTTTAAAAGCATTTAAACTGGAAAAGAAAGAAAAATATCCTCTAGGGCAGGGATTAAAGGCAATAAAATGAAGGTTCAGGTGATCTGAATTTAGCCACATGGATATAATACTGTGAGGAGTTACTTTGATTAAGAAGATATGAATTGATCAGGGAGAACTTATTCAGCAATTGAGTTTTAGGCAGTTAAATGCTTTATGTTTATTTATTTTGTCATGGACTGGTTAGTTTATTTTGGCTTCTTGTTTTAGTTTTAGTTTTTTTGTTTTTTGTTTTTTTTTTTTCCTGTAGTGTCATAAATAAAATCTTTCTTGTACCTGGACTCATGCATTGCCTGTCCATTGCCTAGGTGGGAAATAAGGACCTTGTTGCTTAATTCGAAAGAAACCTACACAAAACAGGCATAACATTGATAAGAGGCTAAGATCCTCTGCAAGGAAGTGGAGCAACTTTTAACTAAGGTTACATGAAAAAACATAGGAGCATCCAGTGTTATTTCACATCTAAATTTATTTCCCCATTGTTAGACTTGTAGTTCATGTTTTCATCTATTTATTTGAATTTAATTCTGTGCTATCTGAATAACAAAAAATTCTGAAATTATTTCCAATTGGGAAAAAAATTCTGATTATCACTATCCTCCCATGTTAGAAAACAGTAGAATATACTAAAACTAAAGTTGCAGGATACAAAATAAACCCACAGAAATCATAAGCATTCTTATATATCACTAATAAAACCCATCAGTTAGAGTTACAAATAGAAATTCCATTAAAAGTAACCACTGGTAATATAAAATATTTGGGAATCTATCTGCCCAGGGAAACTCAGGAACTATATGAATACTGCAAAACACTTTCAACAAAATAAAGTCAGATCTACTCAACTGGAAAAATATTAAATACTCTTGGATAGGGAGAGCAGATATAATGAAAATGACAATACTATCTAAAGTAATCTATTTATTTAGCACTACCAATCAGACTCTCAAAAAACTATTTTAATGACCTAGAAAAAATAACAACAAAGTTCATATGGAAAAACAAAAGGTCAAGAATTTCAAAGAAATTAATGAAAAAAAAAAATCAAATGAAGGTGGCCTAGCTGTACCAGATCTTAAATTATATTATAAAGCAGCACTTACCAAAACCATGTGGTATTGGCTAAGAAATAGACTAGTTGATCAGTGTAAGAGGTTATGTTCAAAGGACAAAACAGCCAATAACTTCAATAATCTAGTGTTTAACAAACCCAAAGACCCCAGCTTTTGGGATAAGAACTCATTGTTTGACAAAAATTGCTGGGAAAATTGGAAATTAGTATGGCAGAAACTAGGCATTGACCCACTCTTAACACCATACATGAAGATAAGGTAAAAATGAGTTCATGACCTAGGCATAAAGAATGACATTATAAATAAATCAAATCCTGAGGAAACATTCCTTATGTACAATTTAATACAATTGGCTTTAAAGAATCCCACAAGTTCTAAAAAAAAAAAGGAAAAAAAAAATGTGGATAGCCAGACAAGGAAGTGAGAAGAGAAAGAGAAGGAGGGGAATGGTAATGACAAAGCAGATGAAAGCATGGGAAATTGAACAAGAAAGGAAAGTGTGATGCTTCTCACTTTCATAGTTACACCCATGCAGGTGCCCTTAGGGCATTCCCTGTCTCCTCACCATTCTCCCTTAATTTTACCTTCTTGGGTGGAGGGAAGAGGAGGAGAGGGATGGATAGTGACATCATCAGCACCACCCTTGCAGCAGGTTTGTCCACCCACTATAACACAATTTACAAAGACATTAGTTAAAGCTAAAGAGGAAGGACAGGATACATGTGATTTGAGAATAGAAGCATATGCTGTGATTGAAGAGTTTCACTCCAAGTCAAGAAAGGAAAAGATACACTCCTTTTTAATCTGGAAATTATCAAAAATCTTTAAAAGGCTTTCACTCTTTATGGGTCTACATCATCTTATGTTAAGATATTATTAGAGAATTTGGCTTTTGAAATTATAGGCCCTAATGATGGGAAATGTATAGCAAAGGCATATTTAGAACTCAGATAAAACTCGTTGTGGCTTTCTCTAGAAACTCTGTAGAACACAAGCCCAATGACATAGGTAACCTGGAGTTAATATTAGTCACCTTTGATCAACTAACAGGTTTAGGTCCTTATGCAGACACTTTAGAGAAGATTAATTAACCTTTGACAGGATATGCTGTTATCAAACCATGGGGCCCCCTCCAAGGAAGACAAGATAGAGGGGAAGCCTTCAGAAAAAATATCACAAGGTCCAAATGAACCCTTTGCTGGTTTCGTGGGATGTCTGCAACTACAAACTGCAATATAAAATATTGGAGAAAATGTAGTTACAGAAATTATGAAAAGAAAACTTGCTAAGGAAAATGCTAATGAGGTTTGTAGAAGAATTGTACTAGGACTACACAAAGATGCTCCTTTTGAGGAGATCATAAGGCACTATGTCACAGTGGGTGCAAATACCTTTTATATCCAGGGTATGATGCAGACTTCCCAAGATCTGAAATGGGAAGATAGGGTTACATTTGGCAAAAGACTTCCAGAGAGACTCATCAATGCTTTCAGTGTGATAAAAATCAAAGGATTTGAAATCTCAATGTTGGCATAAAGATAGAGTGAGAAAACATGGTGGGAGAACAAGACCAAAAACCCTATGTCCAAAATGCAACAGAGGTGCGCTTTGGGCATCAGAATGTAGATTGGTTCAGGAAAACGGGAAGCAGGGCTCAGCTCCAGGGTACTAGGCAAAAAACACTTTGGGCATGATGGCAGTTGATATGAAACCCAGAGAGTCTTTAGAACCTCAGTACTCTAACATGATCAATCAGCTGAGAAGCAATCTGATGAGAGAAAAGGATGACAATTGGAAAGAATAGTTATATGCAACTTGGACTACTGAGATATCCCCTGTAGAAGTGAAATCTCTCCCTGTTTGGGCCTATAGATACTTTGCTTCCAGGCACTGTAGACTTGACCATTTCACCTCCTGAGAGTGCTTAGAAAACAGTGTCCATCCATACATTTATTTGGGAAACTGGGGAATGTGTAGTTAATATCCCAGTCACTAATACAGGTAGACAATGTGTGACTGGTCACCCAGGAGAAGTACTAGCATAATGTTTACTGATACACACTCCTGATAAGCAGTCTCCCAACAAAGGAATCCAGAAATATTTTTGACTGCAGCCATTACAGCTGACCATTCTATGCTAGCTAGCTATTAAATGGCATACCATTGAAAGGGTTGGTAGACATGGGTACAGATCATACAATCATTAGAGGTGCCAACTGACCCAGTCATTGTCCAAAGACTAAGGCAAACACCTGCATGTCTGTCATAGAAGTATCAATAACAGCTGAAATTAGTGCTAACCATTTGAGATGGATATTTGAAGGTGAAACAGGAGTTTCTACTCCTTTTGTAGTAAAAAAAAATCCTCATCAATCTATAGGGAAGAGCCATTTTACAATATTTAGGATAACAAATGAGTACTTTGGCTTTTTAGGCAGGGCTGCTGTTGAAGGAATGCCTGCACTCTCACCTGCTCCCATTAAATAGAAAACTGATACACCAGTGTGGGTAGAATAGTAGCCCTTAGGTAGTGATAAAATTCAGGCCTTATTAGATATAGTACAGGAGCAACTTGACCAAGGACACTTAAACTCTTTTCTAAGTCCTTAGAATTCCCCTGTATTTGTTGTAAAAAAAAAAAAAAAAAAAAAAGAAATCTGGAAAATGGAAAATGCTGGCTGATTTAAGAAAAGTAAATGAATAGATGGAAACTATGGGAACTCTTCAGCCTGGACTTCCACCTCCTACTCAATTTCCTAGAGAATGGCCTCTGGGTTGTAGTAATTAAGGATTGTTTCTAATCTATTCCTCTAGATAAGAAATATATGAAATGATTTTTTCTTTTCAGTACCCAGAATTAATTTAGCAAAGCCTTATAAAAGATATGGAGGGACAGTTTTGCCACAGGGAATGAAAAATAGAGCTACTAGGAGTTTAATGTATGTTGCTGTGGCTCTTACTCCAGTAAAAAAGCATTTTCAGAAGTTACATGGATGATATTTTGGGGTGTGCACTTGATGTGTAAATGGTAGAAGAATGTCTACAAAAGAACATAGAAACACTAAGGAACTACAAATTGCATATGGCTCCAGAAAAAAATTCAAAGGCAAGCTCCTTTTCAACATTTAGGATATGAAGTATATCCTAAGGTGCTTACAATCTTACAATACAAAAGCTTTTTTTAAGACCAGAGAAGTTGAACACCTTATATGACTTTGAGAAATTGATAGGAGATATCCCATGGATGCATTCAGTATTAGGCTTAATTACCAATCAATTACAACCATTAGAAAAGAAAATCAAGAGGCTTTGAGAGATGTTGAACTGGCTTTATCCAATGTGGTTGAAAGAGTTACTCAAAAACCTTTGAAAATATCAGTTTTGTTTTTTTTTTTTCTATAAGAGAGTGATCCATGGCAGTCCTTCATCAAGGACACTGTGTGATTGAGCAGGTGAGCCTCCCAGCACAACCAGACTAAAGCCTTACTTCTTATCCAGTGTTTGTGGCTAGAATCTATTAAAGGCAATTGAGCCAGTAGTACAATTATCTGAGATAAGACCTTACAAGATATACACCTTTATACCTATGCACAAATTAATATATGCTATGAAACTATCCCAGAGTGGCAAATTTTATTGGCCATAACTCCAAATTTTATACACGGGTTTCCATTAATGATATCCCAGCTATTATATAATTGGCAGTAGATTTTTGAAGAAAACATTCCTAAGAATCCTCTTAAAGGACCGACTATATTTACAAATGCATCCAAACATAACATTTGTGCTATATACTCTCATGACTTAACTATAAAAAGAATAGTCAGAACTCATTTTCAGTCTACTCATCAGAATGAATTGTATGCATTCATGCTAGTTCCTACTTATTATCCAGGAGATGTAAATAATTATATTATCGTATTCAACCTACTCAGTAGGTGGGGTGCAAAGAATTGCCACAGCCCAAATAAAATGTGTAGCTTCTAATATATATCTATTCTTTAAGGAACTTCAAGAGCAAGTGAGAAAGCATCCAGGTAAGATTTATATCTTGCATATCCACTCTCATAGTGGACTTCAAGGTCCCATTTTTTTTATGGAAATTCAAAGGCAGATAGCCTTCTAAGGATGTTAGTCAATACTCCTTTATTTCAGGCAGCCACTCTACATCAATTAGTAGCAATTAGAATTAGGACACATTGAGGAAACAAATAGCCCAAGGAATTTTTCTGTATTTGTTATAAAGAAAAGACATGACAGCTGAAATAGCAAGAGAAACTTTTCTCAGAGTTATCCAATTAACAGGAGAAAAAGGAATATATGGATTAACACAGACAAGGATAATTTATATTGCTTAACTCAGGAAACCTGGACCATTTTGTTAGGATCAGGAGATGAACTGTGGCAATGGACATTTCCCACAAAAACAAAAACACATCCACTTAAAGACTCTAATGTGTTCACTTTTAGCATCAAGCAAAATAAAGCAGCCATATCCATATATTTTCTACAAATGGGTATCCGCAATGTATTTACTACACTTTACACCCTAACACAGCAAAATGAGTTGTATGCCATTATACAAGCATTGAAAATAGACAAACCTATCAATATCATTTCAGATTGTCACTATGCAGTTGGGTTAATTCAGAGAACAGATGCAGCATATATAAAGGTTCATACAGGACCTATTGTCTCATTGTTTCAGTAGGTACAACAGGTGATTTTCTTCTCTGCGCTCTTGAACAAGAAATAACAGCAATATAGTATCTATATGCTAGATCTCTTCAGAGATTGTATGGGGTATCCAGACAAAAAGCAGCAAGCATAGTAAAAAGATTGTAGCTTATGTAACATATTCTCAAAGACCTGTAGGGCTGGGGACTAACCCCAGAGGTTAACAGGTGAAATGATATATGGCAAATCGATGTTACACATATTAGCAAAAACATGTATTCATGTTACAGTTGACAGTTATTCAGGCTTTGTATCTGCATCCCCTCAGTGAGGGAAAACTGCTTCACATGTAATAAATCACTTATTTCACTGTTTTGCTGTGAAAAAAAAAAACATCAGTTGATAATGGACCCTCATATACCTCAAAAATATTAAAACAGTTTCTCACAAGAATTCTCCATACATCATATTTTTGGGATTCCTTACAACTTTATAGGACAGGCCATTGTAGACAGGACTAATCAGACCCTCAAGAGATTTATCACACAAAAAAAAAGAAGATGGAGGTAGGATCACTCAGAA
This sequence comes from Sarcophilus harrisii, assembly GCF_902635505.1. Lineage (NCBI taxonomy): Eukaryota > Metazoa > Chordata > Mammalia > Dasyuromorphia > Dasyuridae > Sarcophilus > Sarcophilus harrisii. The sequence continues at coordinate 595,002,574 of NC_045426.1, read as the reverse complement.
AAATAAAGACAATAAAATTTATATAAATATAATACATATAGACCCAATGCATTACTTAAAAATTGATTCAAATGATTTAAGTCCAGCTATGAAATATTCTTTGTTGAATATAGATAAAGAATCACTCAAAGATACTATTCCATCTTCATTAACAAGGCCCCCAAAGAATGACACCATGGTCAGGAAAAAGGGTCCTCAGGGATGTGAGGGACCCTATAGGGTTCTAATGTGGGGGCCAAGATATGCTTGTATCTCGACAGGAGAAAACTTTCAACAGTGGTTGAACATCTCAAAGTTGTCCATAGAGAAGAGGAAAATAAGGAAGAAGAGGCAACTGTCCAAAATGAGGAGAAGACTGCCCCCATGACCACTAGCAATATGCTTTATATGTGGGTTTGTGTTACATACAAACAGGGCTGGCAACAGAGGCCAAAAGTTGGGCTATCATGATGGACCATCATAGCCTAGGATTGTCTCATAGGGGGCACACATACCACATATAGTGCTAACAGGAAATGTATCCCGAGTAATTGAGAAATACAATGGAACTATGGCAAAAGTAAAGTACAACTTTGCTGATCTTGCAAATAAGCTTCCTTTTTGCTGGTCATGAAGGAATAGTACCTACTGTGCACAAGTAAGAACATGACTTTACAAATGTCAATTTTGGGTATGGGGTATCATATGACCCACGTGCTGGGCATGCAGGGGAAACCCCATCAAAGCAACACCCTCATCCACGTGGGAGGATTGCAGCAGTGTGTTACATAAAGGGGTCATCAGGTTGGCCCCTCCTATCTGTATGCCATGGTCATACTCGAACTTGCTATATGATTGCAAACTGGATATTATAAGTGTAGCATGAAACTAAAAAGATGACTTCTGACAGTTTCCCAGTACCTGTTTGGATACCTTACAAAGGCAATGACTAAAAAGGTTTATGGAAAGCACAAACCTCCATGGGAAACATTCTTGTCACTCAAGAATTAGGCTTGTAGTTTTGCACATGGAAAAACATCTTGGGCTCTTGGACAAATGGCACAAGAATTGAATACTAGTTTTACACTAAAGCCTGTCTGGGAAGGAAATATGCATTTATGTGGGAGACTCTGTAACTGTTGCCAAAGAAACATCAGATTTTTACAATGTTACTTGTTGGAATTATACAATTAGTGATAGCTTGGATACTGAAATTGAAAATCAGACTGTATTTGTGATCACTAGAGCTCATGTACCAATGCTTCCTCTCAATAGTGAGAAATGGTATCGTACTAAGACTGATCATATATTCAATACCATAACAGAAAGAAGGAAACAGACCTTAGTCCCATTAGAAAAAAGAGATGTATCAGTTGTGTCATATTAGGTATTACTATGTTAGTTTCACTTATAGTTTCATCAGTCTCTCTTGCAATGTCCATTTCTAATGTACAAAATAGCATAGTACAAGTTAAATATATAGAGAAACTAACTAGGAATGTATCAGTGGGTTTTGTCCAACAAGCTAAGATAGATGAACAAATGTATCAGATGATAAAAGATTTAAGAGAAGTATCATTGGAAATAGGAGAGAAACAGAGTTATTCAAACTCCAGGCTTATTTACAATGTGATTACAGTTATAGAAAGATTTGTGTAACTTCTTTGCTTTATAGTCATACAGGTCAAGGTTATGATTGGGACAGTATCAAGAGGCATTTGAATTGCTTATTTATCAATAACACAATTGAATGTGACATAGAATGTTTAAATAAATTAACATTTGATATAGAGAATGCTTCTCATGGAGATTTGAATCCAGATGAAACTGCTGAAAAAAATCATACATTGGTTTGATGATACCTCTTCATGGTGGTTAAAATTAGAATCATGGATTGCCCTGTGTGTTGTTATATTGTTACTACTTTGTTGTTGCCCTGTAATATTAGGATGCTCTTATAGATCTTTCTCCACCATTCTTTCAAACATTGTAGCTCAAGAAATGACTTTTTAATATAAAAGATGTAAGGGGAATTTGCTGAGTTATGCGACCCTATTAAGATGGAGTACCAAGGCCACCTTGACCTTTGGTGAACAATAAATTTTCTGTCAAATTGAAGCAATGCCCTTGTTGAGCAAGGAGCCATGATTTGTCAAGTGTTGAACCTAAGGGTCACAGCTAGTTGCTCATGAGCAGGATGCCTGAACAGGGCCTCTCTCTGGTGAGTGAGTTGCTAAATTGCTGGCTTGGCTCAATTACCATTGGCAGATATCATGCATATGCAAGCTGCTTCTCTGAATGGTGACTGGGGATTGTCCACTGTTCACAGGCTGAAAACACTTGCAAAAATGTATATCAACAAGGCTGCACAGTATAATAAACTGAGCTCTTTTCACATTCTATGAGTCTCCCCTCTCATTCATCCCACCTCTGAGATCAAAGAGCTCATATGCTATGAGCTTTTAAAAAAGGGCCATAACAAAGTTCTATCAATTATCCCATCATAATATCTCTTTTATATTCCAAGTTCTTTCCTCTGCCACCATCTTGGCTCAAACCCTTATAACTTCATGCCTGAACTAATGCAGTATCATTCTGTTTGTTCTCACTATTATTCAACAATCCAGTCCATCTGTTCATGCTTGAAAATTATTTTATTAAATCTTAGTATATATATATATATATATATATATATATATATATATATAAAATCACTCTTTTTTCAATGAACACTAGTGAATTTCCATTGCATTCAAGATAAAATATAAAAACATATATTTAGTTTTTAAATTTCTTCATAATCCTTCCCATTCTTATTTTCCTTTCTTCTTATACTTCACTACCCTTGATGTACTCTACAATCCACTGAAATATGTTTCTGTCTCTTCAACTTTGTACTTCCACTGGCTCTCTTCTTTGCCCAGAAGGCTCATACTCTTTATATTTCCTCATTCATCACCTAAAATCTCTTTTCCACAAGAAGCTATTTCATATCCCTCTTAATTATTGTAACTTTCCTCTCAGATTGCTTCTTATCAGTTACCTATTTTATATTTAGATGATTATTTACTAGTTGCTCCTATTAGAATATACCCTTCTTTTAGTAAATGCCATTATCTAAACCTTTCTTTCTATTTCCCAAGGTTAGAAAAATGCCTAAAGTAAATATTTAATATATCTTTCTCATTAGATATTAAAATCTATATAACACAAGGTCTTTATTCCTCTTTAGGAAAAATGTAATAATATAGTTGTGAATAAATATTTGTTCAATATCTTATTTTGGTAACTTCTCTTAAAATGATGAAAGATTATGAAGATAAGGTAAAATATGAAAAAAAAAATGAATAATAATAGTAGTTGTAGTTTAGTCTTTGAATTATTTGTGACTGTGTAACTCCATGAATTATGTTGGACATGTTTTGTTTTGTTTTGTTTTTTTGGCAAAGAAACTGGAATACTTAGGAATTTCCTTCTCCAGTGGAATAAAGTAAATAGGGATTAAGTTAGTTGCCCAGGATTACACAGTTTTTAAATGTCTAAGGCCAGATAGTTGAACCTAGGTCTTCCTGATGCCAGTATCTATTCACTGATCCACCCAACTATCTCCTTTTGAAAAATATATTACTCTACAAATAAACAATAATAATTTAAACAACGTTAAAATCACCTATGAAATTATGTTTTAGAAGTCATATTACATTTTTGGTAATAATACATGGTTTAAGGTCAGCAATAATTGGCTAGAACTTGTTTTCTTCCACATCTTTCTTAAATAGATATTTTCATTCCTGTTCTCAAACAGCATTATTTTTATATGGGCAGAAAATACATCTTATCACCTAGTATTAGAAAAGAAGACCATGAAAATGACGAAAATACTTCCTTGGGCATCAGAGCCACTGCTGGGCAAATACCTGTTGGTATAAATTGATATTCTTACTGGAAGACATTCTTTAGCATACTCTTTATTGTTCAGAAAAACATATGCTAAATAACTACTGATAGTATAAAATACTTAGAAATCTATCTGCCAAGGGAAAATCAGAAACTTTATGAGCAAAACTACAAAACAGTTACCAAAAACATTTGGTATTGGCTAAGAAATAGACTAGTTTATCAGTGGAATAGGTTAGGTTCAAAGGACAAAACAGTCTATAACTTTAATAATCTTGTGTTTGACAAACCCAAAGACCCCAGCTTTCGGGATAAGAACTCACTGTTTGACAAAAATTGCTGGGAAAACTGGAAACTAGTATGGCAGAAACTAGTATGACAGAAACTAGGCATTGACCCACACTTAACACCGTACATCAAGATAAGGTCAAAATGGGTTCATAGCCTAGGCATCAAGAATGAGATTATAAATAAATTAGAGGAACACAGGATAGTTTACCTCTCAGACTTGTGGAAGATTATGGAATTTATGACCAAAGAAAAACTAGAGATTATTACTGATCACAAAATAGAAAATTTTGATTATATCAAATTGAAAAGTTTTTGTACAAACAAAACTAATGTAGAGAAGATTAGAAGGGAAGCAATAAACTGGGAAAATATTTTTTTACAAAGGTTCTGATAAAGGCCTCATTTCCAAAATATATAGAGAATTGACTCTAATGTATAAGAAATCAAGCCATTCTCCAATTGATAAATGGTCAAAGCATATGAAAAGACAATTCTCAGATGAAGAAATTGAAACTATTTCTAGCCATATGAAAAGATGCTTTAAGTCATTATTAATCAGAGAAATGCAAATTAAGATAACTCTGATATATCACTACACACCTGTCAGCCTGGCTAGAATGACAGGGAAAGATAACGCGGAATGTTTGAGGGGATGTGGGAAAATAGGGACACTAATACACTGTTGGTGGAATTGTGAATCCATCCAACCATTCTGGAAAGCAATTTGGAACTATGATCAAAAAGTTATCAAACTGTGCGTACCCTTTGATCCAGCAGTGTTACTACTGGGCTTATATCCCAAAGAGATCTTACAGAAGGAAAAGGGACCTGTATGTGCAAGAATATTTGTGGCAGTCTTCTTTGTAGTGGCCAGAAACTGGAAACTGAGTAGATGCCCATCAATTGGAGAATGGCTAAATAAATTGTGGTATATGAATATTAAGGAATATCATCGTTTGGTAAGAAATGACCAACAGGATGATTTCAGAAAGGCCTGTGGAGACTTACATGAACTGATGCTGAGTGAAATGAGCAGGATCAGGAGATCATCATATACTTTAACAACAATTCTATATGATGATCAATTCTGATGGACCTGGCCATCTTTAGCAATGAGATGAACCAAATCAGTTCCAATGGAGCAGTAATGAACTGAATCAGCTACACCCAGTGAAAGAACTCTGGGAGATGACTCAGAACCATTATATAGAATTCCCCATCCCTATATTTTTGCCTGCCTAAATTTTTGATTTCCTTCACAGGCTAATTGTACAATATTTCAGATTCCAATTCTTTTTGTACAGCAAAATAACGGTTTGGGCATGTATACTTATTTTGTATTTATTATTTATTATTTTATTTATTATTTATTATATTATTATATATTTGTATATATCCTTTAACATATTTAACATGTATTGGTCATCCTGCCATCTAGGGGAGAGGGTGGGGGAAAGGAGGGGAAAAATTGGAACAAAAGGTTTGGCAATTGTCAATGCTGTAAAATTACTCATGCATATAATTTGTAAATAAAAAGCTACTGAAAATGTTTTAAAAATCACAAGAAATTCACCTGATGAACAATGTATTGGAAAGAAACCCCTCTCAAGCTCAAGATAGATCAGAAAGATGTCAAAAGGTCAGTTTTGCTAAATGAAAGGTGTGTTCATCTTAGCTCAGATGATGTCCAGGAAAGCCATTAAGAGTGTCTTAATCACAGCAGATCAATCTTGGCAATCAACAATCCATAGAGATGAATATCCTTAATCATGAGTTCATGGAAGCTTATTCAACCTTTAAATCAAGTTGTTGGTTGCTCACTTTTCTTCTATCTATACTCTCTATAATTTACTGAGTTTGTACAATTATAGTAACAAACAATTAAGGCTGAATGAGATATTATGTAATTATCTTGTCCAACATCCATATTTTACACCTATGGAAACTGGTAACAGAAATGGTTGTGGAATTTATCAAAGATGCCATGGATATTAAGTAATAGAACCAACATTTGAAATCAAATATTTTCTATCAATCAAAATAAGTTTATATACACACATATGTATGCATATGTACATATCAAATACATTGTAATATACACAGTATATTTGCTTCAGTTGTTCATCTGGAGAAAGAATAATCAAACTATTCCAAATAGATTAAAGGAGAATTGATATGACTGAGAATGACTGAGCAACAACTACATTTGTGTGTACATGTGATATGAATTTATATGTACACATTACATGCATGTATATTGATGTGTGTATGCCCATGTATAAAAGATCTTAATTGTGCTTGATAGTTGAATAGTCCTAGATAATAACCAATCACTAATATATATTCAGGAAGAGTTTTTAATTTTTATTGAAACATTGATACATTTTATGAAAGTATTTTGTATGAGCCAGTATTTTCTTTCCTAATAAAAGAAAAAAGTCTATGGTGTTATTCACTGAATTAATGATTTCATTTCCTTTTTTAATTTTTTTTCTCAATGGTGTTTTATTTTTCCAAATACATATAAAGATAGCTTTCAACATTCATTTTTGTGAGATTTTATATTCCAAAATTTTTCTCCTTCTCTTCCCCACCTTCCCTCTCTGCAAGATAGCAAGTAATTCAGTAAAGATTAAACATATACAATATTTATACATATATTTCCATATTTGTTATGCTGTATAACAAAAATAGAACAAACAGGGAAAAACACAAGAAAGAAAATGCAATTAAACAAACAAACAAACAAAAAAAAGTAAAAGCAATATGCCTAACTGCACATTCAGTCTCTATAAATCTCTCTCTGGATGCAGATGAGATTTTCCATTCAAAGTCTACTGGAATTTTCCTGGATTACTGCAAAGCTTAGAAGAGCTAATTATATCATAGCTGATCATAATTAAATCTTACAGTTGCCATGTTTAATGTTCTCCTGGTTCTCACTTCATTCAGCATCAACTCGTGAAAGTCTTTCCAGGTTTTTTTTTTCTGAAATGATTTTCTTTTCTTCAAACTAAGTATATGATATTTTAATTAATTAATTAATTAATTCACTTCATTCTTTGTGGTGTTCTCTTCTTTTCTCAAATATATGATTGTTCTCTGTGAGCAGGTTTCTCAGGAAGGCTTTCTGGAGGCAGCCTTAGTTTCAGTTCAGAGTAATAATCACCTCAAATGCAGCCAGGGGTTAAAATCCAATCTTTTATTGTCTCTTCCAAGATAGCCAAGTTAGCCTTCTTTGGTTCTGACAGCTCTCATTGCTAGTCTTTTGCCTCTGCCAGCTTCTGCCTCTAGCTTGACTCCAAGTCCTGGCAATCTTCCGAACTGACTGACTACACCGACTCAGCTCCTTTTTATGCTCCATTAGCGGTATAAACTCAAAGTTTGACTCTTCCTCCAAGAGTGGGATTATGGGAGGTGTAACTTGGATATCTACCGACTTGTGAACTCCAATGTGTGAACTCTCAAAGGTGTAAACACAAGCATTGCTTCTATCAATTCCATTGAGTTATCACCTTGTTTCAAGTTCTGGCCCATAACATCTTTCTTTTGATTTAGAATATAGGTGGTCATGACCTCCCTGACTTCTCAAGGAGTTGAGAAACCCAAAAAAGAAGGTGATCATGCCTTCCCTGATTCCTCAAAAAAAAGAAGTGAAAACACCATAAAAAGAAGGTGGTCACACCCTCCCTAACATCTCAGGAAGGAAGATGAAAACACCAAAGGAATTGGGAAATCAAATCAGATTAGCGGGTTTCTAAAGGGGCTCATTTGAAACAGGTATACATAAATCCATCAATATGGGAGGCATTATACATAATTACATAAATTACATAAGCATATAGCAACATAACACAGGCTAGTAGTAACGTAACAAATAACATGAATAAACATGAGAATTTATACATGTCCATAAGCCCTAGAAATGGTGTGGGTTACAGAGTAATCAGCCGTGGTTGACATCGCGGCAAATATGGGCTACAGAGGAGAAAGCGGTAAGTGTGTCTGAGGTATAGTTTATTGCTAGAAATAGGCCTGTGAGGATTTGAATAATTAGGCATACTCCTAATAGGGATCCAAAGTTCCATCAGGCAGAGATATTAGATGGGGCAGGTAAGTCAATAAAGGAGTGGTTGATAATTTTTAGAAGGGGGTGTGTCTTTCGTATATTGATCATTAGTTTTTGTAGTTGAATTACAACAATGGTTTTTCAGGTCATAGGATATGGTTTAAGTCCATACTAAAACTAATATGGAAATGATACTTATTTTTGTATTGTCCTTGATATTAATTTTTGGGTTTGTGGCATTTTCTTCTAAACCTTCGCCTGTATATGGGGAGTGGAGTCTTGTGGTTAGTGGGGGCTTGGGCTGTGCTATTGTTGTTGGTTTGAATAGTACATTTTTGGGGTTGATTGTCTTTTTGATTTATTTGGGAGGAATGTTGGTAGTATTTGGTTATACTGCTGCTATGGCTACTGAAGAGTACCCTGAAAGTTGAGTAGGTAATATGGTGGCTTTTAGTATATTGTTGTTGAATTTATTGATAGAGATGGTTTGATTTATAGTATTAGGGGAAGTAGAGGTGGTTATGGCTGTTGAATTGTTTGATTCGTTGGGTAGTTATTGTGTAGGTCAGGATTGGAATGGGGTGTCTTTGTTATATGGCTGTGGGGGTTGAGCTATAGTATTTTTAGGTTGAATTTTATTTATTACTATTTTAGTAGTTTTGGAAGTTGTTCGATGTTTTTAGTTATAGAATCAGGAGAATTAGTGTTATAGAGACTATGAAGGAAAGGAAATAGTATTTGATAAATCCTTTTTGAATGGAAGTAAAAGCAGAAGATATGGAACTATGTAAGTTAGCTTGGCTTTTTGGCCCAGTTTTTTCATATCATCCTAAATCAATTAGTATGGTAGCGATGTGTTGACCTGTTTATAGACTTGCTAGGGGTTTTAGTCGATGGAAAATGTGTGTGAAGTAGCCTAGTATATTTGAGAAGTTATGTGTGTGGATTAGAGGTGTGATTGGTATTTTGTTGGTTAATATATTTAGTTCAATTGAAATTAGGATGCCTGCAATAGTTACTAGCATGGCCGAAATTTTTAATAGAGCTGGTATTGTTATAGGAATTATTGTAGTGGGAGGAATACTTATTGTGAGGAAGAAGCCTGTGAAGACACTACCTAGAGATAGTTGTATGATAGAGTTAGTTATATTTGGGTTATTTTCGGTTATTGGAGAGATGGGTAGGAATTGTGGTTCATTTAGTAAAGCAAAGTGAATTATTCATATACTGTAAAAAGCTGTGAGTATAGTGGCAATAAGTGTTATGCATAGAGCTCAGGTATTTACATGTGATGTATTTATGGCTTCAATGATTGCATCTTTTGAGTAGAATCCCGCTAAAAAGGGGGTTCCTATGAGAGCTAGACTACCTAGTATAATTGTGGAGGATGTGATTGGGAGAAGTATGAGTAGTCCTCCTATTTTACGGATATCTTGTTCATCATTGAGGTTATGAATAATGGAGCCAGAGCATAGAAATAGTATTGCTTTAAAGAAGGCATGTGTGCAGATGTGTAAGAATGCTAGTTATGGTTGGTTTAAGCCTAAAGCTACTATTATTAAGCCTAGTTGACTTGATGTATAAAAAGCTACGATTTTTTTGATATCATTTTGGGTAATAGCGCAGATGGAGGTAAATAGGGTTGTAATTCCTCCTAGGCATAGTATAATAGTTAAGGCTGTTTGGTTATTTTGTGTAGTGGGACTAAATCGGATTAGTAGAAAGATACCTGCAACAACTATAGTACTAGAGTGTAGTAATGCTGATACAGGAGTAGGGCCCTCTATGGCTGAAGGTAGTCACAGATGCAAACCAAACTGGGCTGATTTTCCAGTTGCAGCAAGGATTAATCCAAGGAGGGCTAGTGTATCAATATTTGTTATGAAGATATGTTGGATATCTCAGGAGTTATTGTTAATTATCAGGCATGCTATGGTTAGTATAAATCCAATGTCTCCAATTCGGTTATACAGTACAGCTTGAAGGGCAGCGGTATTTGCGTCGGTCCGTCCAAATCATCATCCAATGAGTAGAAATGATATGATACCAATGAATAGTTGAAATAGGTTGTTTGCAGATACAAGAATAATTATGGTAAATAAGAAAATAATTAAGTATTTGAAAAAACGGTGAATGTTTGGATCAGCGTGTATATATCAAATTGAGAATTCTAGAATAGATCATGTGACGTATAATGCAATTGGGATAAAGATGATGGAGAAATAATCTAGTTTAAAGCTTATTGTTAGGTTAAATGCATTTATAGAAAATCATTGTCAATTTGTAATTGTAGATTCTTGTCCAGAGTAGATGAAGAGTGTTAATGGGATAAGACTAGTGAAGAAGGCTAGTTTAACTATAGTTTTACATAATAGTGGGAAGTTAATGGTTTTATGTGGTAGAAGAATATTATAGGCTAAAGGAAAAGTAAGTATAATGATGGCTAGTAGAAGAAAGGTATTTAATAAATAGTTAATTACTTTTATTTGGAATTGCACCAAAATTTTTGGTTCCTAAGACCAATGGATGACTATTATCCTTTAAAAGTGAGAAAGCCATGGGTGTTAAGCATGGGGTCAAGAGTTAGCAGTTCTTGTAAATTTCTCGGGCATATAAGGGTGTTTAAACTCCTAATTTTATATTCACAATCTAATGTTTTTATTAAACTATATTTGCAGTATGTAATTCCGAGAATAAATTTGGGGCAGATGGAAATAATAAGTAAAGGTAGAAGATGTAAGGTTATTAGTATGTGTTCTCGGGTGAAGGTTGGTTTGATGGGGTATATGTGGTCTGTGAATTTACCTCGTTGAGAAGTAATTAATATATACAATGAATAGAGGGCTGTGATGACTGTGTTAGTACCTAGTAAGATAAGTGAAAAGTTAGATCAGGAAAATGAGGTTATAATTACTAAAAGTTCTCCTAGAAGATTAATAGAAAGGGGTTGAGCTAGGTTGGCTAGACTTGCTAATAGTCATCAGGCGCATATTAGTGGGAGGATTATTTGTAGTCCTCAGGTGAGGATAAGGGTTCGGCTGTGAATGCTTTCTTAGTTTGTGTTGGCTAGACAGAAAAGTATTGAGGAGGTGAGACCGTGGGCGATTATTAGTGCAGTAGCTCCTATGAAGCCTATAGGAGATTGTATGAGGGCTGCAATAATTACTAAACCTATATGGCTAACGGAGGAGTATGCAATAAGAGATTTAAGGTCTGTCTGTCATAGGCAAATAGAGCTTGTTATAATTATGCCTCAAAGAGATAGAATTATAAATGGGTAACATAAAGTTGATGTAGATGGCTCTGTAAATGCTGTGATTCGTATAATGCCGAAACCGCCTAGTTTTAGTAGAATGGCAGCTAATACTATAGAGCCTGCGATGGGGGCTTCTACATGTGCTTTAGGTAATCAAAGATGGAGTCCATAGAGTGGTATTTTTACTATAAATGCTATTATGCAGGCATATCATAGTAAAGAAGTTGATATAGAAGAGTCCAGGGTGGGTGATACTAATGTTATAGTAAGCATGTGAAGGGAGCCTAGATTATTATGTAGGTAAAGTAATGCTACTAGAAGAGGAAGGGAGCCTACTAGAGTGTAGAAAAGGAAATATAGGCCTGCATTAAGTCGTTCATTTTGGCTACCTCAGCGTGTAATAATAATAAGGGTGGGAATTAGGGTAGTTTCGAATCCAAAAGGAATCTATTGTCCATTAGTTCATATGGCAGGAAACCAATAATTCCCATAAGCTTTGAAAGTGCTGCAATTGTCTCATCAACAATTTTTCATCTCAAGGAATCAAATGATTCCTGCTGGTTTTCAAGTCCTTGCAATAATTTCATCTTGTATTAGGGAATCCAATGATTCCTGAAGATTTTAAAGCTCTTTTAAAGTCTTACTGTCAGCCATGTACTTTCAGTGTCAGATGTTTCTTAAATCTTCTCCTTGGTTTTGAGGTTTTTCTCTTTTTCTATTTCTCTCTGATGGACAAGGCAAATATAGCTTATTGGCACCCATCTGATTTCTTTTCCATCTGCAGAAATACAAGCAAATCCTCTTCCCCAGGCAGTTAACCTATCTAAATCCCTTCTATTTACCACTTTGGGGATTTCTCATCATCATCATCATCTGGCAATTACATTGGAGCTGTTTGCACTGGACCCTGCCCTGTTGTGTTAAAAGGCCTGTATTCTCCCCAACTGTAATCTCTTCCTGTCATGTGATTACATTTAGGCTGATTGATCACAATAGAGTCCTGACCTTCTAAAGACTCTCTGGGTGTAACCTCAGCTGCTATCATGCCCCACCTGTCTTTTGATTGATATCTTGGATCTGGGCCCTGCCTCTCATTTCTCTGGCTCAATCTACATGCTGAGGCCCACAGGAAGCCCTTGTGGCATTTTGGACATGGGATTTTAAGTCTTCTCTCAGCCTGTTTTCTCACTCTATCTCCATATCTACACTGAGTTCTAAGATGTCCTATCTTTCCACACTGAAAATATTGATGATTTTCTCTAGAAGTCCCTTGCCAAGAGGGACCTTGTCTTTCTGTGTACATCATAGTCTGGGCATAATAAGCATTTGTGCCCACTGTGGCACAGTGTCTTATGATCTCCTCTAAAGGAGCATCTTTGTCTAGTCCCCATATAATTCTTTTACAAATCTCATTAGTATTTTCCTTAAACAAATATCTGGTGATTATTTCTGTAGCTGCATTATCTCCAATGGTTCTTATTACAGCTGTTTGCAAACAACCCACAAAATCTGCAAAAGGTTCATTGGGACCTTGTTCTATTTTTTGAAGGCTTTACTTCCATCTTTCTGTCTGGGGAGGGAACCCCAAGCTTTTATTACAGCCTTAGAAATTTGCTCAAACACTGTTATAGGATAATATATCTATTCTGAATTCTTTCCATACTGACCTTCACCTTTTAGTTGGTCAAAAGTGATTTGTACATCAACTTCTGTTTGCCTATTGCATTGGGCTTGAATCCTACATAATTCATGATACTCTGAAAGCCACAACAAGTTTTGTCCAGGTTCTAAACATGTCCTAGCTATAGATTTCCAATCATTTGGGATTAAGATTTCATAAGACAAATTATCTAGTAATATCTAACATAAAATGATGTAGCCCCATAAAGAGTGCAACCCTTTTTTAAATCCTTATTTTTTTTCAAAATTAAAAGGAGTGTATCTTCTCTCTTTTTGACCTGAAAAGTCAAGTTTTTCAATCACAGGGTATGCATTTATAAAATCAGATACATCTTGTCCTTCATTTTTTGCCTTAATTAATGCCTTTTCTAATCTTGTCACAGGCTCCTTAATAGGTGATTCTGATTGTGTTACTGTTTCTCTTCCTCCTCCTTCTTCCTCCACCCATGAAGGGTTAATTGAGGGGGGAGGGTCATGAGATGTGGAATGATCTAATCTCTCCTATTTATCTGAATCTTCATCCTTTTCACCTAGTTTAGTAAGCACCTCCTTCTCCTGCTCTTTCTTCTTTATCTTATTCTAACACATATAATTTCCTAAAGCCAGTTGTATTAAATTATATGTACTAAGTGTGTTTTTGGAAATTGAGTCAGGTCCATTTTTATTGTAGAATTGACAAAGATCCTCTCCTACTAATTTACACTCCTCTAGATCCAATTCTTTTTCCATAGAGAAACAAAGACAAATGTACTTTACAATTTCTAAAAGTTCAGTGATCTGCTGCAAAATTATAATCAAACCTTGGCTTTTCATAACCTTGACAATGCTCTCTAAACATTTTCCTTGAACAGAAACAGAAGTCTGTTTTCTAATAAAGATTTATTAATATATTATTAATAATAAATATTTATTAATTAAGTTAATTAACTTAATTAATTAATATATTAATAGAATAATAAATCTTTTCTTCCCATCTTAGCTGAAATTCTACTTTAACTCTTTTAACAAAATTTCTTTGTTGTGCTCACCCTAATTTCTGGGTTGAGGGGACTTTTCCACTGGATCAGGATCAGAGGCTTTTCCATTGAAATCAGGATCAGAGGTTTTTCCACTGAAATCAGGGTCCTGTTAGTCCATGTTCAGATGCCAAAATGTAGTGTTCTTCTTTTTCTCAAATATATGATTGTTCTCTGTGAGTAGGTTTCATACATTTGAGAAAAAGAAGTTCACTAGCTCAACTCTGACTCCTGACAATCTTCTGAACTGACTGACTCCAGTGACTCCACTGACTCAGCTCCTTTTTATGCTCGTTTAGAGGTATAAACTCAAAGGTTGACTCCTCCTCCAAGAGTTTCCTGACTTGTGAAATCCAATGTGTGAGCCAATGTGTGAACTCTCAGAGGTGTAAACACAAGCATTGTTTCTATCGATTCCATTGAGTTATCACCTTGTTTCAAGTTCTGGCCATAACAATTATTTCTTTATTTATTTGTTTTAATTAATATTTATTTTTATTTAAATTTTCTTTATTTGTTTTAACAAATACTTATTTTTATTTAAATTTTAATTAATTTATATAATTATTTTAAACAATGATTTTTAAAGCACACACATGACTTCTAGCTGTCATTTTCTTTTATAAGACTATGGAAAAGATGTAAGGATTAAATATAGCTTTATTACAAAACACCTCAAATTCACATAAAATTTTCAAAAAATAGCTGTATTATAATCATTTGAAAGTTATGGGTTTTTAAGGAGATAGCATCACCGGTTGTCAGAATTATTAACCACCAATTGGAATGGTGAAATGGGAGTTTCCAGCAAACAAATATGTGTCATTGATGAAATAAATAATATTTGTTATTTATAAGTAATATGAAAGTGAACATAACTTACTTTTAACCTTTCTATTAGATATCTTTATATCTTGTCAATTGGTTATAAAATTTAGCAATTACCATTTCAGAAGCATGGCTTGTGTTAAACTCACAATTAATAGTTTCCCCTCCATAAGAATTTATATAATTATATCAAATTATCTGCCTTCAAATTTCCCTTTTATAATTAATGTCTTTCTCACAATCAGTTATTCTATTTAAAATCCATCTATTACTTAATTGAATTGATAGCATTTAAAGGTTTCACTGTCTTTTCTAGCTTTGGCATTTGTATGTTCAACATGTCATATAATAATTTTAAGTGAACTGTCAAAAAGAATACATATCATTTAATAAAGTCCCATATGAATTGTCAAATTATTGATTTCATACTATAATCCATTCTGTCTAAAAAGTGAAATAAATATGTTGATGAAGATAATTTTAATATCACTAAAAATAGTAGAAAATTGCATCTTTCAAAAATTTAATCATATAATATAGCTTACTTTTAAAAAAAATACATTACTCTCCATCTATTTGATATACATATCAAATCTTGATCCATAAATCTCATGAATTCTCCACATTTTAAAGAATCTTGCCTATTTGTAATTGGATTTCGACTACGTGAATTTGTGTAGTCATAAAATGCATAATAACAACAAAAGATACATGATTATATCTCAAGGACATCTGTTTCACTTTAACAGTGGGGGTTGAGGGTGGCATGAGTATATTAAAAGAACTAAATGCATAAGGGTATAATGTCTCAAATTAAGTATTTTTCACTTGGAAGTTTTTGAAGAATGAATGTTGAGTTGAACAATCTATCATGCATGCTTCTTTGACTTACGAAGTTTATGAAGTCCACGTATAATGTATCTATAGAACAACTTGTATCTAATTCACTTCAGTTCAGAAGTCTCTCTAAAGCTTCAGAAATGCAGACTAAAGTATCAAAATCTTAAAGGAATAAGGCTCCATGTTTAATCAATTCAGTAGAAAATGCTATTTGTGGAAGAGGCAAAGATGCTACTTGAGTATGGGCACAGATGATTTATAGGAGCATTAAAATCAAGAATGCTTGACAATTTAAGATGACAAGAAGACCACAAAGCCAAGTTTCAGAGATAGCTATATTTCGATATGAAATTTTCATTAGCCTCTTTTGAATGACAATATAATGTCAACAGGTTAGGGGCAAAGAGAGTAAAAATAATATATTAGACTAACTATAGGACAGTGAAGTATATACTTTCGATCCAGAAGGTGGAAGACATTTCACATTTTGTGGTAATTGTGTTTAGCAATTCTAATATCTTTTTTTTTCTAGGGTTTCAAGAAGAAATTGTCTACCCTTTCTGCTTCTAAATATTGTAGTTTAATATTTCTTGTCACCCTGCCTCTTTGAAATTGATTATGTGGATAAAAGGCTGATATTTATATTATCAACACTCATCCAAAGATCCCCCAAATCATAGGGATCACTTTAATCGTAATTGAAATTCTACTGTTTAAAGGGATAAAATAGCCTTTACACAAATCACTACGTTAATGTATTATTTTTGAAAACAGCAAACAAAGAATATATGAATCTAAGGAAGCTTCTAGGTTAGGAAAGATATAATTTTCTAAATTATTTTTTCTTGATTATACAATACAAATCATTAATTAGCTAATATGATTGGAATAGTTTAATTGAAGCCCTTGTTTTTGATCTCCATAGCATTTTCTACATTCAATTCTACATTCTCATTATAAGCTATCATATATAGAGACTATTCAGAATAAAATTTATTCTTTTGGATGTAATGATAACATATGAGTTGTTTCTTTGCTGCAATAATTGTGTAATGTATTAATGTGAATATCTCTGCTAACTGAGATCTCAATCTACCTTCAAACTCTCTGCCTATGTAACTAATTTAGATGCACTCTCATAAAGAAGAAGAGAGGAAGAAAAAGGAGAAGAAGAAGAAGAAGAAGAAGAAGAACTAAAAATGAAACTAAATCATGCATGCCATAGGAAAGGTGTTCAATGCCAAATTAGCAGAATGTTAATCGAGGTGAAATACAAGTCTTAAGACTTGTAGTTGTGGAGACCTCAGTGAAACATGAAAATGGGGGGGCGGAGCCAAGATGGCGGAGAAGACACACGCGACTTTCTAAGCTCTTCTCTTACCCTCTTTATCAATTTATATGTAGCCTCAAAAATAGTCTTGATTGCTACAATTCATAAAGATAAGAAGTAGAACAACTCACTGGCCAAAGAAAATCTGCAGTCTAGATACTATTTTACAAGAAATCATCAAAGAGAACTGCCCAAATGTAAAAGAATCAGAAGGTAAAATAGGCATTGAAAGAATTCATCGAACACCTTCTGAAAGAAACCCCTAAATAAAACCCCAAGGAAATTGTTTGAACACAGATTAAGGAAAAAATTTTCAACAGCCAAAACCATTTAAATACCGAGGTGCCACAATAAGGATCACCCAAGATCTGGCTGCCCTCATTAAAGGAAAAAGGGCCGAAATGAATTTGAAAGGCACAAGAACTTGATGCACCAGGAATAAACTACCCAGCTTAAGTGACATTTTCTTCCAGGGAAGAAGATGAATTTTGAAACAAAAATTCCATTTTTTCAAGAAAAAACCAAACTAAACAAAAAATTTATTCCAACCATAGAACCAAGAGAGAGAAAAGAAAAATAACTTTGAGAATTGTATTTGTTGTGGATATACAAAAAGAAACATGTATAATTTGATTGAATTTGATATAACATAAAAAAGGGAAGTAGATATGGAAAAGGGAACAGAACAAAGTGGGAAGGAGGGACAAAAGAGGGAAACACATCCCACAAAGAGGCAAAGGAAACTTTTATCATATCTGAGGGAATCAAGAGAGGGGAAGAACATTTGGTGAATCTTACCTCATGAGTTCCAAAGAAAAAAATAATTGACATTTGTTTTAGAGAAAATTTCTCGCCCCATTAAAAAGGGGGAGAGGGAAAAGGGAAAAGAAAAGAGTAAAAGGGAAGGAAGGGGAAAAAGACCCAAAGGGGAAGGAGGGATTATAAAGAGGGTGACTTGAACAAGAGGGGACATGTTTAAAAGGGGGAAAGAGGGTGGGGAGGCAAGAATAAGTAAAGCACAATTGGGGGTTATTAGGATTTAGGAAAAAGATTTAGTAATTCAACCATAAATGGAATGGACGAACCCCCCAAAAGAGGAGGGAAAGACTGGACAAAAAGTCAGAACCCTAAATGTTGTTTAAAGAAACACATTTAAAGCAGGGATACATATAGAGAAAGGTGGGCTGAGCAAAACTTTTATGCTTCAGGTGAAGTCAAAAAGAAAACCATCCTTATCTCAGATCCAAAAAGAAAAAATATCTAATTAAAAGAGATAAAAGGTAACTAATCCTGCTAAAGGGAGATAAACAATGAAGCAAATCAATATTAAACATATTACCCAATGTTTGGCATCCAACTCCTAAAGGAAAAGTAAGAGAAAAGGGGAAGAAAAGACAACAAAATTTAATAGTGGGAGATCCCAACCTTGCACCTCAGAATTAGACAAACCAAACCACAAAAAAATAAGAAAGAAATTAAAGAAGAAATAGAATAAGAAAATTAGGGTAGTTGGATCTTTGGAGAAAATTAATGGAGAAAAAGAATATATTTTCTTCCCACAGTTCATGGAACTTATTCCAAAAATTGACTATAAAGGACATAAAGTCCCTAAATTAAAATGCAAGAAAGCAGAAATAGAAATGCTTCTTTTCAGATCATGATGCAATAAAAAACTACATTAACAAAAAGAAAAGACCAAAAGTAATTGGAAAACAAAAATCCATCAAAGAATGATTGATGAAGCAGCAAATTATAGATAAACAATAATTTTATCAAATAATGAAATATAAGAATCATACCAAAATTTGGGATGCAGCCAAATGGAATAAGAGGGTTTTAACCTTAGAGGCCTTAATAAACAGAGAAAAGAAAAGATTAATGAATTGGGTTAACAAAAAAACTAAAAGACCAAATTAAAAACCCCCAATCAAATAAATTAAATTGGAAATTTAAATTAAAAAAAATTAAAATTTAAAGAAAAACCATTAAAATAATTTTAAAAAACTAAGAGGAATGAAAAAAATAAAATAAAAAGCCTTTAAATTGAAGAGAAAGGGGGAGAAAATGAAATTAGTATTTAAAATGAAAGGAGAACCTTTCCAAATGAAGAGGAAATTAAAGGAAAAATAATTTTTGTACCCATTTAAAGAAATTTAGGAAAGGATAAAATTTCCAAAAAAACTCCCAGACCAAAGGAAAGAATTTTTTACCCATTTAAAAAGAAATAAAAGGCAAAAAAAATTAAGAAAATAGGAAGAGGATTTCATTAATTTTACAAACATTTAAAGAACAAACCCAATGGATTGGAAAAAAGAAAAAAAATAAGGATCCAAAAATTTTATGCAAAATTCTAAAAAATTTAGGCAAAAGAAAAGAAAAAATCCAACTCCAAGAATATTACAAAACTTAAATGAATTCAAAAGGGATTTATACAAGGGGAAAAAATTAGGGCTGGTTCAAAATTAGAAAACTATCAATATAATTGGCCATGTTAA
Organism: Sarcophilus harrisii; assembly: GCF_902635505.1. Lineage (NCBI taxonomy): Eukaryota > Metazoa > Chordata > Mammalia > Dasyuromorphia > Dasyuridae > Sarcophilus > Sarcophilus harrisii. Next base: position 594,982,893 of record NC_045426.1, on the reverse strand, counting down.
TAACCAAATTAAAAAACCATATGATCATCTCAATAATGCAGAAAAAGCATTTGATAAAATCCAACATCCATCCCTTATTAAAAACATTGAGAGTATAGGGAAAAATGGATTTTCCTTAAAATAATCAGCAGCATCTATTTAAACCATCAGTAATCATCATATGTAATGGAGACAAACTGCAACCATTCCAATAAGATCTGAGGAAAAATGCCCCATCACCGTTATATTTAAATTGATTAGAAACCTAGCTAAGAATAAGATGAGAAAGAGATTAAAGGAATAAGAATAGGAAATGAGGAAGCCAAATTATCACCTTTTGCCGATGACATGATGGAACCTAGAGAACCCCAGAGATTCTGCAAAAATTATTTTAAAAATCCAAACTTTTAGCAAAGTTTTGGAAAAATAAACCCAATAAGTCATAGATTTTTTATATCACTAAAAAATCCAAAGTCAAGTTACAAAGAAATCCATTTAAAGTAACTATGATAATATAAATATTTAGAATCTATCTGCCAAGGGAAAATCAGAAACTTTATGAGCAAAATTAAGACCACTTTTCACAAAATTAAGTCTGATCTAACTAATTGAAAAATTAAAATTTTGGATAGGGGAGCAAATAAAAAGATGACAATATTCCAAAAATCTATTTATTTAGCGCTAACCAATCAGACCCCAAAAAACTATTTTAATGACCAGAAAAAACAAAAAAAAGTTCTTATGGAAAAACAAAATAAGAATTTCAAAGATGAAGAAAAAATCAAATGAAGGTTTTCGAAAAGATCTAAAATTATATTATAGAGGCAGTTACCAAAACTATTTGGTATTTAAGGAATAGATTATTGATCAGGGAATAGATTAGGTTTGGATAAAACAGTCAACAAAAATAGCAACCTAGTCTTTGAAAACCCAAAGATCCCAGCTTTGGGATAAGAACTTACTGTTTGATAAAATTGCTGGAAAATTGAAACTAATATGGCGAAACTAGGGCATTGATCCAATTAACCCATAACAAGATAAGGTCAAAATGGGTTCTGACCTAGGAAAAGAATGAAATTATTAAAAAATTAGAGGAAAAGGATAGTTTACCTCCTGACCAGAAGGGGAAGGTCTTATGACCAAAGAGAACTAAAATCATTACTGATCACAAAAAAGAAAATTTGAAACCCAAACTGAAAAGTTTTGTACAAACAAAACTAATGCAGACAAGATTAGAAGGAAGCAATAAACTGGGAAAATATTTTTACAGTCTGTTCGAAAAGGCCCATTTCCAAAATATATAAGAATTAACCAATTTATAAAAAAATCAACCATTCTCTAATTGAAAATGGTCAAAGGATATGAAAGACAATTCTCAGATGGAAATTGAAACCTTTTCATATATGAACAGATGCTAATGGAAAGCAAATTAAACAACTCTAAGATACCACTCACACCGCAATTGGCTAAAGACAGGAAAAGATAATGATGATTGTTGAGGGGATGGGGAAAACTGGGAATTGATGATTGTTGGTGGAGTTGTGAACGAATCCAACCATTTTAATAGTTTAAACTATGCTCAAAAGTTATCAAGCTGTGCATACCCTTTGATCCATCAGTGTTACTACTGGGATTATATCCCAAAGAGATTATAAAGAAGGGAAAGGGACCTGTATGTGCACGAATGTTTGTATCAGCCCTTTTTGTAGTGGCTAAAAACTGGAAACTAATGGATGTCCATCAGTTGGAGAATGGTTAATAAATTTGGTATATGAATATTATGGAATATTACTGTTCTGAAGAAATGACCAACAGGAAATTTCAGAAAGGCCTGGAGAGACTTAAATGAACTGATGCTGAGTGAAATGAGCAGGACCAGGAGATCATTATATACTTCAACAACAATACTATATGATGACCAGTTCTGATGGACCAGGCCATCCTCAGCAACGAGATCAACCAAATCATTTCTAGGAGCAGTAATAAACTGAACTAGCTATGCCTAGAAAAAGAACTCTGGGAGATGACTAAAACCATTACATTGAATTCTAATCCCTATATTTATGCACACCGCATTTTTGATTTCCTTCACAAGCTAATTATACAATATTTCAGAGTCTGATTCTTTTTGTACAGCAAAATAACGTTTTGGTCATGTATATTATTATGTATCTAATTTATATTTTAATATATTTAATATCTACTGGTCATCCTTGCCATCTAGGGGGGTGGGGTAAGAGGTGAAAATTGGAACAAAAGTTTTGGCAATTGTTAATGCTGTAAAGTTACCCATGTATATATCCTGTAAATAAAAGGCTATTAAAAAAAAAAAAAAAAAAAGAAACATGAAAATGCCTGAAATGTTGGTAAACGGATGTCTGGGGAATGACCAATTGCATTGGCATCTGAATCAAAGTGACAATTCCTCTGAAGCATAAGAGGTGATATAGAATTTGCTGACTATTCATGACTTGTATTCAGTTCAAGTCTTACCTCAGGCACCTACTAGCTGTATAAAGGAAAATAATTTAACCTTGTTAAGTTTGATTTCCTCTTCTATACCTGATTCAGCTCATCATCTAAGATGTAATAATTTTTGAATTTTGAATTTTGAACAAGATGGGTATATTTAGACTAGAATAGAAAAATGCCTTTTTGATGTAATCATTACAATAAATGTGGTTTCAAATATTTGACATAAAATATGAACATATTTCAAAAAATAACTTAACGTGTGGTGAGTTATTGATAAAGTAATAATTATAATAGGAAATATGGAGATATCAAAGAATTTAAGGGCAATTAAGGAAAGTGAAGACATGAATGTGGCAGAAATAATGATTGTATTGAGTTATCAAATATATAAGAAAGAGCAAGGAAAGATTAATCATCTACTTCAGTCACAGTAGAAAACCTGAATGTCTTATTAGTAAATTAAAGGTAACAATAACAACAACAACAACAAAAAAGGTTCTGAGAGCTGCTGTCAGAGTGAATGGTGCATACCCTGTGCCAGGCAGGAATCCCCCAGCTGTGCATCTATCAGACCAACTTCTTCATCTAGTTGGCGTGAACTGGCACAAGCCAGCCAAAGAACACTGTGCAATTCCAGGTCCCAATGGAGATGACCAGGGTCAACCCCAAGAATTATCTGCAGAGCATCTATAATGTGTTGGTGGCTGCAATCAGAATTGGGATATAGCATGGGTCCAACAAGAAGCAGGATCATAGAAATGTGTACATCAAGCAACCAGATTACAAGGTCACCTCCATCCAGCTGGTTTACTGACAGGCCTTCAAGTTCCCAGATCAGTTTCCTGAGAAAGAAACAAGTCCTGAATTCAGCTCCTTTGAAAAAATCCAAAATCAGTTTATAGATGATGAAAGAAAAGGCAGAAAGACAACCCCAGCATGGGGAAGTCCCTGACAGGTTTGGCTTGTAATGGGAGGGAGCCCACAATGCTCTTGGCCAGTCTGAGGGCAGTGTGAAGACTCTTTAACAAGGTAGAATTAAAGCGTGCTTTATGGAAAAAAAAAAAAAAAAAAAAGAGGGGGTGAGGTGCTGCACAACTAGGTGGTACAGTGGATCATCAGCCCTGACGTCAGAAGGACCTGAGTTCAAATGTGACCTCAGACAGTTAACACTTCCTACCTATATGAACCTGGGCAAGTCACTTAATCCCAATTGCCTGGGAGTGGGGGAACCTTCAGGAAGTCTTCATGGCAAAACTCAAAAGGCAATTAATTTAAATGCTGTCAAAGCAACAGAAAGCGCAAAATAAGCAAACAACAACACTAATCTTTCTTCTAAACACTTTAGAAACAAAATCATTAGGAGTAGAGAATATTACTAAAGTAGGAAAATGCAAACTTTTCTAATTGTCTTCATAGTCAAAGGAATTCTAGCATTAATGAAATTTTTAAAATAATCAAACTAATAAAAAAGAAAACATCATCCCAGAATCTCCATTTTGGGAAAATGATCAGACCAACAATGTTATTTTAAATTCTCTCAACAATTCACATATGTGACCTTCCTCTCACCATCCATTTGAATTTCTTACCTATTGATTCACAAAGTACTATGCAAAATTTCCTTTTATATAATTCATTTCCTGTACTAGTACTTCCTTTCTTAATCACCTCATATATTTCTGTATACATTTTGTTTATACTTATATTTCATCCCCACATTGATTGGCAAATCTATTTCTATCTTTCACAAAATTTCTTATATATGTCCTCTATTCAACACACAGGCATTCATTACCTTTCACCTGGACACAGTTGCTTTCTAATTAGTTTCTTTGTATTAAATCTACACCAATTCATCCTCCACACAATTCAAAAGTGATTTTCCTAAAATGCAGGTCTGACCATATAATTAAGCCATGCAACAAATTTCAATGGGTACCTATTGTTTTTAGGATTTAAATAAACTTTTATTTGGCATTTAAAACTTTTTTTTAAAATTGGGTTTCTTCCCAGATTGCCATTTATAACAAAGCACAACAAAACAAAACAAAAAACTTTCCTGCTTTCCATATACTCTATACTCCAGCTATACTGACCTACTTGATGTTTCTCACATGTGACATTTTACCTTCTTTGCCCAAGTTCTTTGCCAAAGTTCTACTTTTACCTCATTCCTAGAAGATCCTCCTTCCATATATTTAAAAACATAACTAGCTTCAGTGATCAGCTCAAGAACCAATTCTACTGGAGGGCTTTTCTGTCCTCTTTTACCCAGCTACTAGTGCCTTCCCTTCTAAAGTTATATGTTATCTATTCTGTAAATGTTCTGTATATATCTAATCCTAATTGTCTATTGAATGATTGCTCTAATTCTTTTGGATTCAAATTTCACATGATCAATGGTCATAAAATAGAGAAACAAATGAAAAAGATTTTGAGGATTTTGGGGGAGGCTGAAAGAATATTTTGTATTGGTTGACATCAACAAGTATCGCAACTATTGCAAAATAATATAAAAACATGCTTTCTACATTTTATCCAAGGGGAAAAACAGATCAATTTGTCACAATTCTAACTAATTACCTGTCAAGGAAAGGCAAAACTTAAAACAAACAAGCAAAGAGCTATCCATCATTAAGTATGTGATTTTTTATGAGCATAAATGTGCTTGCTGACAAGAGTTCTATATTTCAAGCGTATGGTACAAAAAAAAAAAAAAAAAAACATACAGAAGAAGGATCTGAAAACTGACATTTTGCTTTCGTTATTTGGCAGCACCAAGTATTATCTAGATTATTTAATCTATTTCAAATAGTGTTCCAATTTAAATAGCCTTTTTGCAAACATCTTCAGTTTTTACCACTTATAATTGAAAGTTTCTGGCTAAAAATGTTTCTTGGAAATAGATGGGGTAAGTTACTAGACTCAAGTGCAATTTCTCTGACCCCAATGCTATTCTGAATCCCTCATCACACATATGCCCCACATTAGAAATGGAATGTCTCTAAATATTTCTTTCCCCATTCTCTGAAATATTGGTGAAATGGCCGTCCGGCAGCCTTGAGCATCAAGAAATTTGTGTGACTACTAAGTCAGAATTATTAATAATATATTTTTTTTCAGAGTACCTATACCTAAAAGCTTATGGGTACCCTATGAAACATTCTTGAAACAAAACAATACAACAGCTACATAGTTTTATATATTCTTAACCTGGCTAAAAAAGGGAAAATATTATCAACACTTTTGACATTAAATAAGTAATACTGCTGTTTACAAAATCTTAACTGGGGGCAAAAGGAGGCAAAATATAATTTGATAATGGGTTCAATTTGCAGAAAGTAAAATAACTCAAAAAATTAAATAAAACTTATAAGCTGTCTGATCCAAGTACTTAAGGATGACTTATAGCAATTCAATATATAGTTGTCAATAATTATACTCTCAATATTTGAGTCTTAGGAAGATTTCACTATCAATTACAGCTATTATTTCAGGAGACAAAAGATTGCTTTAACCTTGAATTCATTAAGTCATTGCTGGAGGCATTAAGGAATAGCAAGCATTCTAAGGGTTGCATAACTCTAGATGTCCTCAGAGGTGCCTGGCAACATTGAAACTCATTAATTTTGAGAAGATTAGTGACTTACCCAAGATCATATAGCTAATCAAAGAAACATCATAATTCTCAGCAAAAAAGACTACGGCAGCACTGTGAGGCTCTGATATGTAAAGTTGTATATTTCTTTGAAATGATTTTGGAATAAATTGCATTAAATATGCATAAATAATAGATAATTGTCCTAGAGGAAATGATTGGGCTTACTTGTTTGTGCTTCAGTTAGGGTGACAGCCATTAAAAATGCCTTGTTAGGTATTAAATTTTCTTATGGTTGAAATCTTGTGTGACACTGCCCTTTTTCAATGAGATAAGGATATTTATGGTCATTTTGAAAGCACACATGGTAGATCCATCTTTCTTACCTTCATTTTTTTCCTTTCTTACTTTTTCCCTCCAAATAACTCCTAAAATATGGGATTTGAAGGAAAAATCCTTATTTAAGCAAGGGAATACTATTCTCTATATTTTTTATTTATAATTATTTGGAGTAAAAATTTAGACTTTCAGTTAGCTTAAATAGGGAACATGACATTTAAAATAGCTAACACAGGATTAGCATTAAAAAACAAAAATAAAATCAATAATCATATTGTAATAATACAGTATATAATTTTAAATTACTTTTTGGTCTCAAATACATATAATTTTTTTAACCTTAATTTTTGAATGGGATCAGAAAGATTCTAGTAGCTTTGATGTTCCCTGATTAACAAATCTTTAAGAAGTAAGAGAAATCAAATAATTTTTATTTCCAATTTCTCTGCAAATATAACACTTCTCTATTAAATGTTAAAATGAAGAAAGATGGTATTAATTTTAGTTGTTTAGAAAAAGCAATTTAGAAAATGAGGTTTTTTTTTATATATTTCACTCATTGAATACAGAGTAGTGATGCTAGTTTCATATAATTTATCACTCCACTGTATTTCAGCAGTCTGGCTATCTGCTATTATATTCAGAACACCAAAGGTAACAATATTAGCCAACAAAATAGCCAAGTTTTTGGATTTTTAAAATTTAATCTAAATACTACTGTCAGTAAGATATTATTTCCTTTCAGAAAAGCAAACAATGTTAAATCAAATCTTTTGCATTTTTTTGTGTTAAGTCAAATCCAGGAATTTTTACTTATTTTTCTAGAAAGAATTATCAATGAAAGTAAGATACTAAGTACTAGAATGTCCTATTAAGCTTTGCATTTCCAATAGGATCATATTCAGAGGTTCCCAAGTCCAGAAGAAATAAAATAACAATACTCATTGATACTCTAGATATCATGCATGTGTTTTTATGTATCTTTCCCAAAATATTTTTCATTGAATGCATCTTTAATTCCATTCACTTATATCTTTTAAAATCTTATTGGGGTGCAGAATTGTGTTGGTGTCACTTCAGTTTAACTCATTTTTTTTTATTAAATGGAGTGCCAGTTGATAACATTTATCAACACACTCGTGATATGTACTGAATCTATCAAATATGTACAAGGATAATAGAGGTGTTGCTTACTACTTTTAAGGTGTTGCTTACTACTTTACTTTTAATTTCCTGTAGTGTTCATGAAAATTATTTTACTGGTACTTAATTTAATTTTGTTCAATCAAATAAGAATATTGTGCAAGGCATTATATTGGGTACTGTGGATTCACAAAAAAAAAAAATAAATAAATAAAATAAAATAAACAATCCCTAACCTCAAGACAACTTTATTCTTCATTAAGGATGCAATTCATCAAGAAATATTTGGTTAAAATTTGAAAAAATATAGTCAAACAATAATTGCCACAAACTTTAGAGCTGAAATTGACATTGGAAGTGACCTCTTCTATATCCCTTGTTTCATAGATTGTATGCTTACACCTGGAGAGTCTCAGTGACTACTCCAGTTATAAAGAAATGCCAAACACAAAATTTGAATCCAAACACCCTAGGTTTTTAAAAACTTTTTTCCACTTTTCAATGTTTATTCTTCCTTTAATTGGTCAATAGATATAGCAACACATAATTATTCAGTAGGAGGATATTTCACAGGTAATGGTAATTGGTTAAAAATAATACTTTTCAAAAAAAAATAGGAGCACAATAAAAAGCCCCTCCTAGTTCCAAATGCTGTAGAGGATTTTTAATAGAATTGATTCAGTACCTATATCCTTTGTTAAGTTCTGGGGATTTAAAAAAAAGGCCAAAAAATTCCCTGATCTCAAGAAACATTGGAGATTAACATCAATCTGAATTGGTAGGTGGACTCTCCTTCAATAATGAAATTACACATCAGGTGCAATTTTTTTTTTTTTGGTTACAGAAATTTTAAGGAGTAAGTAGGAAAACTGAACTTTATAAACAATTATAACATTTCAACTATTGCCACCAAAAGTATTCTATCTTGACCTCCCTTTCACCTCTGCTTGTAGTTATTTTCTCTTCCATCAAGATGGCACCTTTATCTAGGTTTGTAATGAATTATGTTGCTACTCAGATGCTCTGGTCTTTTTAGTAAAAATCCTTTCAGTTTAGTGAACTGAATGAATTTAGTTTTATTGGGGAAATATTCTCTGCCTTAAAATAATCTCTATATATGGTCTTTTTATCACTACACATCATTTTTTTTTTCCTGAGGCAATTAGGGTTAAGTGACTAGCCCTGGGTCATAAAGCTAGGAAGTTTTGTGTCTGAGACCATATTTGAACTCAGTTTCTCCTGATTTCAGGGCTGGTGCTCTATCCACTGTACCACCTAGCTGTCCCAACTATATATCACTTTAAAAAATCACTATAACTGACTTTGTGCTGTCACCTGGAAATTAGCTGATACACTAATTTCCACTAAGATGTTATGGCAGAGGTAGATTAACACATCTCTTATTACAAGAATATTTGCATTTTAAAGAGTATATCACAGTGGTTCTCAAGCTTTTTTTTTTTTTTTTTTTTTTTTTTTTTTTGGTATCTTTAACCTATTAAAAAGTATTGAGGATCTATCCAAAGTGTTTTTGTTTATCTGGATTATTATAGACATTTACCATATTGGAAATTAAAAAAACTATTTTTGAATTTTTAGACCCACTAAAAGAGTTTCAGAGATCCCCAGGATTCTCTAGATCATACTTTGAGAGCCACTGGACATTAAACATAATTGTCCAGTATTAAGGCAGGAATTTCATTTATTTGACAGGTGTCTTTTCATGTCACTCGGGTCCCACTATAAAAAAAGTTAGTAGATAGTATTATCTACTAAAATGTAGATAATAAGTTATCTGCTTATTAAGTTAACTTTAGACAAGGATAAGATTCCTTATCATCTTACTAAAGACCTTTCTAATTTCTCATTTTAATTCCCATAGTAAATTATTTAAAGTGAAAATAAGACTGCTAGTTTTCAAAAAACATGGCATGTTTTTTTAATGGAAAATGTCCATCATATGCTGAACATATGGAAAAGTGAAATAATAACAATATTCAAAGTAATTAATTTAAAATAAATTCTAAAGCAAATTAGTTAATTCTTTTTCTATTTTAAAATTTAAATGAGAATGAAAGGACATAAGAAAGATGCTATCTGCACCCAGCCATTATGATAGTGGTCTTTATGATATAAGATAAATATTTAAAGTTATAAAAAAAAATCCAATGAAATTACATTGGCAAAATGATTTATAAAATAATAGTTCTATTAAATGTTCAAATAGCAAAGAAAGGAGAGAATTATATAACTGTTAGAGAACATATTAGGGTTTCTTCATTTTTTTTCAATTCCTCTGAGTTACAATAATCAGAAAATAAGAAGACTACTCTATATTACTTACATATTAACAAAGATTATTGACTATAGGAAATGATACATAATTCAGCTCTTGGCCCAAAACACAGACCATCAATCCAAACTCCTTTCAGATAGGCTAAATTATATTACCACTTTCTTTTATACTCACAATGCAATAAATGACATTCTTCTTCAGGCTGAATTATGGATTTCCTTTAACATTAACTTCTTCTTCTCAAAGTTCACTGTAACACTGAAATCCTTTCCTTCTGAATAAATGGCCCCTCCCAGAAAAATACATAACCAAAACCACCCATATCCCAATTCCTTTTCAGACTGCAATTTAAAACATTTCTACCATTACTCTCTATATGTGTATCTTTGCCTCAATGTGAAAAAATAAAGTTGATGTTTTCTCTAATTTTTACTATATTGATTTTACAATGCAATTAATTCTATTGCCCATTTTGTCGAGCCATATTTTTTGGTAATCTAGAGTTATACTAAAACAAACAAACAAAAAAAATGCAGTTGTTTCCAAAGCTAGTTTAAATGGATGAACAATTTGTAGTATATAACTGTGATGGAATATTACTGTATTATAAAAAATGATGAGCTTAGTGATTTTAGAAAAACATGGAAAATTTGCTTGGAAATATAAAAATTAAAATGAGCACAACTATGAAAATATTGGATACAATAATAGCAGTAAAAATGTCTTTGAGTGAATACGTTATTTTGTCATTTAAAAATGCCCAACTTAATTGTAAAGGACATATGAAGAAAAATGTTATCTGCATCCAGAGAAAGAACTGATAAATCAATGTATACAATAATTTTACAGGCAGAGAGTTAGATATAGATGTATATCAATGTCTAATTATACCTTTCTCTAAGGATGGAGGAGAGGAAGAATAAAAAGGGAAAAAATACATATGATTTTCCTATATATTTGAAAGCAATAGTAAGTTGTACAGACAGCATTTACAATTCTATATAATTGTTTTTATTTTGCTATGCTATAGAAATGGTAGTTCTAACACTAACTTAATAATAAAATAAAGTTGTGACTGAAAGGGAGTTTTATTATCATTTATTCAGTTAGTTCTTGAAACATCTGCTTGTTTTCTGTAAGCTCCAATCAGTTTAACTTTGCAACATTCCCTAAAAAACAAATAAACAAACAAGATAGAACAACAACAACCAAAAAAAAAATTATCAGTTCTTACTTATACTTGTGCAATTAGAGGAGATTTAATTTTCAGCAAGGTAACAACTAATATGGTTTTTCTGGTCTTCTCATCAAGATTATAAAAAGCAAATAAGTCCCATAAAACAATTAGAATTCCTTAATTGTCAGAGAAGGGTATAATTAGTTAAACCTGAATGATGCTTTCCTTTCCTTTGCCTCAATAAAATAGATCCCTTTTTTTCCCCTCTGGGGTCACTGTCCTTACTGAGATGAACAGCTCAACTCACTTTGCTAAGATACATGGCAAAATTAAATTATAAGTGTAATATTTTAAAAGAAAGAATTAAAGAGGAAAGAAATGTCTTCTTATCCTTTATTCTCTTCACACTCTAGGATACAGTGATACTGGTATCCTTACTGTTCATCATATAGTATGTTCCAAATATATGCCTTTATCTGTGGTTAGCTGTAGAAGGCAGGGACTCTTAAAAGGTGTACTTGAATAAAGACTGCAGGATGCTTATAGTTAATAATGCTCAGTGTGAGATAATGGTTCTCTAAACTTACACTTAATGTGATATGGTGAAATAATGGCACATGCTCTGTGTACTATAATGATGTGATCATACTGAGCTATTTAAAGGAGTCTCAGGCACAGAGTCTCTCTCAGCCACAGCCACACAAGAGTCTCAGACACAGAGAAAAGATGTGGGACTCCATCTTTGACCAGCCTCATGGTAGCTGTCCTCCATTCATCACTTCTTCACTGAGACCAAGGACTTGGGCTGATCCTGATGTGCTCCAGAAAGCTAGTCCAGACATTACATTTTAGCCCCTAAACAAGAGACCCTAAAAACACAGGGCCTTGCAAAGCACGGCACAAATCAGTTTGACTGACATGATCATAAGCTCAGTGAAGAAGTCCCTATTGCCGGAAAATAGGGTATGTATAAAAATAAACAAACAGGAAATTTTGGTAAGGACTATACTAGTCACTTTCATTTTTCTGCTGAAATGGCTGACCATTGACTAATGAAGGAAGAAAAATTATAGCCAGATATATGGGAAATAGTTGGAGAGCAAATAATTGAATATTATGAAGCTATGAGTCCTGATTCAATTTCTGAGGAAACATTCCTTATGTACAATATAATACAATTGGCTTTAAAGAATCCCACAAGTTCTAAAAAGAAGGAAAAATTTTAAAGTGGAAAGGCAGACAAGGAAGTGTGAGGAGAAAGGGCAACAGGGGGGTGGGACTGACAAAGCAGTTGAAAAGCATAGAGAATTGGATGAGAAAGGAATTAAATACAGAGCTGATGAATCTAAAGCCTGTGGTGTTTCTCACTTTCACAGCTCAGTTATACTTAAAGCATCCCCCATCTCTGGAACATCCTCCCTGAATTTTGCCTTTATGGGTGGAGGGGGGAAGAGGAGTGGGAAGGTCAATGACACCACCAGCACCACCCCTTCAGCATTTTTATCCACCCCCTTGGACATGATTACAAAGGCACTAATTAAAGCTACAGAGGAAGGACTGGATATATCTGATCTGAGAACAGAAATGTACCTGTGATTGAAGAGTATGACTCCTCAGGTCAAGAAAAAGGAAGATACCCTCATTTTAATCTGGAAATTATCAAAGATCAAAAAAGGGCTTGCACAATTTATAGGTCTACATCATCTTATATTAAGATGGTATTAGAGAATTTGGCTTTTGAAATTTTTTTTTCCTTGCAAAGTTTTTATTTTTTAATAGCTTTTTATTTACCAGATATATGCATGGGTAATTTTTGGTTCTAAAAAAAAAAAAAACAGAACTAAACAAAAAAAAATTACCTCCAAATATAAGATTCAAGAGAGACACAAAAAAGTAAAAAGAACTCTTGAGAACTGTATTTCTGTTAAGGTCATACATAAAGAGGTCATGTATAATTTGATTTTACTGATATAATATAAAAAAGGACAAGAAGAATTTGAAAGGGGATAATAACAGAAAAAGGGAAAAGGGGAGATAAAAAGAGGGAAACTACATCCCATGAACAGGCAAAGGAAACCTATCTAATATAATTAAAAGAGATAGGCAGAGCCAAGATGGTGGAGAAGATAAATATGACATTCTAAACGCCTCTCATACCCTCACTACTAATTACCAAATTCTGCCTCAAAAATAGGGTTTGGCTGGTAAAATTCACAAAGATGGGAAGTACAACAATTTATCAGCTGAAGATAATTTGAAAGATCACCAGAAAAGGCTTGTCCTGAGCTGCAGGAGTAGACCAGCATAAGCAGGGAGATAGAAACAGAGGCTGGCAGGGTTGGTCTCTGTGGGTGGAAAATTTACAGGGTGGAGTTTACCACAGGTTGGCTTCTCTGCCTTGGTTGCAAAGCAGTAGACCAGCAGAGAAATTAAAGCCAAAGATAGAGTGTACTCCAAAAAATGCCAGAATCTAACAGAATCTGGCTACACACACAGCACAGCTGTATGCAGCCACATTCTGCAGAATGGTGCTTTTGCATGGGGCAGTCATTAATCTACACAGCAGGAGGGGTTCAACCCAGGGCAGGCCCTTATCTGCAGAGTGGGGGACTTGGCCTGGGGCAATAGAACTTCAGCAGTGCAACTGCACTCTCCAGGGCAGAGAAGCTTCCAGTAAGGTGTGGGGATCTTCCCAGGGAAACTGCTAATCCCCAAAATGGAGTTCTGCCTGGAGCAGTGACTTTTTTCTGCTCGGCTTCTATCCCCAGGGCAATTGCTAATCCACACTATGGGGCTTTTAACAGGGCACTTCCCCAGCTCCCCCAGCAGAGCTACTGTCCATAAATCTGTCCCTGCTCTGTAGAGGAAGCTGGTAACCTTATTGCCCTGAAGGTAGACCATAAGGGCTTAAAAAAAAAGAATAAAAAAGCCAAATAGAACAATGATAGCTTCTATACAGAAAGAGAGCAGGTTTTCAATCCCAACAAGACTAATTGCAGACAGCTTCCAGACAAAACCCCAAAGGGGGATGTAATCCCCCATCACACAAAACTCTTATAGAAGAAATTATAAAATATGTTAAAAGAGACCTAGAAGAAAAATGGGGGAAAGAAAGAGAAGCTATGCAAGGGAGTACAGAAAAGGCTTATAACTCACTTAAAGAAAAAACTTGATAAAGTGGAAAAAGAAAACAAGTTTTTGAAATGTGAATTGGAAAAGGTAATGAACTCCCAGGGAGTGCAGGGAAACAGAATTTGTGAATTGGAAAAAGGAAAGAACTCCCAGGAAAGTAGGATTTGGGAATTGGAAAACATAAAGATCTCCCAAGAAAGTAGGATTTGTGAATAGAAAAAAGAAAATAATTCAGTTAAAAAAAAGTGAAATGGAAAAAAAAATCCCATAGAGCCAAAGAATCATTTAAAAACTCAATTAGACATATACAAAAAGAAGTAAAAAAAGCTAATGAAGATAATAACTCATTAAAAATCAGAACTAAACAATTGGAAATGAATGATTTGTTGAGATATCAAGAATCAATCAAGCAAAACCAGAAGAATGAAAAAATAGAAAAAAATTTTAAGTATCTACTTGGAAAAAAAACAGTCCTGGAAAATAGATCTAGGAGAGATAATGTGAGGATTATTGGTCTTTCTGAAAATTATGATGAAAAACAGAGCCTAGATACTATTTTACAGGAAATCATCAAAGAGAACTGCCCAGATTAATAAAATCATATAATATAAAAAAGGACAAGAAGAATTTGAAAGGGGATAATCTCAGAAAAAGGGAAAAGAGGAGATAAAAAGAGGGAAACTACATCCCATAAACAGGCAAAGGAAACCTATCTAATATAATTAAATGAGATAGGCAGAGCCAAGATGGTGGAGAAGATAAATATGACATTCTAAACGCCTCTCATACCCTCACTGCTGAAAAAGACCCTAAAATTAAAACTCCAAGCAATATTGTGGCTAAATTTCAGAACTATCAAACTAAAGAAAAAATATTACAAGCAGCCAGAAAAAAAAATTCAAATTCTGAGGAGCCACAAAAAGGATGACTCAAGATCTAGCTGCTTCTACATTTAAAGACTGAAGATCCTGGAATCTGATATCCTGAAAGGCAAACGAACATGGAATGCAGACAAGAATAACCTATCCAGTTAAGTTGAGCATTTTCTTCAAGAATAGAAGATGGACATTTAATGAAACAGATGAATTCCATTTGTTTCTAAGGAAAAAACTAGAACTAAGCAAAAAATTTCATCTCCAAACATAGGACTCAAGAAAAGTAGAAAAAAATAAAAAACTCTTGAGAACTGTATTTCTGTTATGGATATATATAAAGAGTACATTTTTTGATGTTACTGGTATAACATGAAAAAGGGAAGTAGAAATGGAATGGTGTCAGAAAAAGGGAAAAGGGGAGATAAAAGAGGGAACCTATGTCCCATGAATAGGCAAAGGAAACCTATCATATCTGAGGGAATTTTGAGATGCGGAGGAACATTTTGTGAATCTTAGTCTCATCAGAGTTGGCTCAAAGAGAAAGTAATTGACATATTTAATTTACAAAGAAACTTCTCTCACCTCATTAAAAAGTAGGAGAGGAAAAGGGAAAAGAGTGATAAGGGAAAGGTACAAGAAAGGGGAAGGGATTCAAAAAGGGTAGGAGGGATTCCAAAGAGGGAGAGCTGTGTGAGGCAAGTACTATCCATAAGTTTAATACTGGGGAAGGGGGGGAAGGGAATAAGAAAAAGAAAAGCATAATCTGGGGATGAATGGGATGAACTCGCCTATCAATCAGAGGCAGATAGCAGACTGGATCTAAAGCTAGAACCCTATAATATGATGTTTGGAGGAAACACATTTAAAGAAGGGAGATACATACAGAGTAAAGGTAAAAAGCTGGAGCAGAATCTATTATGCTTTCAGGTGAAAGCAGGGGTAGCCATCCTTACCTCAGATAAAACAAAAGCAAAAATTGATCTAATTAGAAAAGGAATGAAACTATATCTTGCTAAAGGGTAGCATAGACAATGAACCAATATCACTAAACATATATGCACCAAGTGGTACAGCATCTAATTTCGTAAAAGAGAAGTTAAGAGAGTTGCAAGAAGAAATAGGCAGAAAAACTATAATAGTGGGAGACCTCAATCTTGCACTCTCAGAATTAGATAAATTAAACCACAAAAAATAAGATAGAAATTAAAGAGGCAAATAGAATATTAGAAAAAATAGGTATGATAGATATTTGGAGAAAACTGAATGGAGATAGAAAGGAGTGTACTTTCTTCTCAGCAGTTCATGGAACCTATACAAAACCTGACCATATATCAGGACATAAAAACCTTAAAATTAAATGCAGGAAAATAGAAATAGTAAATGCGTTTTTTTTCAGAACACAATGCAATAAAATCTACATTCAACAAAAAGTTAGGAGTAAATAGATCAAAAAGTAATTAGAAACTAAATAATCTCATTTTCAAGAATGATTGGGTAAAACAGCAAATTGTAGACACAATTAATAATTTCACCCAAGAAAATGAAAATGATGAGACATCATACCAAAATTTGTGGGATGCAGCCATAGTAATAATAAGAGGAAATTTTATATCTTTAGAGGCTTACTTGATTAAAATAGAGAAAGAGAAGATCAATGAATTAGGCTTGCAATTTAAAAAGGTAGAAAAAGACCAAATTAAAAACTCTCAATCAAATACTAAATTTGAAATTCTAAAATTAAAAGGAGAAATTAATAATATTGAAATTAAAAACTATCAAATTAATAAATAAAATGAATAGTTGGTTTCATGAAAAAATAATAAAATAGATAAAACTTCAGGAAATATGATTAGATATAGGAAAGAGGAAAATCAAATTGTTAGTCTTAAAAATGAAAAGGGAGTACTTTCCACCAATGAAGATGAAATTAGAGCAATAATAAAGAGTTACTTTGCCCAAATTTATGCCAATAAATTTGACAACCTAAGGGAAAGGAATGACTATCTCCAAAAATATAAGCTTACTAGTTTAACAGAGGATGAAATAATTGCTTAAATAGTCCCATTTCAGAAAAAGAAATAGAACAAGCTGTTGATCAACTCCTAAGAAAAAATCCCTATGATCAGATGGATTCACATGTGAATTCTACCAAACATTTAAAGAACATTTGTTCTTTAACAATGTCCCAATGTTATATAAACTATTTGAAAAATTACAGAATGAAGGAGTCCTACCAAATTCCTTTAATAACACAGACATGGTACTGATACTTAAATAAGGTAGGTTGAAAACAAAGAAAGAAAATTACAGACCAATCTCCCTAATAAATATTGATGCTAAAATCTTAAATAAAATATTAGCAAAAAGACTACAGAAAATCATCCGCAGGATAATACACCATGATCAAGTAGGATTTATGCTAGGAATGCAGGGCTGGTTCAATATTAGGAAAAGTATTAGCATAATTGACCTTATCAATAACCAAATTAGCAAAAGCTGTATGATCATCTCAATAAATGCAGAAAAAGCATTTGAGAAAAGCCAACATCCATTCCTATCAAAAATACTTGAGATTATAGGAATAAATGGACTTTTCCTTAAAACAATCAGCAACATCTATTCAAAACCATCAGTAAGGATCGTATGTAATGAGGATAAACTGGAACCCTTCCCAGTAAGATCAGGAGTGAAACAAGATTGCCCACTATCATCATTACTATTCAATATTGTATTAGAAATGCTAGCTTCATCAATAAGAGTTGAGAAAGAGATTAAGGGAATAAGAGTAGGTAATGAGAAAACCAAATTATCACTCTTTGCAGATGATATGATGGTATACTTAGATAACTTCAGAGATTCTACTAAAAAGCTATTAGAAATAATTCACATCTTTAAATGAGCAGGACCAGGAGATCATTATATACTTCAACAACAATATTATATGATGACCAGTTCTGATGGACCTGGTCATCCTCAGCAACGAGATCAACCAAATCATTTCCAATGGAGCAGTAATGAACTGAACCAGCTACGCCCAGAGAAAGAACTCTGGGAGATGACTAAAAACCATTACATTGAATTCCCAATCCCTATATTTATGCCCACCTGCATTTTTGATTTCCTTCACAAGCTAATTGTACAATATTTCAAAGTCTGATTCTTTTTGTACAGCAAAATAACGTTTTGGTCATGTATACTTATTGTGTATCTAATTTATATTTTAATGTATTTAATATCTACTGGTCATCCTGCCATCTAGGGAAGGGGGTGGGGGGGTAAGAGGTAAAATATTGGAACAAGAGGTTTGGCAATTGTTAATGCTATAAAGTTACCCATGCATATAACCTGTAAATAAAAGGCTATTAAATTTAAAAAAATAATTCACATCTTTAGCAAATTTGCAGGATACAAAAAAACCCTAAAAAAGTCATCACCATTCTTATATATCACTAATAATATTCAACAGTTAGAGTTACAAAGAGAAATTCCATTAAAAGTAACCACTAATAGTATAAAATATTTGGGAATCTATCTGCCAAGGGAAAATCAGGAACTATATGAGTTAAACTACAAAACACTTTGCACACAAATAAAGTCAGTTTTAACCAATTGGAAAAATACTAAATGCTCTTGCATCTGGTAAGCAAATTTAATAAAGATGACAATACTACCTAATCTATTTAGTGCTATAACAATCAGACTCCTGTAAAACTATCTTAATGACCTAGAAAAAAATAACAACAAAATTCATCTGGAAGAACAAAAGGTCAAGACTTTCAAGGGAACTAATGGAAATAAAATCAATGAAGATGGCCTAGCTGTACCAGATCTAAAACTATATTATAAAGCAACAGTTACCATAATCATTTGGTATTACCTAAGTAATAGACTAGTTGATCAGTGGAATAGGTTAGGTTCAAAGGACAAAATAATCAATAACCTTAATATTCTAGTGTTGGAAAAACCCAAAGACCCCAATTTTTGGAATAAGAATTCACTTTTTGACAAAAAATGCTGGAACAATTGGAAATCCATATGGCAGAAACTTGGTCTTGACTCACACTTGACACTACACCAACATAAGGTCAAAATGGGTTCATGATCTTGGAATAAAGAATGAGATTTTAAATAAATTAGACCATTGGATAGTTTACCTCTCTGACCTGTTGAGGAGGAAGGAATTTGTGACCAAAGAAGAATTAGAGATCATTATTGATTACAAAATATTTTTTTATTATATCAAATTGAAAAGCTTTTGTACAAATACAACTAATGCAGACAGGATTAGAAAGGAAACAATAAACTGCAAAAACATTTTTAGAGTCAAAGGTTCTGATAAAGGCCCCATTTCCAAAATATATAGAGAATGGAATCTAATTTATAAAAAATCAAGCCATTTTCTAATTGGTAAATTGTCAAAGGGTATGAAGAGACAATTTTCAGATGAAGAAATTGAAAGTATTCCTAGCCACATGAAAAGATTCTCCAAGTCATTATTAATGAGAGAAATGCAAATTAAGACATCCGTGAGATAACACTACACACCTGTCTGATTGGCTATGATGACAGGAAAAGACAATGCTGAATGTTGGTAGGGATGTGGGAAAATTGGGACAATTATGCATTGTTGGTGGAATTGTGAATACATCAAGCTATTCTGGAGAGTGATTTGGAACAATGCTCAAAAAATGATCAAACTGTGCATACCCTTTGATCTAGCAATGTTATCACTGTGCTTATACAACAAAGAGATACTAAATAAGGGAAAGGGACCTGTATGTGTAAGAATGTTTGTGGCTGCACTCTTTGTAGTGGCCAAAAACTGGAAACTGAGTGGATGTCCATCAATTGGAGAATGGCTGAATAAAATGTGGTATATGAATGTTAAGGAATATTATTGTTCTATAAGAAATGACTAGCAGGATGATTTCAGAAAGACCTGGAGAGACTTACATCAATTTATGATGAGTGAAATGAGCAGGACCAGGAGATCATTATCTACTTCAACAACAATACTATATGATGATCAATTCTGATGGACTTGGCTCTCTTTCAGCAATGAGATGAACCAAATCAGTTCCATTTGTTCAATAATGAAGCAAACCAGCTATTATACCCTGTGTAAAAGCTTTGGGAAATTTGTGTGAACTTCTACATAGCATTTCCAAACCCTGTTTTTCTCTGCTTGCATTTTTGATTTCCTTCACAGGTTAATTGTACATTATTTGAACGTCCGATTCTTCTTGTGCAACAAAATAATTGGATATGACTACATATATTGTATTTAACATACACTTTAACATATTTAACGTGTATTGTTCTACCTGCCATCTGGGGAAGGGTGTGGGGAGAATGAGGTAAAAAAATTGGAACAAAAGGTTTGGAAATTATCAATGCTGAAAAAAATTAGAGAGAGAGAGAGAGAGAGAGAGAGAGAGAGAGAGAGAGAGAGAGAATAAGGATTAAAGCTTAAATTAAACAAATTTGTTGCTTAAAAAATTAAATAAAGAAAGAAATTTGAGTTAATTCTCTAGATATTTTGGAAATGAGGCTTTTATCAGAATCTTTGACTGTAAAAATGTTTCCCCAGTTCATTGCTTCCCTTCTAATCTTGTCTGCATTAGTTTTGTTTGTACAAAAATATTTTAACTTCATATAATAAAAATTTTCTAGGTCTTCTTGATCACAAATTCCTTCCTCCTCCATAGGTCGAGAAGAACCTATCCTATGTTCTTCTAATTTATTTATAATCTCATTGTTTTGGCCTAGATCATGGACCCATTTGACCTTATCTTGGTATATGGTGTTAAGTGTGGGTCAATGTTTCCCCCAAACTAATTTCCTATTTTCCCAGAAATTTTTTGTCAAATAATGAATTTTTATCCCAAAAGCTGGGAACTTTGCATTTGCCAAACATTAGATTGCTATAGTTATTGACTATTTTGTTCTGTGAACCTGACCTTTTCCACTGATCAACTAATGTTAGCCAATATCAAATTTTTGGGGGGATTGCTGCTTTATAATGTAGTTTATGATCTGGCCTAGCTATAGGCCACCTTCATTTGATTTTTTCTTCATTAGTTGCTTTGAAATTCTTGACCTTTTGTTCTTCCAGATAAATTTCGTTTTTTTCTCTAGGTCATTAATTTAGTGTCATGTTAACTTGTTTTGTCTACATCATCTGACCAACTAAATTGAGCATATGGTCTAGCAATAGCAAGAAGATTTTTGCAAAAAGGTTATAGTCTATTTCCCCCATCTTGTATTTTTGAAATTGTTTTAAATACAAGTGTCATATCTTGTACATATTCTTATTAAATTTCACCTACTCAAAAGATTATAAATACAGAAGATTATGTATGGGCAATCTAGTTGACATTCCTCATTTGGCAGGTGAAGAAATTGTGGTTATTTGAGTTTTCAAATGTTACCCACATATTAACTGGAAGAATTGAGATCATAATTGAAGTCTGATAATTATGAATACTGAATGTGTGCCAATGTACTTGTAGGCTAAATGTAATAAAAATATGAATACGGTATCAGATCCAAATTGTCATGTAAGCTGTTAATTATCTGTCTCTGTTTTGTGTCTTCTACTTAATTGATCAAGATATCATGAATACTTATATCCAGGTCAATGGTTTAACAAAAATATTTCAGGGATAAATATATATCTGTCAAGCACTCCCCTCAAGATTCCCATTAATAAATTAAACATGATATATTACAATAATATTTTAAATTTATTTCTCCATAAAAAAATCACTACATTATCCTTATGGTGAAAATAAGCTTCTGTTAATCTAAGAGATTTCTCTGGTAGTTGCAACAATAGACCTATTATAGAAAAATTTGGTTTCATTATCCTTGAGATCAAACCTCAAAATCTTATACCAAAGCATTTTAATTCCATTTCTATTCCAACATTTTTAAACCTACTTTCTATTAATTTATCTTTAAAATCTTTATCTTTTATCTTTATCTTTAAAATAATATTTTATTTATAATTTATATTATACTATATTATCATATATGTATTATTAAAATAATAATAATTTAAATAATTTCATGAAGAAGTTGGTATTTAATTAAGCTGAATATATGGATAAGACAGTAAAAGATATAGAAAGAATATATCCCATGTTAAAGGATGCTTTCTAGGAATGTATATCATCAGTGGCATGCCAAATTTGTAAAGTAATCATTATCTCAGTTTGACTGGACCTTTGAATATATAAAGAGGAAATGTATAAAATATATAAGATTTGAAGGAATTCATTTGATTTGCATGAGCCACATTAGCAAGGGGCATAATTAATAAGTTAAACATGTTGAAAATTTTACTAGAGTCACTGAAGTCTTTTGAAAAAGAAACTTGAGGGGAGAATTCTGGTTTGATAACAGAGTAGGTTACTAAAGTTCAAACTCTCCCGATTTCCCTTGCAAATAGAACAAGTGTGCCCCTCAAGGTGAACATAGACTCGTGAAAAATCAAGAAGACTTGGGGTAGAATAGGTATCCTTCTGTTACAAACTGAGAGGATCTGAAGAAAGACCCATGGCTGGATTAATTCATGTGAATCCAAACACCTTTGAGCTAGCTCCACATAAACATCAAGTTGGTAGCCCTGGGGATATCTGGATGTGGCTGAAACTTTAGCTTTTATTTTTCAAATCCTGGATTTTTTCTGGAATGGGGTTAGAGTCCTAGAACATTGAAGGAACCTCAGCTGATAGAAATGACAGACCCAGCTGTTCTGCAGAGCCACAGACTTGGGAGAGAAGGAAAGAGCACATTCATCAATACAGAAGTAGCAGGGCAGGCACACTACTGGGTGTGGACACTTGTTTTGGTTTGGGGTTTGGGGTTACTGGTAGAGAGGAGAACTAAAGTGAAGCCAGAGATACCCTCACTCCACATTAGAGATGCTTGCACTAATATATCTTATTAAAAAAAAATGAACCAGCAAAGAAGAAATAACTGAACTATAGAAACTTACTATGGGAACAGGGAACAGGGAAGACTGAAGTTCCTCTTCAGAGGAGGGAATTGAAATAAAAAAAAGCCTCTACCCAAAAGAGTAAATGAAAAGTCTTTCTTCCTGGAGAAAATTTATAGAAGGACTCAAAAAAGAATTTAAAAATCAAATGAGAAACATTGAGGAAAAACTAAAAAAAAAAAAAAAAAAAAAAAAAAAAAAAAAAAAAAAAAAAAAAAAAAAAAAAAAAAACAAGAAAAAAAGAAGATAAAAAACTAAAAGTTAATCAACTAGAAAAGGAAATACAGAATCTCAAAAATGAAAATAACTCTTTGAAAATTAGAATTGGTCAAGAGGAAACCAGTTAAGTTATTAGAAACCAAGAAATAACAAAACAGATTTTAAAGAACCAAAAAAAAAAAAAAAGATAAGAATGTGAAACATTTTATTAATAAAAGATAGACTTGGAAAACAGATATAGAAGAGAAAATATGAGAATAATTGAACTGCATGAAAATTGTAACCAAAAAAAAAAAGACCTTGACAATAATGCAAGAAATAATCCAAAAAAATTGTTTTGGAATGACAGAACATAAGGGAAAAGTAGAAATAGAAAAAAATACTCCAATCACCACCTCAAAGAGATACTTTGTGGGAAACACATAGAAGCATAATTGTCAAATTTCAAATCCTTCATTTCAAAGAGAACATTTTTCAAGAAACAAGAAAAAATTCAAATATGCTGGAGCTACAATTACATTCTACAGAATTTATCAGCTGCCACAATAAAAGACCACATGTCCTAGAATCATATCTACCAATAATCAAAAGAAATAGGCCTATAGCCAAAAATATCATATCCAGAAAAATTATCTCTAATATTGAATGAGAAAAGATGGAGATTCCATGCACTTATAAATTTTCAGGACTTTCTATCAACACAAGCTGAACTTAATAGAAAATTTAACATTTAACTATCAGTATCAAAGATCACTTTCAAGGAATTCAACATCGATAAATTGTTTTTTTCTTTTACATGGGAAATTTCTACCATATGTTTAAGATTCACATCAATAATACAACAATTCAAAAGAAAGATTAGGGCAGAGTTCAGGTAAAATAGTAATTATGTCAAACAAATAAGGCTCAGAGAAAGAGTAGATACAGAGGCATTAAAGGGGGAAGGAGAAATAATAATTACAAAAAAATACTCACTTTGAGAATGGATTAAGTAGGCAACACTACATATATACCATGAAGGGAATAGCCTCTTCAAAAATCTATAAGGAAATAAAGAGAAAGGGATGAGTTGAAAGGGAAGCAAAGGATGAGAGAAGAAGACAAGGGAGAGATTGGAAGTTAAGTAACAGTAAGGCAAATTAGGAGCAGATTTAAAGCAAATGATCAGCAGGGATAGGAAAAAATATGTGTGTATTAGTCTGTATATACATATATCTATATAGATATCTATAAAGATAGATAGATAGATTCTGTCTTAACTAGAGTCAGTTTGGGAATGGTGAGGAAAATAAAAGAGGGAAAGGAATAAAGTAAAAAAGGTACATAGCAGAGAACAAAGGGAAAAAATTTACGTTGTGGATATTTTTATTTTATTTTATTTTATTTTATTTTTATAATTATAACTTTTTATTGACAGAACCCTGCCTGGGTAATTTTTTACAACATTTTCCCTTGCACTCATTTCTGTTCTGACTTTTCACCTCTCTCCCTCCACCCCGTGCCCCAGATGGCAAGCAGTCCTATACATGTTAAATATGTCACAGTATACCCTAGGTACAATATATATGTGCAGAACCAAATAGTTCTCTTGTTGCACATGAAGAACTGAATTCAGAAGATAAAAATAGTGTGGGAAGAAGAACCAAAATGCAAACAGTTTACATTCATTTCCCAGTGTTCTTTCTTTGGGTATAGCTGCTTCTGTCTTTGGCTGATCAACTGAAACTGAGTTAGATCTTCTCTTTGCCGAAGAAATCCACTTCAATTAAAATGCATCTTCATACAGTATCATTGTTGAAGTATATAATGATCTCTTGGTTCTGCTCATTTCACTTAGCATCAGTGCATGCAAGTCTCTCCAAGCCTCTCTGTATTCATCATGCTGGTCATTTCTTACAGAACAATAATATTCCATAACATTTAAATACCACAATTTACCCAACCATTCTCCAATTGATGGGCATCCATTCATTTTCCAGTTTCTAGCCACTACAAACAGGGCTACCACAAAAATTTTGGCACACACAAGACCCTTTCCCTTCTTTAGTATCTCTTTGGGGTATAAGTACAGTAGTAGTCCTGCTGGATCAAAGGATGTGCACAGTTTGATAACTTTTTGGGCATAATTCCAGACTGCTCCCCAGAATTATTGGATTCATTCACAACTCCACCATCAATGCAATGTCCCAATTTTCCCACATCCCTCCAGCATTCATCATTGGACAATAATAATTTTCCTGTCATCTTAGCCAATCTGACAGGTGTGAAGTGGTATCTCAGAGTTGTCTTAATTTGCATTTCTCTGATTAATAATGACTTGGAGCATCTTTTCTTATGGCTAGAAATAGTTTCAATTTCATCGTCTGAAAATTGTCTGTTCATATCCTTTGACCATTTATCAATTGGAGAATGGCGTGATTTCTTATAAATTAGAGGCAATTCTCTATATATTTTGGAAATGATTGGAAATGATTGGAAAAGGTTCTGATAAAGAACCTTTAATTGTGAAAATGTTTTACCAGTTTGTTGCTTCCCTTCTAATCTTGTTTGCATTAGTTTTGTTTGTACAAAGCCTTTTTAATTTGATATAATCAAACTTTTCTATTTTGTCATCAATAATGGTCTCTAGTTTATCTTTGGTCACAAATTTTCATATTTGGTCACAAATTTCAAAGGAAAAATTTACAAGGAACTAAAGAAAAGGTGGACACTCATAAATATAATTTCTTCTACTGTTCTTTTTTTTGTTTCATTTTGTTTTGTATTGCTTTTCTATTTTTATTTTTTCTTATTTTATTTTAATTTAAAAATACAAAAAAAGGAAAAAGAGGCTGAAATGGTTAAATTTGTAGCATTACTTAGATAATCTATTCAAAAAAAAGGAAAAAAAAGAAAATATAGAAAAGAAAACACTAAAGAAAGAAAAAAATAAAAAGAAGCAACAATAAAATAATCATTTGTATAGAGCATTAAATTTCATAAAGCATTTTCTTTATGATCAATATTCATTTCATTTTGAAAGAATTACTGAAAGACAGGTTCTATTATTATCATTACCATTGTGCAGATGTGGAAAATGAAGCTCAATGCCACTAGGGCAAATGTTTAAATCAGAATTTGAACTTCACGTGTTACTGAAACCACATCTAGCACTATCCTCTATGTCAGCTAAATGAGAAACACATACAACTCTCTTTTGGGATGTTTTAATGAAAAGATATATTTGCCCTTTAATTATCTACTGCATTTTGCTTTTGGAGACCTAGCTTTAATAATATGTATTCAAAAATAAATCCTGAGTAAAAATCTTGGAATATAATTAAATAAAGATTAGAAGCCCCATGCCATGAAGCCTTGAAGATAACCTGGATATTTTATAATTTAGGGAGTAGCAGATGAAAGAAATATTTGATTGAATTATAAGATATTCCTGACACTAGTGCCAGCATTGTGCAGACAAGCTTTATACCTGGATTTTAATAAGATTGAATACATGACATTATGGAAGGAGAAGACAGGAAATGCAGTTAAATTCTGCAAGTTTGCTTTATAAGCATATTTCTAAAACTGACTACATTTTTTTTCTTGGAATTACATATATGTAGATAATATGTAATATATAATGCACATCTATATATATAGATAGATACTTTGATATTTCATATATCTCACACATGAAGTTTCTCAAATATAAAATTATGCACAAAAAGTGTGAGCATGCATATAAAATAAGTTGGAACTTATGTATATATTTGCTTTCAGTGGCTGTTTTTCTTGCTTCTTGGTTCAGCTGAAACAGCTTTTATACTAGCCTTTTATTCAATGACTTTTATTTGGAAATTTCCATTCAAGCTTCAACATCACTGTGAGTGCTTCTTTCCAATATATAGCAATGACTCGGTAGTTCTTTGATAGTTATTTTTAACAATCTCTTTTGTTCTGATTCTCATTATATTTCCTCTGTGTTTTCAATGAAATATTCAAAACTCTTAACAGCAAACTGGAAATATGTATTTTCTCTCTTCTGACCCCGTATTTAATAAATGGCTATTTCTGTCATTGCAATAAAATTTCATCAAGTACCATAATATAAAAATTGTGACAAATTGTAATGAACACAGATAAAGCTTTTCCTTCTGCAAAGTTCTGATAAGAGTTCTTTTCTACAAATTATTCCTCCACATTTTTTTTGCAAAAAAAGTCAAATCCACACATATCAGCAAATGAATGTAAGAGTCCACTGTTCTGTATTTGCTTCTAGAAAAATAAGAAATATGATCTTATTAGCAATATACTATATTATCATAATGATTGAAACTTATTTTCTTTGAAATATTTGAATGTAATGGTCATATTACGTGAAGTTATTGGATTGATTTTCAAAACTATGGTCATATTGACAACAAGCTTCTAGTTAAGTCTTTATATTCAGGGTGTTCTTTAAAATACCTTTAGAAAGTCAGAATCAAGATGGCAGAGAAAAGCAAGGAACTCACCTGAATTCTCTTCCAAATTCCTACAAATAATTTCAAATAATATCTAAAAATAAATTCTAAAGTGGCAAAATGCATAAAAGGATAGAGTGAAACAATGTTCCAGAAAAGACAAATCAGAATATCAGCAAGAAATGTTTGTTGCAGTAAAATTGCAACAGTGAAACTCAAAACTGAGCAGCAGACTATGGTTGTAACAGATCAGGAGAAGGCCTTGGGTATTATGGGCCAGAATTGAAACAAGGTGCTAAGTCACTGTAATTGATAGAAATAATGATTATGTACTTGGTTCACACCTTTGGAGTTCACACCTTTGGGAGAGTTCACACGTTATTTCACACCTTAGCGGTCACACATCTCAAACCTTTAGAGTTCACCCTTTAAAAGATCATATATAAAGAGCTCCCACAAGCCAACTAGAGACTTCAGGAGACTCACAAATCAAGGAAATTCATGAGTCAGAAACCCATAAGCCCACTCTCTGGGAGGTGGAGTCAGATTCATTCCATTTTCCACCAGTGTGCTAGCTGGAGGCTTTGGATTCAGAGGGAACTGGAGGCTGAAGCTGGCAGAGGCAAAAGACTAGCAATAAGAACTCTTGGGACCAAGGAAAGATAATTAGGCTATTTTGGAAGACAATCAAGGATTGGACTTTAACTTCCTGGCTGCATTAGAGGTGATTATTATACTGAACTGAAAGGAAGGCTGCCTCCAGAAGCCCCCAAGAAACCTGCTCCCAGAGAACAATTATACTTTAGAGAGAAGAACATTACACTTGGAAACAACTGAAATAGTGGATGCAGTGGCAGCTTTATGATCTTTCATATGGTAAGGGGTTCAGAAGAAGATTACAAGGGTCCCTTTGCTTGAGAGGCAGGATTTGAGTGCATTAATTAAACTTGAAACTGAGATTCAGGCTTAACTAGGTAGCAGTCCCATGGCAGGAAGAAGTACTAGCACACCATAACTTCGGATTACAGAAAGATATATACCTTAATCACAGTTTCAAAATGGAAAAGAATATTTGCAGTTATTCACAGACTAATGAATAGTACAGGAGAAGAATATACACACTTCTCACCAAGTCATATCTTCTTTTATTCATTTATTTATTTATTCATTTGTTTGTTTGTTTACTTATTCACTTATTTATTTATTTGTTTGTGTGTTTGTTCATTTATTCATACATTATTTGTTTATTTTTTTTTATTTACAAAGGGTATGCAAGGGCAATTTTTCCAATAATGACCCTTGCAAAACCTTTTGTTGAAAATTTTTCCTTGCTTCCTCTTTCCCTCTTCCCTAGCTGGCAGGTAGTCCAATACAATTTAAATATGTTGAAATACATGTTTAATCTAATATATGTATACATATTTATACAGTTATCTTGAGTTATCAGATCAAGAAGGAAGGAAAAATCAAACTGAAAAGGAAAACAAAATGCAAGCAAATAACAACAGAGAGAGTGAGAATGCTAGTTGTGTTTCACACTTTGTTCCCATGGTTCCCTCTCTGGGTGTAGATGGCTCTCTTCATCCCTGAACAAGTAGAACTGGTTTGAATCCTCTCACTGTTGAAGAAAATCAAGTCCATCAGAATAAATTGTTATATAGTCTTGTTATTGCCTAATATAATGATCTCCTGGTTCTGCACATTTCACTTAGCATGAGTTCATGTAAGTCTCTCTAGGTGTCTCTGAAATCATCCTGCTGGACATTTCTTATAGAACAATAATATTCCATTCCATTCATATACCATAATTTATTAAGCCATTATCTAATTGATAGGTATCAATTCCATTTCCAGTTTCTTGCCACTACAAAGAGGGCAGTCATAACATTTTTGCACATGTAGGTCTCTTTCCCTCCTTTAAGATCTCTTTGGGATATAATCCCAATAGAAACACTGATGGATCAAATGATATGCACGGTTTGATAACTTTTTGAGCATAGTTCCAAACTGCTCTCCAAAATACATTTCTACTTACATTGTAAGTAGAAATTTATTTACAATTTACAATTCTACTAACAATGCATCACTGTCCCAGTTTTCCACATCCCCTCCAATATTCACCAATTCATATTTTCAAAAAAAAAAAAAAAATAAAAGTTACCACAGTTTTCCAAACTTACTCTAAACAGCTACACCAAAGACCTGAAACTTGGGATAATTTCCTCTGTACTTCCAAAACAGAACCTCAAGTTCATATGCATATAAAAGTTAAGAAATAGTCTGATAAATAAAGAGCAGAAAAAGATCCTGAAGATATAGTTTCAAGAAAGATCAAAATACAAACCCAAAAGAAAATAAAGTCAAAGAACCAAAGAAAATATGGATTAATAATCAACCATGGAAGAGCTCAAAAAGAATTTAAAAAATCAAATAAGAGAAATAGAGGAAAACTGGGAAGATAAATGGGAGTGCTAATCAAGAAAATGAGAAAAAAGAGAGTCAATAAGTTGGTTAAAAAAAGTATCAAAAGTACCAAAAATACCAAAGAAAATAAAATCTTAATAAGAGATCAAATGGCAAAAGAGACATAAAAATCCCGTAAAGAGAATATTGCATTGAAAAACATAATTGGTTAAATGGGAATGTTTTTGCTCCAGGGTGGGGATGGTTTTAGATCAAGTGAAGGCTAAGGGCAGCCAAAAATAACTTACGCAGCCAAAATTAGCATTTTTTTTCAGGGAAGAAGATGGACATTCCATGAAATAGGTAAATTTCATCTATTTCTGATGAAAAAAAAAAAAAAAAAAAAAAAAAAAAAAAAAAAAAAAAAAAACAGAACTAAAATAAAAGTTTGATCTCCAAATAGAGGACTCAAGAGAAACCTAAAAGGTAAATAGAAATCTTGGGAACTATATTTCTGTTGTAAGCATATATAAAGAACACATGTATAATTTGTTTTAGAAACTAGAGGTGGAAAGGAAATTGTAACAAAAAAGGTTAAAGTGGGGGTATTATGTCTCCTGAAGAGGAAGAGGAAAACTATTACATCTGAGAGAAAGAATGGAGTGGGATGAACTTTGTGTGGATCTTACTCTAATCAGAATTAACTTAAAGAGAAAAATATTAGACATATATGATTTATGGGCAAACATCTCCCATCTCATTGAGAAGAGGTAGAGGAAAAGTGAAAAGGAAAGGAATAAGCTAAGTGGAAGGGAATGGAGAAATTGTGAAAAAAAAAATGAAAAGGAGGTAAGAAAGAGGGAGGAGCTGTAAAGTAGAAGGAGGGATACTAAAAAGAGAGGGTTTGTGAGAAGCAAGTGGTACTCACAAGTTTAACACTGGAAAGGGGGGTAAGTGGGAAGGAAAAAAAGCATAAGCAGGGGTTAACAAAATGGCAGGTAATACAGAATTAGTAATTTTAACTACAAATGTGAATGGGGTAAACTCCCTCATAAAGAGAAAGATGTTAACAGACTGGATTAAAAGCCAGAATTCTACAATATGTTGTTTACAGGAAACACACTTGAAACAGGGTGATATATGCAGAGTAAAGGTTAAAAGGTTGGAGCAAAATCTACTAATCTTCAGTTGAAATAAAAAAAGCAGGGGTAGCCATCCTGATCTCAGATCAAGCAAAAACAAAAATTGATCTAATTAAAAGAGATAAGGAAGGACACTATATCTTGCTAAAGGATAGCATAGATAATGAAGTAATATCAATATTAAACATATATTCACCAAGTGGTATAGCATCTAAATTCTTAAAAGAGAAATTAAGAGAGCTGTAAGAAGAAATAGACAGCAAAACTATAATAGTGGGAGATCTCAACCTTGCACTCCCAGAATTAGATAAATCAAACCACAAAATGAATAAGAAATAAGTCAAAAAGATAAATATAATACTAGAAAAGTTAGATATGATAGATCTCTGGGGAAAACTAAATGGAGACAGAAAGGCGTACATTTACTTTTCAGCAGTTCATGGAACCTATATAAACATTGACCATGAATTAGGACATAAAAACCTCAAATTCAAATGCAGTAAAGCAGAAATAATAAATGCACTTTTCAGACCACAATACAATGAAAATTACAATCAATAAAAAGCCAGGAGAAAGAAGACCAAAAAATAATTGGAAAAAAATAACATACTAAATAATGATTGGGTGAAATAGCAAATCATAAACATAATTATTAACTTCACCCAAGAAAATGACAATAATGAGATGTTATACCAGAATGTGTGGGATGCAACCAAAGCAGTAATAAGGGGAAATTTTATATCTCTAGAAGCCTACTTGCATAAAATAGACAAAGAGAAGGTCATTGAATTGGGCTTCCAAGTAAAAATGCTAGCAAAGGAACAAATTAAAAACCTCCAGTCAAACACTAAACTTGAAATACTAAAAATAAAAGGAGAGATTCATAAAATTAATAAAATAAGAGAAAATTAAAAAATTAATAAAATTAATAAAAATGAAAGTAAAAAAATCTATTGAATTAATTAATAAAATGAAGACTTGGTTCTATAAAAAAATCAAAATAAATAGTTAATCTAATTAAAAAAAGGAAAGAGGAAAATCAAATTATTAGTCTTAAAAAAGAGAGAATTTGCCACTAAGGAGGAAATTAGAGTAATAATTAGGAGTTACGTTACCCAACTATATACTAAAAATTCGATAACTTAAATGAAATGGAAGAATACCTTCAAAAATATAGCTTGCCCAGATTAACAGAGGAAGTTGCAAATTGGTTAAACAATCCCATTTTATAAAAAGAAATAGAACAAACTATTAATCAACTCCCTAAGAAAAAATCCCCATGACCAGATGGATTTACATGTGAATTCTACCAAACATTTAAAGAACAATTAACTCCAAAGCTATATAAACTATTTGAAAAAATAGAGATTGAGGGAGTCCTACCAAATTCCTTTTATAACACAGAGATGGTTCTGATACTTAAACCAGGTAGGTTGAAAATAGAGAAAGAAAATTATAGACCAATATCCCTAATGAATATTGATACTAAAATCTTAAATAAAACATTAGCAAAAAGTTTACAGAAAATCATCTCCAGGATAATATATTATGACCAAGTAGAATTTTTACCAGGAATGCAGCAATGTTTCAATGTTAGGAAAACTATTGGTATAATTGACTATATCAATAAGCAAGTTAACAAAAACCTTATGTTTATCTCAATAGATTTAGAAAAAAAATTGATAAAATCCAACATCCTTTCCTAATAAAAACACTTGAGAGTACAGAAATAAATGGACTTTTCCTTAAAATAGTCAGGAGCATATATTTAAAACCATCAGGAGGCATCATATGTAATGGGGATAAACTGGAACCTTTCCCAGTAAGATCAGGAGTGAAACAAGGTTGCCCACTATCACCATTATTATTCAATATTGTGTTAGAAACACTAGCCTTGGCAATAAGAGTCAAGAAAGGGATTAAAGGAATTAGAGTAGGTAATGAAGAAACTAAATAATCACTCTTTGCTAATATGATGATATGCTTAGAGAACCCCAGAGATTCTACTAAAAATCTATTAGAAGTAATCCACAACTTTAGAAAAGTTACAGGATACAAAATAAATCCACATAAATCCTCAGCATTTTTATACATCACCAACAAAATCCAACAGTTAGACTTACAAAGAGAAATTGTATTTAAAGTAACTACTGATAGTATAAAATATTTAGGGATCTATCTGCAAAGAGATACAAAGATAAATTCCATTCAAATTTACTGTCCAAAGAATAAAATATTTGGGAATCTATCTACTAAAGGAAAGCCAGGAATTATATGAGCAAAACTGCAAAACTCTTTCCACACAAATAAAATCAGACTTAAATAATTGGAAAAATATTAAGTGCTCTTGGATAGGCCGAGTGAATATAATAGATGACAATACTCCATAAACTAATGTATTTATTTAGTGCTATACCAATCAGATTCCCAAGAAAATATTTTAATGATCTAGAAAAAATAGCAAGAAAATTAATATGGAAGAACAAAAGGTCAAGAATTTCAAGGGAATTAATGAAAAGAAAAATCAAATGAAGGTGGCCTAGCTGCACCTGATCTAAAACCATATTATAAAGCAACAGTTACCAAAATCATTTGGTATTGGCTAAGAAATGGATTAGTTAATCAGTGGAATAGGTTAGGTTCACAAGACAAAATTTTCAATAACTATAGCAATTTAGTGTATGAGAAACCCAAACATCACAACTTTTGGGTTAAGAATTCATTATTTGATAAAAACTGCTTGGAAATATGGAAATTAATATGGCAGAAATCAGTTATGGACTCACACTTAATACTGTACACCAAGATAAGATCAAAATGGATCCATGATTAAGGCATAAAGAATGGGATTATAAATAAATTAGAGGAACATAGGATAGGCTACCTCTCAGACTTGTGGAGGAGAAAGGAATTTGTGACCAAAGATGAACCAGAGATCATTATTGATCACAAAATAGAAAATTTGGATTATATGAAATTAAAAATCTTTTTACAAACAAAACAAATGCAAATAACATTAGAAGGGAAGCACAAACTGGGAAAAAATTTTCAAAATTAAAGGTATAAAGGTGATAAAGGCCTCATTTCCAAAATATATAGAGAATTGACTCTAATTTAAAAGAAATTAAGCTATTCTCCCATTGATAAATGGTCAAAAGATATGAACAGACAATTCTCAGTTGAAGAAATTGAAACTATTTCTAGTTCTATGAAAAGAGCTTCCAAGTCATTATTAATCAGAGAAATGCAAATCAAGACAACTCTGAGATACCACTACGTACCTGTCAGATTGGCTAGAATGACAGAGAAAGATAATGCGGAATGTTGGAGGGGATGTGGGAAAACAGGGACACTAATACACTGTTGGTGGAACTGTGAATACATACAGTCATTCTGGAGAGCAATTTGGAACTTTGCTCAAAAAGTTATCAAACTGTGCATATTCTTTGATCCAGCAGGGCTACTACTGGTCTTATACCCCAAAGAGATACTAAAGAAGGGAAAGGGACCTGTATGTGCCAAAATGTTTGTGGCAGCCCTGTTTGTAGAGACTAGAAACTGGACAATGAATGGATGCCCATCAATTGGAGAATGGTTGGGTAAATTGTGGTATATGAATGTTATGGAATATTATTTTTCTGTAAGAAATGACCAGCAGGATGAATACAGAGAGGCTTGGAGAGACTTACATGAACTGATGCTAAGTGAAATGAGCAGAACGAGGAAATCATTATATACTTCAGCAATGATACTGTATGAGGATGTATTCTGATGGAAGTGGATTTCTGCGACAAAGAGATCTAACTCAGTTTCAATTGATCAATGATGGACAGAAGCAGCTACACCCAAAGAAAGAACACTGGGAAATGAACGTACTGTTTGCACTTTTGTTTTTCTTTCCAGGTTATTTTTACCTTCTGAATCCAATTCTTCCTGTGCAACAAGAGAACTGTTTGATTCTGCACACATATATTGTATCTAGGATATACTGTGACATATTTAACATGTATAGGACTGCTTGCCATCTGGGGGAGGGGGTAAAGGAAGCCAAGGGGTTAAGGGAGGGAGAGGAAAAGTCAGAACAGAAGTGAGTGCAAGGGACAATGTTGTAAAAAATTACCCACACATATGTTCTGTCAATAAAAAGTTATTATTATGAAAATAAAAGTAAGCTATTTAATCAGAAACACTGGCTGTACAAACTGTTGCACAGTTGTCTAATTTCCTTTGAACTTGACTAATTTCATTTTGTTTGTGCAAAAACTATTTAATTTAATGTAATCAGAGTTATCTGTTTTCATTTCATTATGTTCTTCATCTCTTGTTTGGTCATTAATTCTTCTCTTCTTCAAAGATCTGGGTGAAAGACTATGCATTGCTCTGTTAATTTGTTTATAATACCATCACTTATGTATATATAATGCATTCATTCCTCTGTTATCTTACTATAGAGCGTAGGATATTGGTTTATGCCTAGTTTCTGTTTTGTTATTTTCCAACTTTTTAAGCATTATCAGTTAAATATTGAAATTTTATTCCAGAAACTGTAATCTTTGGGATTGTAAAACAATATATTACTACATTTATTTACTATTACTTATTTTGCAATGTATCTAGTCCATTGATACATCACTCTGTATGTTAGTCAGTACCAAATGTTTTCTTCAATTGCTAAAATTCATTCATTCATTCATTTTTATTATTTAAAGCTTTTTATTTATAAAACATGTATAGGTAATTTTTCAGCATTGACCCTTGCAAAACTTCCTGTTCTAAATTTCCTCCTCCTTCCCCTGATCCCCTCTCCTAGAAGGCAGATAGTCCAATACATTAAATATGTTAAAATATATGTTAAATCCCATATATGCGTACCTATTTATACAATTATCTTGCTGTATAAGAAAAATCAAATAAAGAAACAACAACAACAACAAAACTGTGGGAAAAAACAAAATGCAAACAAACGACAGAGAGAGTGAGAATGATATGTTCTGATACACACTTAGTCCCCACCATTCTTGCTCTGGATGTAGATGGCTCTCTTCCTTACTGAGCAAGTGAAACTGGTTTAAATGACCTCATTGTGGAAGAGAGGTATGTCCATCAGACCTGATTGTCAGATAGTCTTGTTGCTGTATATAATAATCTCCTGGTTCTGCTCATTTCACTTAGCATCAGTTCGTTCCAGAGCTCTCTGAAATCATCTTTCTAGTCGTTTCTTAAAAAACAATAATATTTCATAACATTTATATACCATAATTATTCAGCCATTCTCTAATTGATGGGCATCCATTCAATTTCTAATTCCTAGCACTACAAAACGGGCTGCCAAAACCATGTTTTCACATGTGGGTCCCTTTCCCTCCCTTAAGATATCTTTGAGATATAAGTCCAGTAGAAACTTTGCTGTACAGGATGAATACAGAGAGGCTTGGAAAGACTTAAATGAACTGATGCTGAGTGAAATGAGCAGAACCAGGAGATCATTATATACTTCAACAACAATACTGTATGAGGATGTATTCTGATGGAAGTGGATATCTTCAACAAAGAGAAGATCTAATTCAGTTCCACTTGATCAGTGATGGACAGAATCAGCTATACCCAGAGAAGGAACACTGGAAAATGAGTGTGAAGGGTTTGCATTTTTCCCCAGGTTATTTTTACTTTATGAATCTAATTCTTCCTCTGCAAGAAGAGAACTGTGCCATTCTGCAAACATATATTTTATCTAGGATATCCTATTAACATATTTAACATGTGTAAGACAGCCTACCATTTAGGGAAGGGGGTGGAGGGAGGGAATGGAAAAGTCAGAACAGAAGTGAGTACAAGGGATAATGTAAAAAATCACCCATGCATATGTACTGTCAATAAGAAGTTATAATAATAAAAAAGAGGGGAAAAAAAAGCACTGCTGGGGCATAGGTTATGCACAGTTTGATAACTTTTTGAGCATATTTCCAAACTGGTCTTTAGAACTCTAGAATGGTTGGATCCGTTCACAGTGCTGCTAACACTGTATCAGCGACCCAGTTTTCCCACATCCCTTCCAACATTCATCATTAACTTTTCCTGTCATCTTAGCCAACCTGACAGGTGTGTAGTGGTATCTCAGAATTGTCTTAATTTACATTTTTCTGGGAGTTCCAGAAAGACTTGTCAATGCTTTCAATGTGGTAAAGTAGGGAATCTGAGAGCTCAATCTTTGCATAAAGACAGAGTGAGAAAACTGGATGGGAGTAAAAGACCCAAAACCCCATGTCCAAAATGAAACAGAGGCTTCCATTGAGCATCAGAATGTAGAATGATTCAGGGAAACAGGATGAGGGGCCCAGCCCCAAGTCCCAAAACAAACAAAAATATTTGGGGCATGATGGCAGCCAATGCTATACCAAGAGAGTATTTAGAAGTTCAGTACTCAGTCATGATCAGTCAGCCAGGAGGCAAACTGATGGGATAAAAGGATTACAATTGGGAGAATAGAGTTGTATGCAGCTGGGACTACTGACATATCTCATGGAGAGGTGAAATCTGTTCCTCTCCAGTCTATGGATCCCTTACCTCCAGACACAATAGGCTTGATCATTTCACTTCCTGAAAGTACTTACAAAATAGTGTTCATCCATATGTTGATGTGGGAAACTGGGGAATGTGTAGATAATATCCCAATAACTAATACAGGTAGATAATGAGTGACTATCAGTCAGGAGATTTAGTAGCATTAGGTTTACTGATACAGACCCCTAATAGGCAATCTGGTGATAGTTGTCCAGATTCTGATTCCAAGCAACAGAATCCAGCAATATTCTTGACTGCAGCAGTTACAGCTGACCATCCTTTGTTCACTATCTTTATAAACAGCATACCATTAGAAGTATTGGTAGACACAAATGCAGATTATACAGTCATTAGTGATACCAAATGGCCCCGTCCCTGGCCAAATATTAAAGCAGACACCTATATATCTGATGTAGGAGAATCAATAACAACTGAAGTTAGTGCTACCCTTTTGAGATGGACTTTTGAAGGCAAAACAGGAGTTTTTACTCCTTTCATAGTTGAAAAAATCCCCATCAACCTGAGGGGAAGAGACATTTTACAACAATTGGGAATACAAATGAGTACTTCGGTTATTTAGGCAAGGCTGCTGTTGAAGGCCTAACAACACTCTCACCTGTTCCTATTCAATGGATAACTGATATACCAATGTGGATAGAACAGTAACTCTTAGCTAGTGATAAAATTCAGGCCTTATTAGATATAGTACAGGAGTAACTTGACCAAGGACACTTGCAACCTTTTCTAAGTCCTTGGAATTCCCCAGTATTTGTTTTAAAAAGAAATCTAGAAAATGGAGGATGTTGACTGATTTAAGAAAAGGAAATGAACAGATGGGAACTATGGGAACTTTTCAGCCTAGACTTCCATCTCCTATTCAATTGCTTAGACAATGGCCTGTTTGAAGATAGACATGTAGAACTATTTCTATTCTATCTCTCTAGATAAGGAGGATATGAAAAGATTTGCCTTTTGAGTGCCCAGCATTAATTTAGCTGAGCCTTATAAAAGACATGAATGGACAACTTTGCCACAGGGAATGAAAAACAGCCCTACTGTGTGACAAATGTATGTTGCTGCTGCTCTTACTCCAGTAAGAAAAGCATTTCCAAAAGTTATGTTATTACATTACATGGATGATTTATTGGGATGTGCACCTGAGGAACAAGTGTTAGAAGCATGGCTACAAAAGACCATGGAAACACTAAGATACTACAAATTGCACATAACTCCAGAAAAAAAATACATTATCCTTTTCAACATTTAGGATATGAAATATACCCTAAGGTGCTTACAGTACAAAAACTTTCCTTAAGAACAGAGAAGCTCAATACTTTAAATGACTTTCAGAAATTGATAGCAGATATCCAATACATGCATCCAGTGTTAGGCTTGACTATCTATCAAGTGCAACAGTTATATGACATTTTAAGGGGAGACAGTGCTTTAAACTCACCATGCCAGCTTACAAAAGAAGTTCAAGAGGCTTTGAGAGAAGTTGAACTGGCTTTATCCAATGTGGTTGAAAGAGTAACTCAAATTCTTTGGAAATCAGTTTTTGCTACAAAAGAGGCACCCACAGCAGTTCTTTATCAAGGAAACATGATAACATGGGTGAACCTCCCAGCACAACCAGAACAAAACCTTACTCCTTACCCAGTGCTTGTGGCTAGAATTTGTTTAAAGGCCATTAAGTGAGCAGTACAATTATCCAGGATAAGACCTGACAAGATATACACCTTTTATACTAATGCACAAATTAATGTATGCTGTGAAACCATCCCAGAGTGGCAAATTTTACTGACCAAGGCTCCAAATTTTACACACAGGTTTCCATTAAAGATAATCCAACTATTACATAACTGCCAATGGATTCTTGAAGCAAACTTTCCTAAAGTTCCTCTTAAAGGATGAACTATCTTTACAGATGCAGCCAAACTTAACATTTGTGCTGTATACTCGCATGATTTAACTATAAAAAAAGTAGTCAGAACTCATTTTCAGTCCACTCAGCAGAATGAATTTTATGTAATCATTCTACCTGTTACTTATTATCCAGGAGATATAAATATAATATCTGATTCTGCCAATTCAGTAGTCTAGAATTGCCACAGCCCAGATAAAATTTGTAGCTTTTAATATGTATCAAAACCTTAAGGAATCAAGAGCAAGTAAGAAAGCATCCAGGTAAAATTTATATCTTGCATGTCCACTCACATAGTGGACTTCTAGA
Source organism: Sarcophilus harrisii (assembly GCF_902635505.1). Classification (NCBI taxonomy): domain Eukaryota; kingdom Metazoa; phylum Chordata; class Mammalia; order Dasyuromorphia; family Dasyuridae; genus Sarcophilus; species Sarcophilus harrisii. The sequence goes on along the minus strand of NC_045426.1, from coordinate 594,942,874 downwards.
TCCTATTTTTTATGGCAACTGGTGTTGCTTTTAACTATGTTAGCTAATACTTCTTTACTTAAGGCAGCCCAAGAAACTCATTCTAAATATCATCAAGCTGCTTGAGCTTTGCATTTACAATTTGGAATAACAAAAGAGAAGGCTAGGAACATAGTAAAAGCCTGTACAGCTTGCTTTCCTTTCCATGCTCCTATACTTCTTCCAGGGAAAAACCCTCATGGTTTGAGACCCAATGAATTTTAGAAAATGGATATGACCCATTATAAATGTGAAGTAATGGACAATAGATTGGTTTTGGACTATCTGTTGGTTGCTGAAGGAGGCATATGTATGTTATTTACATACCCTCCTTCTAGGACTTCTGGAAATCTTTTACAATAACTTATTGATTCATATTGTTTATTATGTTACTACATTGCATGTACAATTCATGTTTGTTACACCACATTGATCCTGTATTAGCTGTGGTGAGAGTCATCACTACTAGCCTGTGCTTTATTCCTATGTGCTTGTGTAATACCTCCCATGCTGGTGGGTTTGTGTAAACCTGTCTCTATTAAGACCCTTCACTCCAGAAACCTGCTAACAATATCCGGCTTGATTCCTCACTTCCCTTTGGTGTTTTTCATCTCTCTTCCTAAGAAATCAGAGAGGGTATGATAATCTTTTTTTAGTGTTTTCTGTAAGAGGGCCTGCCATCCCTCCACCAGCCTTAGACATTGCACAGGGCAGGGATCAGGTAATCTGAGGATAGCTTGTAAGGGTGAATAAAATGGCACTGGGAAAAGTGGGTCCCACCCATGGCTCTTGCCCCTCATTGCTCACAGTCTTTGTCATTCAGGTGGACAGGCAGTGCTGGTCACTTAAGGCCTGTTCCATTCAGGAGTTGGGGCCATGACACTTAACAGTTTTCATCTCCCTTCCTGAGAAGGGGGGGGGGTGATCACTTCCTTTAGGGGGCATTTCACCTCTCTGGTAATCAGGAAGGGCAAGACCACATGTTTTCTAAAACAAAATAAAGCTAGAGATGTTAGAGATATAGAGGACTGAAACTCTGAATAGGTATACTTGAATCTAAGAATGCAGAACACTTAAATCTAATTGCCTATTTAATGTGAGAAAATGGCTTTTTTAGCATATATTTGGATTATGGCTCTCCTCACCTATGGTGCTTGCTGAATGTTTGGAAGTAAGATAATCATAGGAAAGTATTGGAGAGCAATTTAGAACAAAGCTCAAAAATGTGTCAACCTGTGAATATCTTTTGATCCAAGGCTTTTCACTGGGCTTATATCCCAAAGAGACCTTAAATGAGGGAAAGGGATCCACATGAGAAAAAAATATTTGTCTCAACCCTTTTTGTAGTGGCTAGAATGGATGCCCATCAATTGGTGAATGGCTGAATAAATTATGGCATATGAAAGCTATGGAATACTATTGTTCTGTAAGAAATAACCAACAGGACAATTTCAGAGAGGCCTGGAGAGACTTACATGAACTGATACTAATGAAATGATCAGAACCAGGAGATCATTATACATGGCAGCAAAAATGATATCCGACAATCAATTCTGATGGATTTGGCTCTCTTCAAAATTGACATGATTCAAAACATCTCCACTTTCTCAGTGATGAAGAGAGCCATCTTCATCAGATACAGAACTTGTGTTCTGTGTGAACTACAACATAGCATTTTCAGTCTTTCTGTTGTTTGCTTGAATTTTGTTTTTTTTCTCAGTTTTTTTTTCTTGATAGGATTTTTGTGTGTGTGTGTATGCAGTAAGATAATGTATAAATGTTTGTGCGTGTGTGTGTGTGTGTAGCATTTAACATATATTTTAACATTTATCATGTAAGGGACTACCTACCATCTAGGGAAGGGGTGGGGTGAAAGAAGGAAAATTTGGAAAATACCATTTTACAAGGGTTAACTTGAAAAAAATTATTCATGCATATGTTTTTCTTTTATTTCTTCTAATATACACTTTCTTTTTTTTTATTGTAGCTTTTTATTTACAAGATATATGCATGGGTAATTTTTAAGCATTGACTCTTGCAAAACCTTCTGTTCCAACTTTTCCCCTCCTTCCCCTCACCCCCTCCCTCAGATATCAGATAGACAAATACATGTTAAATATGTTAAAGTATATGTTAAATATAATATATGTATACACATCCATATAGTTATTTTGCTGCACAAGAAGAATTGGACTTTGAAATAAGGTAAAATTAATCTGGGAAGGAAATCAAAAATGCAAGTGGACAAAAAAACAAAGGGATTGGAAAAGCTGGAAAATGAGGTTCACACTCATTTTTCAGAGTTCTTTCGCTGGATGTAGCTGGTTTTCTTCATTATTGAATAAATGGATCTGATTTAGTTCATCTCATTTTTAAGAGAGTCACATCCATCAGAATTGATCATCATATAATATTGTTGTTGAAGTATATAATGATCTCTTGGTCCTGCTCTTTTCACTCAGCATTAGTTCATGTAAGTCTCTCCAGGCCTTTTTGAAGTCTTCCTGCTAGTTATTTCTTACAGAACAATAATATTCTGTAACATTCATTTACCACAATTTGTTAGCCATTCTCCAAATGATGGGCATCCTTTCAATTTCCAGTTTCTAGCCACTATGGAAAGGATTGTCACAAACCTTTTTCCATGCATATGTTTTGTAAATAAAAACTTTAATAAAATAAATAAATAAATAAAAACTAGTAAAAAATTGACTTCCTGCTGAAGTACCCACAGGAGAGAAAACACAGTGCAGCCAAAATAATGACGTTTTAAGTGCATTTATTACTGGCTAGGACTGATCTCCCAATGCCAAGATGGGAAGGATCAGTAATGAGTGGACTTAGGGTCACATATTTATAGGAAGAAGAGAGAGACATCAAAATATTTCTTGATACATTTGTCATAATAAAAATAATTTCTATTCTAGACAAGGGGCAAAAGTTATCACTCTAAGGGTATCATTCCCAGAAGGCAATAAGACAGTATTTCTTTATGTTTATCAAGTTGTTATACTCTTAGGTTTTTTTTTGCTTTTTTTTTTTTTTTTTTTTTTTTGTTTTGTTTTGGTTTTTTTTTGGTTTTGTTTTTAGAACATCACTTCTGCAGCTGTAAAAACAGCATCTGCATTAGGGTGTAAAGAACTAGTAATAAACTACAAAGATTCAAGATTATGTTTCTTATGGTCCCATTTGGGATGCTTTTCCACCTCATTCCCTGGTTTTCAAAGCTGTCCAACTTTTCGTTTCTTCAGTGTAGGTTTTTGTTTGTTCTCGGCTGTGCACTTAAACAAGGGTACATAAGTATATATATATATATATATATATATATATAGACACACACACAAATATATGTGTGTATGTGTTATCTCTATGTGTTACTATATAAATATATATATGTGTGTGTGAGTTTTATCTATATGTGTGTAACTGTATAAATATATATATATATATAAATGTAATAATCATATATACACATACATATATAGATTTCTATAAATATAAACATATATGCATATATATTTATACAAATATAAAATTATACTATTTTTATTTATACTTTTCATTATTTATCTGAATGTGCTTAGTATGTTCCTTCACAAGTCCTATTATTACCATGATTTTTTAATTCAACAAGTTCATCATTTCTTTCAGCACAGCAATACTTCATCCTAAACACATCTTATCTCAGAGACTGTTAATAAAATATGTTCCCGAGGGGCAGAGCCAAGATGGCGGAGAAGACACACGCGACTTTCTAAGCTCTTCTCTTACCCTCTTTATCAATATTATATCGAGCCTCAAAAATAGTCTTGACTGCTACAATTCGTAAAGATAAGAAGTAGAACAACTCACCGGCCAAAGAAAATCTGCAGTCTCGCCAAAAAAGTTGGTTCCGGGGCCAGGGGGGAGATCAGCGTAGAAGGGGAGAGAAATTAGATTCTGAGGAGAGTCTCAAACCGAAAGTGAAAGCACAGATCTCAGCAAAAGCTCGCAGCTCCAACCCGCAGTACGGGGCTTTTCCTAGGGGCAGTTGTGATCCTGCAAGGCAGGAGGATGCAGCCTGGGCTAGCCTCCAATCTGCTCAGTGGGGAGGTCGGCTAGGGGCCATAGCGCTTTTCCAGGGCCGATTTGCATCAGGCAGAGAGGCTGGAGAGAGTTTGCGGTGGTCTGGGGTCAGCTGCTAATACTCACAGTCCCACAAGAGGCTCCGGCCTGGGGCAGTGACACTTTCACCCCTTAGTCTCTAGCCAAGGGCAATCGCTAACCCAATCAGCCCAACTGGGCACTTTGATAGCTCCACCAGTGCTGAATCCACTTCCTGTTAGGGGAAGGGAAAACTCTCACTCAGAGCACTCCCATACCTCGTGCCAGAAATAGGTTTACATCTTTCCCTGCTCTGCAGAGGAAGCTGGTAACCCCCTTGCCTAGGAGACCTACCCTAAAGGCTTTAAAACATGAATAAAAAGATGAAAAGAACAATCAACAGCTTCTATGCAGAAAAAGAGCAGGTCAGCAAACCTGAAGAGACCTCAAACAGCAAAAATGCATCAGACTTTCCTCCTTTACATGATGCTCTCATAGAAGAGACCATTAAAAGTCTCAAAAGAGAGTTAGAAGATAAATGGGGAAAGGAAAGAGAAGCCTTACAAGAGAGCAACAACTTCCTGATATACGAATTGGAAAAAGTAAAAAAATCTCAGGAAAGTAAGAAATGCGAATTGAAAAAAAATAAAGAATTCACTAGAAAGTAGGATCTGTGAATTGGAAAAGACAAAGAACTGGCAAGAAAGTAGGATCTGTGAATTAGAAAAGACAAAGAACACGCAAGAAAGTAGGATCTGTGAATTGGAAAAAGAAAATAATTCACTAAAAAAAAAAATTAGTGAAATGGAAAAAAATTCCACAGACCAAAACAATACATTCAAAAACTCAATTGGACATATACAGAAAGAAGTAAAAAAAGCTAATGAAGAAAATAATTCTTTAAAAATTAGAACTGAACAAATTGAAACTAATGATTCATTGAGACAGCAAGAATCAGTCAAGCAAAAACAAAAAAATGACAAACTGGAAAAAACCATGAATTATCTACTTGCAAAAACGACAGACTTGGAAAATAGATCTAGGAGAGATAATCTGAGGATTATTGGACTTTCTGAAAACTATGATGAAAAAAAGAGCCTAGATACTATTTTACAAGAAATCATCAAAGAGAACTGCCCAGATGTAATAGAATCAGAAGGTAAAATAGGCATTGAAAGAATTCATCGAACACCTTCTGAAAGAAACCCTAAAATAAAAACCCCAAGGAATATTGTGGCAAAATTTCAGAACTATCAGATTAAGGAAAAAATTTTACAAGCAGCCAAAAAAAAACCATTTAAATACCGAGGTGCCACAATAAGGATCACCCAAGATCTGGCTGCCTCTACATTAAAGGAAAGAAGGGCCTGGAATATGATATTCCGAAAGGCACAAGAACTTGAGATGCAGCCAAGAATAAACTACCCAGCTAAGCTGAGCATTTTCTTCCAGGGAAGAAGATGGACATTTAATGAAACAAATGAATTCCATTTGTTTCTGAAGAAAAAACCAGAACTAAACAAAAAATTTGATCTCCAAGAATAGAACTCAAGAGATGCAGAAAAGGTAAAAATAACTCTTGAGAATTGTATTTCTGTTGTGGATATACAAAAAGAATACATGTATAATTTGATTGTACTGATATAACATAAAAAAGGGAAGTAGATATGGAAAAGGGATGATGGCAGAATAAGGTGGGAAGGAGGGATAAAAAGAGGGAAACCACATCCCACAAAGAGGCTAAGGAAACTTATCATATCTGAGGGAATTTAGAGAGGGGGAGGAACATTGTGTGAATCTTACTCTCATCAGAGTTGGCTCAAAGAAAAAATAATTGACATTTGTTTTAGAGAAAATTCTCTCTCGCCTCATTAAAAACGGGGGAGAGGAAAAGGGAAAAGAAAAAGAGTAATAAGGGAAGGAAGGGGGAAAGACTCAAAGGGGGGGAGGGAGGGATTATAAAGAGGATAAGTATCGTGATACAAGAGGGGTACATAAGTTTAAAAGGGGGAAAGAGGGTTGGGGGAGGCAAGAATAAGTAAAGCACAATCTGGGGTTATTAGGATGGCAGGAAATACAGATTTAGTAATTCTAACCGTAAATGTGAATGGGATGAACTCCCCCATAAAGAGGAGGCAGATAGCAGACTGGATCAAAAGTCAGAACCCTACAATATGTTGTTTACAAGAAACACATTTAAAGCAGGGGGATACATATAGAGTAAAGGTAAAAGGCTGGAGCAAAATCTATTATGCTTCAGGTGAAGTCAAAAAAGCAGGGGTAGCCATCCTTATCTCAGATCAAGCAAAAGTAAAAATTGATCTAATTAAAAGAGATAAGGAAGGAAACTACATCCTGCTAAAGGGTAGCATAAACAACGAAGCAATATCAATATTAAACATATATGCACCAAGTGGTATGGCACTCAACTTCCTAAAGGAGAAGTTAAGAGAGTTGCAAGAAGAAATAGACAACAAAACTGTAATAGTAGGAGATCTCAACCTTGCACTCTCAGAATTAGACAAATCAAACCACAAAACAAATAAGAAAGAAATTAAAGAAGTAAATATAATATTAGAAAAATTAGGTATGTTGGATCTTTGGAGAAAATTGAATGGAGATAGAAGGGAATATACTTTCTTCTCAGCAGTTCATGGAACCTATTCAAAAATTGACCATATATTAGGACATAAAGACCTCAAAATTAAATGCAAGAAAGCAGAAATAGTAAATGCTTTCTTTTCAGATCATGATGCAATAAAACTACATTCAACAAAAAGTTAGGGAAATAGACCAAAAGTAATTGGAAACTAAACAATCTCATCTTAAAGAATGATTGGGTGAAGCAGCAAATTATAGATACAATTAATAATTTCACTCAAGATAATGAAAATGATGAGACATCATACCAAAATTTAGGGATGCAGCCAAAGCGGTAATAAGAGGAATTTTATATCCTAGAGGCTTACTTGAATAAAACAGAGAAAGAAAAGATTAATGAATTGGGCTTGCAACTAAAAAAACTAAAAAAAGACCAAATTAAAAACCCCCAATCAAATACTAAATTGGAAATTCTAAAATAAAAAGGAGAAATTAAAAATATTGAAAGTAAAAAAACTATTAAACTAATTAATAAAACTAAGAGTTGGTTCTATGAAAAAGCCAATAAAATAGATAAGCCTTTGGTAAATCTGATTAGAAAAAGGAGGGAGGAAAATGAAATTAGTAGTCTTAAAAATGAAAAGGGAGAACTTTCCACCAATGAAGAGGAAATTAGAGAAATAATAAGGAGTTATTTTGCTCAAATTTATGCCAATAAATTTGATAACCTAAGTGAAATGGATGGAAAATATATACTTCCCAGACTAACAGAAGAGGAAGTAAATTACTTGAATAGTCCCATTTCAGAAAAAGAAATAGAACAGGCAATTAAACAACTCCCTAAGAAAAAATCCCCAGGACCAGATGGATTTACATGTGAATTTTACCAAACATTTAAAGAACAATTGGCCCCAATGCTATATAAATTATTTGATAAAATAGGGAATGAAGGAGTCCTACCAAATTCCTTCTATGACACAGACATGGTACTGATACCTAAACCAGGTAGGCTGAAAACAGAGAAAGAAAATTATAGACCAATCTCCCTAATGAATATTGATGCTAAAATCTTAAATAAGATATTAGCAAAAAGACTACAGAAAATCATCTCCAAGATAATACACTATGATCAAGTAGGATTTATACCAGGAATGCAGGGCTGGTTCAATATTAGGAAAACTATCAATATAATTGGCCATGTTAATAACCAAATTAACAAAAACCATATGATCATCTCAATAGATGCAGAAAAAGCATTTGATAAAATCCAACATCCATTCCTATTAAAAACACTTGAGAGTATAGGAATAAATGGACTTTTCCTTAAAATAATCAGCAGCATCTATTTAAAACCATCAGTAAGCATCATATGTAATGGAGACAAACTGCAACCATTCCCAATAAGATCTGGAGTGAAACAAGGTTGCCCACTATCACCGTTTATATTTAATATTGTGTTAGAAACGCTAGCTATAGGAATAAGAACTGAGAAAGAGATTAAAGGAATAAGAATAGGCAATGAGGAAGCCAAATTATCACTCTTTGCCGATGACATGATGGTATACTTAGAGAACCCCAGAGATTCTGCTAAAAAGTTATTAGAAATAATCCACAACTTTAGCAAAGTTGCTGGTTATAAAATAAACCCACATAAGTCATCAGCATTCTTTTATATCACTAACAAAATCCAACAGTCAGAGTTACAAAGAGAAATCCATTTAAAGTAACTACTGATAATATAAAATATTTAGGAATCTATCTGCCAAGGGAAAATCAGAAACTTTATGAGCAAAATTACAGACCACTTTTCACACAAATTAAGTCTGATCTAACCAATTGGAAAAATATTAAATGCTCTTGGATAGGGCGAGCAAATATAATAAAGATGACAATATTACCTAAACTAATCTATTTATTTAGCGCTATACCAATCAGACTCCCAAAAAACTATTTTAATGACCTAGAAAAAATAACAACAAAGTTCATATGGAAAAACAAAAGGTCAAGAATTTCAAGGGAATTAATGAAAAAAAAATCAAATGATGGTGGCTTAGCTGTACCAGATCTAAAATTATATTATAGAGCAGCAGTTACCAAAACTATTTGGTATTGGCTAAGGAATAGATTAGTTGATCAGTGGAATAGATTAGGTTCAAGGGATAAAACAGTCAACAAATATAGCAACCTAGTCTTTGACAAACCCAAAGACCCCAGCTTTTGGGATAAGAACTTACTGTTTGATAAAAATTGCTGGGAAAACTGGAAACTAATATGGCAGAAACTAGTCATTGATCCATACTTGACACCGTACACAAAGATAAGGTCAAAATGGGTTTATGACCTAGGCATAAAGAATGAAATTATTAATAAATTAGAGGAACACAGGATAGTTAACCTCTCAGACCTGTGGAAGGGGAAGGTCTTTATGACCAAAGCAGAACTGGAGATCATTACTGATCATAAAATACAAAATTTCGATTATACCAAACTGAAAATTTTTGTACAAACAAAACTAATGCAGACAAGATTAGAAGGAAGCAATAAATTGGGAAAATATTTTACAGTCAAAGGTTCTGATAAAGGCCTCATTTCCAAAATATATGAGAATTAACTCTAATTTATAAAAAATCAAGCCATTCTCCAATTGAAAAATGGTCAAAGGATATGAACAGACAATTCTCAGATGAAGAAATTGAAACTATTTCTAGTCATATGAAAAGATGCTCCAAGTCATTATTAATCAGAGAAATGCAAATTAAGACAACTCTAAGATACCACTACACACCTGTCAGATTGGCTAACATGACAGGAAAAAATAATGATGATTGTTGGAGGGGATGTGGATAAACTGGGACACTGATGCATTGTTGGTGGAGTTGTGAACGAATCCAACCATTTTGGAGAGTAGTTTGGAACTATGCTCAAAAAGTTATCAAACTGTGCATACCCTTTGATCCAGCAGTGTTACTACTGGGATTATATCCCAAAGAGATTATAAAGAAGGGAAAGGGACCTGTATATGCACAAATGTTTGTGGCAGCCCTTTTTGTAGTGGCTAAAAACTGGAAAATGAATGGATGTTCATCAGTTGGAGAATGGCTGAATAAATTGTGGTTTATGAATATTATGGAATATTACTGTTCTGTAAGAAATGACCAACAGGATGATTTCAGAAAGGCCTGGAGAGACTTACACGAACTGATGCTGAGTGAAATGAGCAGGACCAGGAGATCATTATATACTTCAACAACAATACTATATGATGACCAGTTCTGATGGACCAGGCCATCCTCAGCAACGTGATCAACCAAATCATTTCTAATGGAGCAGTAATGAACTGAACTAGCTATGCCCAGAAAAAGAACTCTGGGAGATGACTAAAAACCATTACATTGAACTCCCAATCCCTATATTTATGCACACCTGCATTTTTGATTTCCTTCACAAGCTAATTGTACAATATTTCAGAGTCTGATTCTTTTTGTACAGCAAAATAACGTTTTGGTCATGTATACTTATAGCATATCTAATTTATATTTTAATATATTTAAAATCTACTGGTCATCCTACCATCTAGGGGAGGGGGTGGGGGGGTAAGAGGTGAAAAATTGGAACAAGAGGTTTGGCAATTGTTAATGCTGTAAAGTTACCCATGTATATATCCTGTAAATAAAAGGCTATAAAATAAAAAAAAAATAAAATAAAATAAAATATGTTCCCCAGTTTTTTGTATTCCTTCTGTAATAATATCCTCTACGGATATTATTAATACAGGAAAATTTTAATTCAATATATTCAAAATAATCCATTTTATACTTCAACAATACTTTCACCTAATAATATAGTTTAAGGTCTGATTCTGCTCAATAAATTTTCTCTCCTTTTGTTTCCAATATGAACTTTCTTATTATTTTTTTTCTAATTCAGTATGACAATTATTTAGTAATTTAATTGGGATGCCATTTATTTAATAGTTTAGTTAGGTAAAGTTGACATGTTAAAATTATGCTGATTTTTCCTATTTTTGAATAATAAATATTGCTTCAATTATTTAGATCTGACTTTATTTGTATCAGTATATTACTGTCTCCCATTTTTGACCAGTCTACTTGTCTTCCCCTTCTTCATTTTCCCATCTTTATCTTTACCATTTCTCTTTATATTTTATTTATTCTTCTTCCTTTGATATCCTTTTTTTTATCTTTTTTGAAATTCCTTATGCATATCCTCCTATTATTGTGTTTCACACTGAAGAGTAGTAATTTCAGTTTCATAATTTCAACCTACTTTTTAAGGTTGGGAACTATTTTAGTAGCACAGTCAATTGTATGTTCTAAATACAAAAAAAAGAAAAGATAAGAAAAGTATATTACAAATATCAAAAATGTTAAGTGGATATTTTTGGGACAAAATAATACACATAATCTATTCAGATCTTAAAAATATTTACTTAAAATATTCAAAAAGAATGTCATTGCTGGTACTTAGAATTGATTCATTTCATAAAGCTTTTTTGCCTGAATTGTAATGACCATTAGAGAGAGTAGTTGATCATTCTCCTTTCTGTTTTGTAGTCTGGATACTTAAAAATGTTATCAACAGTGTGGACGTTTAGTCTTCTGAACAAAGCAAGACTTGAGAAAGGTCTCAATCATTATTTTTAAAGAAACACTAGACAAATTTGAACAGGTATAGGAGTTGAGTGTATGCTACTTTCATATCACCTTAAGTGATTTTCTTGTTTTTAGACTAGTTCTCTCAAATATATATCAATATACATTGTTTTATAAGGAATTTCTCTAATGTCCTATTCTTATCTTCTAATTCATCTACTTAAATTTCTTCAGTACCACCTGTGTTGCACCAATTAATATATAAACTCTTTTTGTCATTCAATGCCTTCTCTACACCAACTTTAACTTATATTTCTGCATTTATCTTATAGTCATTTCCATTTCCTCTTTATAGCCAGGTTAAATGGTCCTGTAATCTGTAACCACAAGCAAATTCTGTCCTTTTTCCATTTTTGTGTCTTAACTCCAGAAATTTCTTGGTTTTGAAATCAACTTTACTTTTCATTTACCTCTATGTGGAGGAAGCCTAACTCTTTCTTTCTCCTTTAAAGGCACCAATGAACCATGAAGTGGTACTTTGACACTATCCAACTCTTAGGCTTAAAGTGATTTCTTTTTCACAAATCTCTCATAGCAATTTTGCAATTTACCCCAATCTTTCCCAAATTACAACTCCTTGCATATGTATTTCTTCATTATGACACTGTAAGATCTTTCCCATTTTGGTTTGTGATGCATTTATTTTTATAACTATAGTTCTACTGCATACTACTTTCTGATTAGTAATTACAAAGAGAAATTAGTGTAACTGAATTATGGTTGAATTTTTTATTTCTTTTAAATAATCTTAGAGGGTTTTGAAACATGTAAGTATAACATTGCCCAGGTGTAGTCAAAATACATCCATATTAACAATGAAATTTTTGGCTATGGAACCTGATACAGCACCCAGCATTATCCCATATTCTTTCTCTAGTCTATTTCACTCAAATTTGCTCCAGTATTCACTAGTTTATGATATTGTTACTGATGCATTTATCATTGTATCCCTGTGAGTTGAATTAGTCACAAACATGGTCATTCATCTACAGCCAAACTCAGGTGTGTGTTTATTTATGAGTGAGAAGGAAGAATTATACTTCTATTACTCATCATACCAACTTCTGAGTCCTTTATGATGTTTCCCATTTAAACAAAATCATTGAGCTTAACAATATTAATTGAAAGAGAAGGTATTTGCAAAGTAATAAAAAACAAAACAAAACAAAAAAGAATTGTTTAATAGAAAACAGTAACAAAAATTATCAAAAATTTCAACTAATAAAAGAAAACCAGGAATAAAAAATAATATTTATTCCACAGAAGGCAAAAACAGAAACAATTCTAGCATTTTTTCAATAAAAGGCAAAACTGGAATACTAATTTTTTGCATTAAATCCATACCATTTCAGTTATGGAAAACAGAGATGTATATGAGTAGAAAAATCAATTTGCTTATGGAAACTAATGAATGTGGACTGTGGACTTCTATGTCCTTGATCTCTTGGCACTGTAATACAACACTTACTAGGCAATATTAATTCTCTGCTGTTTGATCCCCTTCTCATTTTCATAGTACTCCTACCTCATTGATATGGTTAAGCTACAGAAACAATGACAAAATTTGGAAAGGTTTTGAATAAAATCTTAAGACTCTCAATTACAAGCAGTTCTTTTAAGCCAGATAACTGCCAAACTCCAACAGCATTCTCTCTGGCTCTCAATAAATTTCTTCCTTTTCAGCTATAGATAGTAATGGGCCATGTAGCCTTTCCCCAGCCAGCTCTTCAAATAACAGCAAATTCTGCTTCATCCAAAGGTTTCTTAGGGAAAATAAAGCCTCTTAACACAATAGATACAAAAACTGCCTTTCCTTCCCTATTTCTCTCTCTCAAACCAGAGAGCTATTGAGGACAAAGGAGTCAAACTCCTTAGAAAGCAATCCTTTCTACAGCCAATCATTTACCAACCACATAATGCATTTCTCCTAAGCTGCAAAGTTTCCAGGGGGAGGGAAAAAAAAAAAAAAAAACTTCACATCCTGCTTATAAAATTTGATTGAAATTTTGTATTCTATAACTATTCCCTTTTTATGCATACTTCTCACACAGTTCCTGTTGTGTAAAGTTTCTTCTATTTTCTTCTGATTATTTGCCACCCTTTAGTAGGCACTTTTTTTTATTCTAATGCCATAAATTTGGACCTATTTAATTGTGAAACTAAAAACATACACTTTGTAAAAATCATCCATGAGACCAAAAGTTCTTATAAAATATTGTCATATTCCCCAAACAGGTCTTTTATTTACATTTTTCTCAAAGTCTTCCAAATTCAAGGCAGTTTTGTGCAACTAAGCTGATCTTTCACTATACTTAATTCAATGAGCATTGTACCTTCAAACAAGTTCATTGAACACATTTATTTTCAAATCATTTTTTACATATCCTTATGTCTATTTTCAGAATTTTATCTTAGAAGCATTTGTTATAAAGTTGATCTTATGTTCTTTTTTTTCTTATACAAATACAACTATTTGATTTTTTTAGCATGCAAAATATTGATCCATGAAATAGCTCTATCTTTTGAAAAGCTTAATATCTTGACAAAAAATTACATTTTGCATATTTGTTCACACTATTAGTCTGCTTCCGGGGGGCGGAGCCAAGATGGCGGAGAAGACACACGCGACTTTCTATGCTCTTCTCTTACCCTCTTTATCAATATTATATCGAGCCTCAAAAATAGTCTTGACTGCTACAATTCATAAAGATAAGAAGTAGAACAACTCACCGCGAAGAAAATCTGCAGTCTCGCCAAAAAGGTTGGTTCTGGGGCCAGGGGGAGATCGGGCAGACTGGGAGAGAAATTAGTTCCGAGGAGAGTCTCAAACCCAGGGTGAAGGCAAGATCCAGCACGTGCACAGCCCCAACCTGCAGTACGGGCTTTTCCTTGGGCAGTTGGATCCTGCACAGGGAGGACTCAGCCTGGGTTGGCCTCCAATCTGCTCAGTGGGGAGCTCAGCTTGGGCCAGAGCTTTTCCAGGGCCGATTTGAAAGGAGAGACACTGGGCAGAGTTTGTGGCTGTCTGCAGTCAGCTGCTACCCAGTCCTCAAAGGTCCGCCTGGGCGGACACTTACCACTTGCCAGCCTAGGGCAATCGATAACCACTTCAGCCCTACTAAGAGTTTGATAGCTTGGCCAGTGCTGAATCCATTGTTGGGGAAGGGAGGACTCCCCCAGAGCACCCCATACCTCTGTGCGAAATCGGTTTACATCTTCCCTGCTCAGAGAAGCTGGTAACCCCTTGCCAGAGACCACCCAAAGGCTTTAAAACATGAATAAAGATGAAGAGAACAATCTACAGCTTCTATGCAGAAAAGAGCAGGTCAGCAAACCTGAAGAGACCTCAAACAGCAAAATGCATCAGACTGTCCTCCTTACATAATGTTCATAGAAGAGACCATTAAAAGTCCAAAAGAGAGTTAGAAGATAAATGGGGAAAAGGAAAGAGAAGCTTACAAGAGACAACAAGTTCCTGAAATACGAATTGAAAAGTAAAAATCTCAGGAAAGTAAGAATTGTGAATTGAAAAATAAAGAATTCACTAGAAAGTAGGATTTGTGAATTGAAAAGACAAAGAACTCCCAAGAAGTAGGATCCATGAATTGAAAAGACAAAGAACACGCAAGAAAGTAGATCTGTGAATTGAAAAAGAAAATAATTCACTAAAAAAATTAGTGAAATGGAAAAAATTCCACAGACCAAAACAATACATTCAAAAACCTCAATTGAAATATACAGAAAGAAGTAAAAAGCTATTGAAGAAAATAATTTTTAAAAAATTAGAACTGAAAAATTGAAACTAATGATTCATTGAGACAGCAAGAATCAGTCAACAAAACAAAAAAATGACAAACTGGAAAAACCACGAATTTTCTACTTGCAAAACGACAGACTTGGAAAATAGATCTAGGAGAGATAACTGAGGATTATTGGACTTCTGAAACTATGATAAAAAGAGTCTAGATACTATTTTACAAGAAATCATCAAAGAAACTCCCTAGATGTAATAGAACAGAAGGTAAATAGGCATTGAAAGAATTCATCGAACACCTTCTGAAAGAAACCCAAAATAAACCCCAAGGAATATTGTGGCAAAATTTAAAAATCAGATTAAGGAAAAATTTTACAAGCAGCCAAAAACCATTTAAATACTGAGGTTACAATAAGGATCACCCAAGATCTGGCTGCTCTACATTAAAGGAAAGAAGGGCCTGAATATGATATTCTGAAAGGCACAAGAACTTGAGATGCAGCAAGAATAAACTACCCAGCTAAGTTGAGCATTTTCTTCCAGGGAAGAAGATGGAATTTAATGAAACAAATGAATTCCATTTGTTTCTGAAGAAAACCAGAACTAAAAAAAATTTGATCTCCAAGAATAGAACTCAGGAGATGCAGAAAAGGTAAAAAACTCTTGAGAATTGTATTTTGTTGTGGATATACAAAAAGAATACATGTATAATTTGATTGTATTGAATAACGTAAAAAGGGAAGTAGATATGGAAAAAGGGATGATGGCAGAACAAGGTGGGAAGGAGGGATAAAAAGAGGGAAACCACATCCCACAAAAGAGGCTAAGGAAACTTATCATATCTGAGGGAATTTAGAGAGGGGAGGAACATTGTGTGAATCTTTACTCACAGAGTTGGCTCAAAGAAAAAATAATTGACATTTGTTTTAGAGAAAATTCTCTCTGCCTCATTAAAACGGGGAGAGGAAAAGGAAAAAAAAGAGAATAAGGAAGGAAGGGGGAAAGACCTCAAAGGGGGAGGGAGGGATTATAAAGAGGATAAGATCGGATACAAGAGGGTACATAAGTTTAAAAGGGGAAAGAGGGTTGGGGGAGGCAAGAATAAGTAAAGCACAATCTGTTATTAGATGGCAGGAAATACAGATTTAGTAATCCTAACCATAAATGGAATGGGATGAACTCCCCATAAAGAGGAGGCAAGATAGCAGACTGATCAAAAGTCAGAACCCTACAATATGTTGTTTACAAGAAACAATTTAAAGCAGGATGCTATAGAGTAAAAGTAAAAGGCTGAGCAAAATCTATTATGCTCAGGTGAAGTCAAAAGAGGGGGTAATCCTTATCCGATCAAGCAAAATTAAAAATTGATCTAATTAAAAGAGATAAGGGTAACTACATCCTGCAAAGGGCATAAAACAAGAAGCAAATCAATATTAAAACATATATGCACCAAGTGGTATGGCACTCAACTTCCTAAAGGAGAAGTTAAGAGAGTTGCAAGAAGAAATAGACAACAAAACCTAATAGTAGGAGATCTCAACCTTGCACCCGAATTAGACAAATCAAACCACAAAACAAATAAGAAAGAAATTAAAGAAGTAAATAGAATATTAGAAAAATTAGGTATGTTGGATCTTGGAAAAATTGAATGGAGATAGAAGGAATATACTTTCTTCTCAGCAGTTCATGGAACCTATTCAAAATTGACCATATATTAGGACATAAAGACCTCAATTAAATGCAAGAAAGCAGAAATAGTAAATGCTTTCTTTTCAGATCATGATGCAATAAAAACTACATTCAACAAAAAGTTAGGGAAATAGACCAAAAGTAATTGAAACTAAAAATCTCATCTTAAAAATGATTGGGAAGACAAATTATAGATACAATTAATAATTTCACTAAGATAATGACAATGATGAGACATCATACCAAAATTTGTGGATGCAGCCAAAGGGTAATAAGAGGGAATTTTATATCCTTAGAGGTTACTTGAATAAAACAGAGAAGAAAGATTAATGAATTGGGCTTCATAACTAAAAACTAAAAAAGACCAAATTAAAAACCCCAATCAAATACTAAATAGGAAATTTAAAATTAAAAGGAGAAATTAAAAATATTGAAAGTAAAAACTATTGAACTAATTAATAAAACTAAGAGTTGGTTCTTTGAAAAAGCCAATAAAATAGATAAGCCTTTGGTAAATCTGATTAGAAAAGGAGGGAGGAAAATGAAATTAGTAGTCTTAAAATGAAAAGGAGAACTTTCCATCAATGAAGAGGAAATTAGGAAATAATAAGTGAGTTATTTTGCTCAACTTTATGCCAATAAATTTGATAACCAAGTGAAATGATGACTACCCAAAAATACAGACTTAGACTAATAGAGGAAGAAGTAAATTGCTTGAATAGTCCCATTTCAGAAAAAGAAATAGAACAGGAATTAAACAACTCCCTAAGAAACAATCCCCAGGACCAGATGGATTTATATGTGAATTTTACAAACATTTAAAGAATCAATTGGCCCCAATGCTATATAAATTATTTGATAAAATAGGAATGAAGGAGTCCCACCAAATTCCTTCTATGACACAGACATGGTACTGATACCTAAAACCAGGTAGGCTGGAAAACAGAGAAAGAAAATTATAGACCAATCTCCCTAGAATATTGATGCTAAAACTTAAATAAGATATTAGCAAAAAGACCACAGAAAATCATCTCCCAAGATAATACACTATGATCAAGTAGGATTTATACCAGGAAATGCAGGTCTGGTTCAATATTAGGAAAACTATCAATATAATTGGCCATGTTAATAACCAAATTAACAAAAACCATATGATCATTCAATAGATGCAGAAAAGCATTTGATAAAATCCAACATCCATTCCTATTAAAAAACACTTGAGAGTATAGGAATAAATGGACTTTTCCTTAAAATAATCAGCAGCATCTATTTAAAACCATCAGTAAGCATCATATGTAATGGAGACAAACTGCAACCATTCTAATAAGATCTGGAGGAAACAAGGTTGCCCACTATCACCGTTACTATTTAAATTGTATTAGAAACGCTAGTATAGAATAAGAGCTGAGAAAGAGATTAAAGGAATAAGAATAGGCAATGAGGAAGCCAATTATCACTCTTTTGCCGATGACATGATGGTATACCTTAGAGAACCCCAGAGATTCCAAAAAGTTATTAGAAATAATCCACAACTTTAGCAAAGTTGTGGTTATAAATAAACCCACATAAGTCATCAGCATTCTTATATATCACTAAAAATCCAACAGTCAGAGTTACAAAGAGAAATTCCAATTAAAGTAACTACTGATAATATAAAATATTTAGAATCTATCGCCAAGGGAAAATCAGAAACTTTATGAGCAAAATTACAGACTACTTTTCACACAAATTAAATCTGATCTAACCAATTGAAAAATATTAAATGCTCTTTGGATAGGGCGAGAAATATAATAAAGATGACAATTTTACCTAAACTAATCTATTTATTTAGCCTATACCAACAGACTCCCAAAAACTATTTTAATGACCTAGAAAAATAACAACAAAGTTCATATGGAAAACAAAAGGTCAAGAATTTAAGGAATTAATGAAAAAATCAAATGATGGTGGCTTAGCTGTACCAGATCTAAAATTATATTATAGAGCAGCAGTTACCAAAACTATTTGGTATTGGCTAAGGAATAGATTAGTTGATCAGTGGAAATAGATTGGGTCAAGGGATAAAACAGTCAACAAATATAGCAACCTAGTCCTTTGACAAACCCAAAGATCCCAGCTTTGGGATAAGAACTTACTGTTTGATAAAAATTGTGAAAATTGGAAACTAATATGGCAGAAACTAGGCATTGATCCACACCTTAACGCCATACACCAAGATAAGGTCAAAATGGGTTCATGACCTAGGCATAAAGAATGAAATTATTAAAAAATTAGAGGAACATAGGATAGTTTACCCTCAGACCCAGAAGGGGAAGGTCTTTATGACCAAAGCAGAACTAGAGATCATTACTGATCACAAAATAGAAAATTCTGATTATACAAACTGAAAAGTTTTTGTACAAACAAAACTAATGCAGACAAGATTAGAAGGGAAGCAATAAACTGGGAAAATATTTTACAGTCAAAGGTTCTGATAAAGGCCCATTTCCAAAATTTATAGAGAATTAACTCTAATTTATAAAAATCGCCATTCTCCAATTAAAATGGTCAAAGGATATGAAAGACAATTCTCAGATGAAGAAATTGAAACTATTTTAGTCATATGAAAAGATGCTCCAAGTCATTATTAATCAGAGAAATGCAAATTGACAACTCTAAGATAAACTACACACCTGTCAGATTGGCTAAGATGACAGGAAAATAATGATGATTGTTGAGGGGATGTGGGAAAACTGGGACATTGATTCATTGTTGGTGGAGTTGTGAACAATCCAACCATTTTGAGAGTAGTTTGAACTATGCTCAAAAAGTTATCCAACCTGCATACCCTTTGATCCAGCTGTGTTACTACTGGGATTATATCCCAAAGAGATTATAAAGAAGGGAAAGGGACCTGTATGTGCACGAATGTTTGTGGCAGCCCTTTGTAGTGGTTAGAAACTGAAATTGAATGGATGTCCATCAGTTGGAGAATGGCTGAATAAATTGTGGTATATGAAAAATTATGGAATATTACTGTTCTGTGGAAATGACCAACAGGATGATTTCAGAAAGGCCTGGAGAGACTTACACGAACTGATGGG
Organism: Sarcophilus harrisii; assembly: GCF_902635505.1. Taxonomy (NCBI): domain Eukaryota; kingdom Metazoa; phylum Chordata; class Mammalia; order Dasyuromorphia; family Dasyuridae; genus Sarcophilus; species Sarcophilus harrisii. Next base: position 594,922,973 of record NC_045426.1, on the reverse strand, counting down.
AGGAAATGAGCAGGACCAGGAGATCATTATACTTCAACAACAATACTGATGATGACCGGTTCTGATGGACCAGGCCATCCTCAGCAACGAGATCAACCAAATCATTTCTAATGGAGCAGTAATGAATGAACTAGCTATACCCAGAAAAGAACTCTGGGAGATGACTAAAACCATTACATTGAATTTAACCCTATATTTATGCACACCTGCATTTTTGATTTCTTAAAGCTAATTGTACAATAATTAGAGTCTGATTCTTCTTGTACAGCAAAATAATGTTTTGGTCATTATACTTATTGTGTATCTAAGTTAATTTTAATATATTTAACATCTACTGTCATCCTGCCATTTAGGGAGGGGTGGGGGGTAAGAGGTGAAAAATTGGAACAAGAGGTTTGGCAATTGTTAATGCTGTAAAGTTACCCATGTATATATCCTGTAAATAAAAGGCTATTAAATTAAAAAAAAAAAAAAAACTATTAGTCTGCTTCCTAAATATATAAAATGAAATACTTTCTTTTCATTATTAGCATATCTCCAAAACATATTTTAATATTAGTTATAGAAACCCAGAAATTCATCAAAGACAATTAGAAATGTTTCTATTTCTTTCCTTACATTAAATAAATGCCATGTTAGGTACATTAAATCTTTTTTTTCCCCAATAAAAAACCTTTCCCTTTTTAAAAAAAAAATCTGAAATAAAATAAATTGGAAAATGCTACCTTTAATCATTTGTATGTCATTACTGTCCCATCCACTTTTTGTAGTTGTCTGACCCCTCAGTTACTCTTTTCCTTTTCATCGACACAACTTAAATGATCAATTTCTGTTACTCTTTTTTTTTTTTTTTTTTTTGGAATTATAAACTTTACCTAATTTTGAGATGTAACATTTTTGCTAGATTTTTCATCATGCCACATTTCACATCATCCTCTGTTACCTGACTTCAATTATATATAATAAAATGTTTTAAGTTGTACTTAAAATAATATTCAGTTACTGTTCTCTTGGTTTTGTTCATTTTAATCTTCAGTATTTTGTGTAAGTCTGCTCATGTTTTTTCTAAGATCATTGAAGTCATTATTTCTTATAGCACAGTAGTATTTCACAACAATTGTACATCAATTTGGTAAGCCATTCCTTAATTGGGGGGCATATATATGGGCTTCTGTATCTCCTAGAGTGTCCATATTTCCCAGTTCTTTTCCACCACAAAGACAGTTGTTATAAATATTTTAGAACATATAACTTTCTTCCTTCCCCCTACCCCCTTAATCATCTTAGGAAACAGAACCACAATTTAGACAATTTAATCATTCTCTGGGCACAATTCCAAATTGTTCTTTAAAATGATTGGATCAATTCACAGTTCCAACAACAGCAAATTATTGTCCCAAATTTTCCACACCCCTTTCAACATTTAATGCTTTACCCTTCAATAATTTAGTCAATCTAAGAGATATAAAATGATATCTCAACGATGTTTTAATTTGAATTTCTCCAAGCAATAATGAATCACAACATTTTTCCTTTGATCATTAATCAGAGAATGACTTGTAATAGATTTGATGAATTTCTTTATATACATATATATTCTTTAAAATATTAATTTTTTCCTTGGAAAGTTGTCTTTATATATTTTTTCTTTTCAATTTTCTGCTGTCTATTTTTTAGAGAAAAAGCTTTTTAATTTAATATAATCCATTTTATACCCCTTTATCTTTTATTCATAAATTGCTCACCTCTCAGTCATCACATTAAAAAGAAACTGATCTCTCCTCACTAAAAAAAGACATCTATTGTAGTTATTTTTCTATAAATTAAGTCTTTTCCTTTTTTCTTTGATATTTTTGAATATGGAACTAGTTGTGTTATTGCTGGTTCAAAGGGTATGGAGTATTTTTACTCTTTTGGACACAATTGCCAAGTTGTTTTCTAGAATGGTTGATAAGTTCATAACTCTACAAATATTATAGTATTTTCCTATTTCATGTTTTAATTTTTTGCAATTAAAATTATTTATTTTTACTAATGCTCTCTTCCTCCTATTTGGTCATTAATTCCTCACATCCATAGATCCATAGATCACCAGGTACATTTTTTCCATATTCCTTTAAATTACTTGTGAAGTCACTTTATACCTACATCACTTTTCTTTGTTGATGATATAATGGTGTGCATTGTGAAATGGTGGTCTCTGCCTAATTTTCAATATACTGCTTTCCATTTGTCCCATAGATTTTTGTCAAATGTTGACTTCTCAACCCAAAAGTTTGGATTTGGGGACTCATCAAACACTAAATAACTATGGTATGTTGTTATTGAGTATTATAACTAATTGATTCAACTGATTCACCACTGCATTTTGTTTATGTTGAAATACATTTTAAATCCAATATATATACATATTTAATCAGTTATCTTGCTGCACAAGAAAAATCAGATCAAGAAGGAAGGAAAAGAAAAATTGAGAAAGAAAATAAAATGCAAGCAAATAAGAAATAGAGTTAGAATGCTGTGTTTCACACTTTGTTCCCATGGTTTTGTATCTGGGTGGAGATCTCTCTCTTCATCACTGAACAAGTCTAACTGGTTTGAATCCTCTCATTGTTGAAGAGAGCCATGTCTGTCAGAATTGATTGTTAGATAGTCTTGTTGCCATGTATAATGATTTAGTAGTTCTGCTCATTTCACTAGCATCAGTTCATGTAGGCCTCTGCAAGACTCTCTGAAATCGTCCTGCTGTTCATTTCTTACAGAACAACAGTATTCTCTAGCATTCATATACCATAATTTATTAAGCCATTTTCCAATTGATGGGCATCCAGTGAATATCCAGTTCCTTGCCACTACAAAAAAGGGTTGTTGCCACAAACGTTTTTGCACATGTGGGTCCCTTCCCCTCCTTTAAGTTCTCTTTGGGATATAATACTGTTGGAATCCTTACAAAGTGTTAACTCATTAGAGTTGATAGAGACAATAATTATCTAATTTAGTAAGGTACTTAGCAAATTCTTCAACTCACTAATGTATTTAAGTACTCATTGGAGTTCACAAGTATGGGAGATTCACAAAGTTAACTTTATAACTTTGTGAATTCACACTTCCCTTAATCCCTCCCTCAGAGTAGAAGTCAACCTTTGGGAGATCATATATAAAGAAGCTCTTAGAACTTCAGATCAGTTCAGTTCGGAACATTGCCAAGAGTCGGAGAGGAGCATTCTAGGAGATACAGAAGCCCACAAGCCCTCTCTCAGGGGCAAAACAGATTCATTCCAACTTTCACCATGGTGCTGGCTGGAGATATTTGGAAGAATAGAAGCTGAAGCTGGCAGAAGCAAAAGATTAGCTGCAAGAGTTCTTGGAGAAATAAATGTAAAGATTTTATCAGCTGGCTGTATTTGGGTGATTATTACTTTTAACTGAAACTAAGGCTGCTTCCAGAAAACCTCCCCGAGAAACCTGCTCCCAGAGAGAACCATTATGTTTTAAAGAAGAGAATACCACATAATACCACTGGAAACACTGCTGGATCAAAGGGTATGCAAGGTTTGATAACTTTTTCAGCATAGTTCCAAATTGCTCTCCAGAATGGTTGGATCCATTCACAGTTCCACCAACAATGCATCAGTGTCCCAGTCTTCCCACATCCCCTCCAACATTCATCATCATCTTTTCCTGTCACCTGAGCCAAACTAACAGGTGTATATTGATATCTCAGAGTTGTCTTAATTTTAATTTCTCTGATCAATAGTGATTTGGAGCACCTTTTCTTATAATTACAAATAGTTTCAATTTCATCTGAAAATTGTCTGTTCATATCCTCTGACCATTTATCAACTGGAGAATGGCTTGAACTATTATAAATTTGAGTCTATTTTCTATATATTTTAGGAATGAGACCTTTATCAGAACCTTTGAATATTAAAATGTTTTCCCAGGTTATTGCTTCACTTCTAATCTTGTCTGCCTTAGTTTTCTTTGTATAAAACGTTTTTAACTTAATATTATCAAAGCTATTTATTTTGTGATCAATAATGACCTCTAGTTCTTCTTTGGTCACAAATTCCTTCCTCCTCCACAGAATTGAGAGGTAAACTATCCTATGTTCTTCAATCTGATGCAGTGGTCAAGAATAAGTTACCTGCTAAACTAAGCATTTTCTTCAGGGAAGAAGATAGAAATTCAATAAAACTGGTGAATTCCATTTCTTTTTGATGAAAAGACCAGAGCTAAACAAAAAAATTTAACCTCCAAATATAGAATTCTAGAGAAGCATTTTATGCTTTACCTTTTTAAGGTAAAAAGGAAAAAAATTCTTGAGAATTATTTCTGTTATGAGTATACATAGAGAATATATGTATAATCTGATTTTACTATTATAAAAAATAAACTAGAAATAGAAAGGGGATTGCAACAGAAAAAAAAAAGGAAAGTGAAGGTAAAATGAGAGAAATTACATCTCAGGAAGAGGCAAAGAAAACCTATTATAATTTAGGGAAAGAAGGAAGGGTGACAAATATTGTAAGAATCTTACTGTCATCAGATATGGCTCGAAAAAAAAAAGTATTGGATATATTTGGTTTCACCAAGAAAATTCTCTCACCCTAAAGAAAAGTGGGAGGGGAAAAGCAAAAAGGAAAAGCAAAAAGCAAAAAGTAGCCTAAATAGAAGGGGAAACAGAAATAGAAGGGAAAAGCTGTAAGAAAGGGGGGAGTGTCTCTAAAAGCAGAGGACTGATTGAGGCAAGTAGTACTGTAATGCCAGAGAAACTGAGGCAGGAGAGAGATTAGAGAGTTTTCAATATTTTATTATTTGGAGAGTATAATTGACTGGACAGGACTCTCATCTCAAATTATCCAGTCAGACAAAGATAAAGATATACTGGGACCGTGGAATCCATGTTGGTCCCAGGGCTGGAAGAGACTGTCATCTCAAATAATCCATCAATCAATAGGAAAAAACCAGCTTCTTAAATACCCACTAGAAACAAAGAACAAAGAAGCGCTGGAAGACTTCTGTCAGGATGGGGGGAGACCATAAATCCTAAAAGCCCAGAGACAGGATGTCTGAATACCCAGAGATAAAGATGTCAGTGAGGTATCTTGGAATATTTTAGAGGGATATTGTAAATTCTTGAGAACAGGGGAGCGTCAGGAGTTCTGCTCTCTTGTTTATCTTGCTAACAATTTATAACCTTAAAGTAAACGGTTCCCAATCTTAATGGACCAGAGTGGGTTTTTATGACTAAGGGAATAGTTAGGGAGACTGAGATAAGGTAACTCATGCAGGGAAACTGAGTCAGGACAGTTAAAGAGAACTGTGGCATAACAGTACTCATAAGTAAAATACTGGGGAGTAGTGAAAGGGGAAAATGAAAGAGAAAAGTATACTTTGGGGTTAATAAGACAGCAGGAAATACAGAAATAGTAGTTTTAACTGTAAATGTGAATAGGGTGATCTAATTATGTAGTGCTATACCAATCAAACTCCCAAGAAACTATTTTATTGACCTACAAAAATAAGAACAAAATTCATCTGGAAAAACAAAAGGTCAAAAATTTCATGAAGAGAAAAGCAAATGAAGGTAGCCTAGCTGTACCAGATATAAAACTATATTATAAAGCAGAGGTCATCAAAAGTATTTAGTAGCTAAGAAATAGAGAGGTTGATCAGAGATCAACTCAATGACTAAAGCAATCTGGTATTTGATAAACCTTAAGGTCCCAGCTTTGAGGATAGGAATTCAATATTTGCTGGGAAAATTGGAAACCAATATGACAGAAAGAAGACATAGACCAACACCAAACACCATATACCAAGATAAGGTTGAAATGGGTTCATGATCTAGACATAAAAAATGATATTATAAACAAATTAGAAGAACATAGATACTACTGCTTCTTCTGATTCAGTGGCTTCCAAGGCCCCCTCCTTGTTTGCTGGTGCTTGGCTTGTGCTGGTATGTGTCAGACTATTAGACTGTGCTCCAACACAAATCTTTCCTACTGACCTTCTAAATGGTATTTGGTATCTGTGGGATAAGAGATCTGGGGACCATACTGTAGACACTAAGCCAACTTGAGAGGCAGAGTTATGCTAGCATGGCTTGTGTCATATTATGTCCCACTTTCACTTTAACGAAAAAGACCTTTTTAAATGACCTTTCAACTTGTCCTGAGCTGGAAAATTGTTTCATACCATCTTTTTGTGTTTTTTGACACTCAAAAATTTGTTTGGAACATTATTTAAAAGTATTTTGAGGGATTTGGTGGAGATCTCAGGAGAGTACCTGAATTACACTACTATCTTGGCTCTTCTGCCTGGCAGTATGCATGAGTTTCTGAAAACAAAAACTGTGTATATAATTGTGAAAATATTGTTTTTACAATGAATTTCATATTTTTAGATAACTGAAGAAAAGAAAATTATCATAAATCCTACTTATTTGTAAAAAGAAATAAGTGTAGATGAGCCTAACTACAAAAATAACTTACATAAACTTCAAAAGAATTTTTGATAAGAATAACTTAGGCATTAATTTTCAAGTTCAGGTCTGGGTGATCTCTTTTACGTAGATAAAAAATATAAAGAATTGTCTTGTATTTCAACACCAAAGGGCAATTAGAAACAGGCTTTTGAAATCTGAATAAAAAAGTGTGATTATTGACTGAAAATAATAGAGTTCAAATTAATTTTTATTTTCCTTGAAACATTAAAGAGCACCAAAAAATAAAGAAATAAAAGTATATTTGTATAATGTTCTCTTCCTTAAAATATAATCGATCTCTGGGAGCAGGTTTCTTGGGGGACTTCTGGGAGCAGCCTTAGTTTCAGTTTAGAGTAATAATCACCTCAAATGCAGCCAGCTGTTAAAAGTTCAGTCCTTTATTGTTTCTTCCAAAATACCCAAGTTAGCTTTCTTAATGGCCTATCTCTCTCCTTGGTTCCAAGAGCTCCTGTTGCTAGTTCTTTGTCTCTTCCAGCTTCAGCCTCTCTTTTTCCGAATGTCTCCAGTCAGGACAAAGGTGAAAGTTGTAATGAATCTGTCTTGCCTCCTCTCATGGGCTCCTCCTCTAATTGACTCCTCCTCTGAGAGTGGAAATGAGAGAGCTATAACTTGTGAATAACCTCCTTTGAATCCTGACTTATGAATCTCCCAAAGTCTCTAATGCATTTTGGGAGCTCCTCCTTTTATATGCTCTCTTAAAGGTGTGAACTCTGATGTGTGAACTCTCTGAAAGGTGTGAACTCCCTTAGCACCTTGTTTCAAGTTCTGGTCCATAACATATTTGGAATTACCAACATTCAGAAAGTTAAATTTGTTTTTATTTTGGAAGCAACAATGACAACAACAAAGCAATGTTAGCTACTCATCAATCTACACTCTTTTTGTTCTGATGTTTGTTTTGTTTTGTTTTTATTTTTTGGAGGCAACCAGGGTTAAGTGATTTGCCAATGTCACACAGCTTTTAATTGCCTGAGAATTTATTTTAACTCAGGTCCTTCTGACTCCAAAACTTGTAAATATACCATTTTCTACATCACAAGTATCTATGTAGTATGTATGTATTAAGCTTTTACATTATTTTAAAAGTAAATTTTATAATTTCTGAGTTGTGTAGGTTGTCCCTTTGCCCCACTCACATTTAATTGCTGTTGTTATTTAGTGCAAATATGTTAATATTTATAAAAAATTCTTTCCATCTCAGGATTCTACCTTTTATAGGAAGCCTTTCTAACACTGCTTAATTCTAGTGTTTTGCCTTTCTTTCTTCTTTCCAACATATTCATTGAATAACTTGTTTGTTTACTTTTGCCATGCCTATATGAATTAAGAATGCTTGAGAACAGGAATTTGTATTTCTTTGTATTCTCTCATTGTAGACTAGTGTTTAGAACATTACTTAGTTCCTTAATAAATGCAATTGAATTAATTATAGGCAATTTGCTTTTTAACATAATTATTTATGTTAAACCATTTCCTCTAATGGTACCCAAATTTTCATCCTTTGTATAAATCTCCCTTGGTCATAATGGGGTATCCCCTTGGGTAACTCACTGTAATCTGATGGGATTTTGTTTGAAACTTTTGAATTGTTATTTAGTACTGATATTTCAATTAAGAAACAAACCATATTCTTATCAATTTAACTATATATTATAATCTCTATATATTTGAGTTATGAGGCCTTTATCAGATGAATTTATCTGATTTTTTCATAGTAATGATTATTAATTGTATATTTGTATTTATCATTTCTCTCTTTTCATTTTATGATTATTAATTGTATATTTGTATTTATCATTTCTCTCTTTTCATTTTATTTCTCCTCCAATGTGTTTTGTTTTTGCTTTTTAGGATGATCTTCCCCCATCTGCTTTTCCTTCAATTAGATCTTTCTCTTTTCCCTATCCTCTTCTCTACCTTCTTCCTTGGCAAGATAGATTTGTATACCCACCTGAATATCTATGTCATTCCCAATTTGATCCAATTCCAATGACAGTTCAGTCATACCTCCACCTATTCCCTCTAATGTAAAAGCTCTTCCCTCCTCCATCTTTTATATGTGGTAATGTGCCCTATTCTCTCTCTCACTGATATTGTAGTCATTGTTTTATCTCATTCCTTAATATCATTACTTTTATATTTGATGTCATCAATTCCAAAAGAAAATAAGCCTTTTTTTTTTTTTTTTTTTTTTTTTTTTTTTTAGAATTTGTAGGACAAATTTGTCTCTGTTTTTTAAGAGATAGCCTAAGGCAGAATCTTTGGGAATAGAAAGAGATTGTCTCATCTTTGCCATAAGTTGTAGAGAAAAGTTAAAAGTTCCTACTCTAATAATAATTTATCTCCCCTAGATAAAAATTGTCTGTGAAGTAAAAAGTACAAGTGTTCCCAAAGGGAAGTATGCCAAATATAAAATTATATTTTTTTTTATAAAAGAAATATAACTTGAGATATTATATTTGATGTTAAATGATCATAACTTGGCTTTTTAATAGGGTATAGTAAAGGTGAGGTTTCTAGAGATCTCCACCTGAGGTATTGTAATCAAAAGTCCATCTGAACAAAAGACCTACTTAAGATCAAAAGTCCACTTGATCCTATCAGTCTTCCCCCACTGTTTGCTTCCTGGAATAGCTAGATTTCCAGAGTGTTTATATGTAATTAAGAATTTTTGTCAGTGGTATTAACATATTAAACTCAGAACATTTCCTGTTGTGCCAGATAACTAACACATACTGATTCATATCAACTTGCCAGGGATGAAAAACAACCAAGCTCAGAGACAATGTGATAAAACTATGAGATTATACTAACCTCCACAGAGATTTTTGTCTTTATAGATCTTGTTGCCTATGCCTATTCAGAACTCAGTATATGCTGCCATATACACATATCCATCTGTTGAGCTTGAGAAGGGAGACCCCAAAAATTTCATGAGGTGTCTCAAAAGAATTTGCATCTCCTAATCAAGGAGCAAAGTTTATTGAAAGTAATGGTGATGCCCATTCCAAACCAGACTGAATTCTAAGGGAATTCAGTAAAGAAGCAGAACTAAGGAGAGTCGTTTTATTGAGGTTCTACCACAGAATTCTTTGGCTCAAGGGCATGTTAATTCTACAGCTCAAATGGAGGGCTAAGGAGTAATCTCCAGATGAATTAAGGGTGGTCTTTGAAATTTAATTATCACTGACTAGGTCATCAGTCAGGAATGAACTGAGAACCAAAAGTTTTAGGGTTTCATATTATGTCACATCTACTTAGGAGCAAAAAAGCCAGATACAATCTCATTGTTTTTTGTTTTTTTTTTTTACTTAGACCAAATTCTGAAGGGTAGAGAAGGGAAGACTCACATAATATGAAATTTCACAAACTTAAGTTAACAACTATTATTATTAGGTGAAGTCAAGATAGATATGTTAACTGAAGCTTTATTGTCAAAGGTCAGATCTTTGACCCATGATGGTGTGACCCTACTCAAGCCCTGAAAGTTTTCACAAAACAACCAGATACAATAAAGAGACAACTAAAAATCACAATGGCCAACATTTACATAGAAATTGATGTATGATAGAGACAATGCCTGATGTTAAGTACTCTATAAACAAAACTTCTTATAAAACAGACTGAAAAGTGGGTGTGCAGAATTTCTGGTTGCTACTTAACCTTGAATATGTAGATTAAGAAGCTAAGCCTTCAGTATCTTTTCCTTTGGCAACTTCTAGTTCTGAACTGTGATTAAATTAAAAAAAAAAAAAAATAAGCCATTATACTTCTAAATGAACAATTTCAAATTTTTAGGATAGCCAGCTTGAAGTCTTTGAAGTATTGTCGACTAAATAACATTAGACTTCTACTTGGCCCTGGGACACATAATTTGTAGCAGGGAGTGTATGAAAGACATAAACAAGCAAAAGTTGATTTAATATTTTGGAGGGAAATAGTGTCTTAGAATTGTAACTATTCCAAAATAGAATGAACTGCTAAAGCAGTTAATGAGTTTCCCATCCTTGAAAGACTTCAAAGATTAAATGTTCAGTTGTTGGATGGGTTGTGATCTGAATTCTTGTCTAAAGGTACAATGATATTTCAAACTATATTTCCAATCAAACAATAGAAATTTATTCAGTGATTTCTATATTTCAGTCACATTTGTGGAAAGATTAAAATAAAACAATTTCTCTTTTAATCAAACATATTATTTTTAGAATTCCTTCAAAATATCTGTATGTATAATGGTTTGAGTATCTTCCTCATTCTCCATACTGTGTACAGTGTAGCTTATCACCAACACTTTTACAATTTGTTTATAATTTGGTGTTGAGAAATGGTGCCATAAAAACATCATCTAGATAAACAGATAGACAGATATATATCAGAGAGGAACATGGATATATAATAATAAATTATATATATATACGCACACACACACACATATATATATCTTATGGCATAATTTAGAAAGGAAAACTTTTATTAACCATGAAACATTATATTAACATGAACCATTATAAAAAGCATTAAGTATAATAAATATTTGTGTATTATAAATATAATGATAATTGATTGAGCTATATATGCGGATATATGTGTGAAACAGGTTGTGGTCCCTTTAAGAAACTGATTTGTGATCCAGATTATTCCCAGCCCATCCTGACTGATGCATTACCAATTCAAGTAGCTAGGACCTTTGATTCACAAATCCTGGTCAAAAGCAACCCTTTGAATTCCAATAGGAGATCCTGGCTTGTCCCAGCCCCCACTGGATCTGAGCCAACTTGGGCTCTCACAACCCCCATCAGATCTGAGCCAACTTGGAGCTCCACCCACGGGCACCTTTAGCTAAATCTCTCATTATAAAAAGAGCCAAACTAAAATCCTCTGTTTGCAGAGGTTCCAAACATGCCAGCACCATGCTTGGCACCCCAAGAATCTCTGCACTGGAATACTGTTTCCAATGTCTTCTTCTCTTTAACTAACACCTTTTACTAACTGGACTTTAATCTTACTTCCAATCCCCATAATAAACCTCTTTTAACAATAGATTTTCAGGTCTGTAAATTCTTTTACAGAGGACCTGGTGCCACCACAAGACTTCATTTAACTCCCTGACAATCAGAAACCCTAATGTCATTTGGATACCCTAAACCTAAACCTCATCAAGTGTAGTTCCAAGAAAAAGAGTAGACAAGTGTCTTAATAAGATTTGAAGTAGGCATTAGAAAATAACACCACATGAAATTCTAATTTTTGTATTTGGTCAATTTATAATTTTTTTTTATAAATTCAGTATAAATTCATTAGGATGAAATTATACTACTAATGTCATCAAGAAATGCTGCTGGGCCATTCTGTGGGGTATGAATGGATACAATAAATTTACTCATCTTGCCTGAGTTATAGTATATATTCTTTAAAAGTTATTGCATAAAGGGCAGCTAGTTGGTGTAGTGGATAGACCACCAGCCTTAAAGTCAGGAGGACCTCAGTTCCAGTCTGACCTCAGACACCTAACACTTCCTGGCTGTGTGACCCTGGGAAAGTTACTTAGCCCCAATTGCCTAAGCAAAAAGGAAAAAAAAAAGTTAATGCATAGTTTATACCACTGCATTTCTGCATATAATTTAATCAAAGTAACTCACAAGAAAATATTCTAATAATTTTGATATGTTAAACTAAAATTTTGTATCCGGTTTTTGAGCAAAAAGATAAATGTTTTAGCCCTGAATTAAAGTAAAAAGTTCAGCTAACTCAAAAAACACAGTAACAGAAAGATACAAAGGTAGACTACATTCAGATAATTTTTTTAAACACATGTAAGGGGAAAAGGAAAAAACTAAAATAGGATCAAAATTTGAAAATAGCAAATAACTAAAAATTAGAAAGAATTTTTGTCTCATATATGGCATACATTCTAAGTCATATTTCCATCACAAGTAACAATCATTAGCAGTAGTGAAAATTTCCATCAATATGATATATATATATATATATATATATATATATATATATGCATACTTTTCCTATACTTTTAAAATGGCTTAGTTTCTATTGTTTATTTGTTCAGTTATGTCTGATTTTTCTTAACCCAATAGACCAAAATGAAGTGGCCAAAAGTCATTGTTCATAGGTGGTTTGAAAGAATTTAAAGATTCTCTTATAGTCACAAAAGAATATTTAAGCAAAGTATATGCCTCAAACTCTGAGAGTGTCTGATAAATAGTAAAAATTGGAAGAGCTTTATATAATGAAATTTGGGAGTTTCAGGCAGCAGGATAATAACCCACTTGCAGAGGTAAAGTGTGAGGGGAAAATTTGTAAAATGAAAAACAAAGATAAGGAAGTAGCCAGGATATCAATGAAAATGGATGGGATTTTTGCAAGGGGTTGTCAAAAAACAAAATTTTATTACTCCACATGACCTAGCTAGGTATGTAGTTTTGAGTAAAGTCTGGGCTCTGATCCATCATCTTCCCCCATCTGTCTTTTGGGAAGAGAATATTATTGGAACAAGGGCTAGGACACACCAATAGTACAATAAGTCCTTCTTACAATAAGTACTATTTCTTAAAGTTTGTCCAAACCCATATTGATTGCATCTAGATTCTAAACCATTAAGTTTATCCTCTATCTTCTTTTCCTTTTTCTTCCCATCTTTCCCAATAAAATGGTCTTTTCCAGTGATTTCTGTCTTCTCATTATGCAACCAAACTATTTAAACATCAGCTTTAGAATTTGAATTTTCACTGAATAACCTGAATTAATTTCTTTAAATATTGATTGGTTTGATCTCCTTACTATCAAAAAGACTCTCAAAAGGCTTATACAACAGCACAATCCAAAATCACTGATTCTGTAGTGTTCATGTTTTCTTATAGACCAACTTTCTCAGCTATTCATTGTTACTGGAAAAGCCATAGTTTTAACTATATGGGGACTTTGTTGGCAAGGTGTTGTCTAAACTTTTCAGTATTATGTACAGATTTGCCATTTGCCAAGCTTACTTGCAATGTTAAAAAGTGAAGTAAAAAGATCAAATGTCACCAATGTTTTTGAGGCAATTTTCATGTTTCAGAAAAAAATACAATCCCCCAAAACTGAATATTCAAGGAAAAAAATAATCTTCATAATACTGAAGAATTGGCTCATGAGAAATTCAAGGTGAGACATATCTTCTCTAAGAATCTATACAATATAATACTTTTATGTTTTCACCACTTTAATCTGAAAATAATGATCTTATGGTCAATTCTGTTTATAATCAAACAATATTTTTTTTCCAAAAAATTACTAGGAAAGTTTCTTTGAAAAAACTGTTGGACTGGACAGAATATCATATTTTAAAAATAATAATAATTCTTAACTTTTTCTGTCTTCAGTTTGGGAGGCCATGTTCCTGTCATATAAGAATTGGGAAAACTACCTAAAGGGAAATTGAAAATTTCTTGCAATGACTTGTACAAGCATATTTTCTCCATTTTTGTAGGACTAACTAGGTTACTAATCATATTAAACAAAAACAAACAAACAAACAAAAAACAACATAACTTTATTTCTTTTGCAGGTGATGGATTCCTGGCTTTTAAAGTATTTGGGTTTTTTTTTTTTTCCTGTTTAGGGAAGTTATATCAATAATTTACAACTAGCCAGGTGGTATATTAACCTGCCATCTGGACTGATTGAATCAGTTTCACTGAAATCAGTTTGGCTACTTCCCTCACAAATATACTGTGATTTCATGCAGATGTTAATCCGATTGGCATTCAAATGTTTCCCTCCCCTATTTTCACATTTTTTGTCTATCTTTTCTTTCACATCTTAAAAGGAACAATGCCACAGGAATTCTATTGGCTAAACTGCCCTTAAAGAATTGAGATTAGTCCCCCAACTAAACACTTATTAGTGTCTTTTATTGTTGTTCCATAAATTTCTATTGCATCTGACTAAGTTATATAATTTTTAAACTCTCTGGACTTGATTGATCCCTTGCAGTGGTAGCCTAAATGTGATAATACCCAAAGTTACTTCATTTTAAACTTAGAGGATTCTATTTCCATCTGTGGAAAATGATATCAAGTATAAAGGAAAAATCCAATTATGAATTCAAAGATTTTTTGTTATTGGAAAACATTAAATATTTTGCTCAGAAATAATATCAAGACATGTCTGATATTAGTAAAATGGTGCTTAGTTCCTTGTGTTCAGAATGATTTTTAACCTAAAAGATTCATATTTAATTTATTTAAGTCTAAAAGTACACACATATGCATTTACATACATATACATATATGTATATATAAGGATATCTTTATATATATATATATATATATACACACACACACACATATAGATATATGTGTATGGTGGATATATGTGTGTGTGTGTGTGTGTGTAAGCTTTCACTGGAACTTCCTTGAGAGATAATCTCTAGAAGAATCTGAAACTTTTTTTAAAATTATAATTAATGAGATTTGCTGGATCACCTAAGTGAACAGTTTATGTTTTAATTTTATTCACATTTCCTAAGTCTACAGAAAAATCCATTAATGCTGTGAAAGGATGTAGTCTGCATACTTAAATACTAAAATGTTGCCTGATATCATTAATTCGATTGATTCTTCCCAATAATAGATACCAGGTCATAAATCCCTCAACTCAAAGAAAAGGTCCCCTGAATCAATGAATGAATGAATCAGTCAATAAACATTTGTTAAACAGTTACAATTTTTCAGGGTCTATGTTCATCTGGGGATATAAAAAGAGGTAGAAGATAGTCCCTTACTTCAAAAGTTTACTATCACATAAGGAAGATATTGCATGCATGTATGCATGTATATGTAGTAGAAGGAGTTGACGTGGTTCATGGTTTGGAGAAATCACTTTATTGACTGAATGGATGGATGATAGGTTAAAATAGTGAATATATTTAAGGTATATCTCATTTTTCACTTTTGGTCTGGTTTTTATTGCACCGCATAATGATTATGGAAATATGTTTGGAAGAATTGCACATGCTTAATTAATGTCAGGTTGCTTAAAGTCTTGGGTGGAGGAAGGGAGAAATGGGAAAGAGAAGAATTTGGAACACAAAGTCTTATAAGGTTCAGTATTGAAAACTATCTTTACATTTGGAAAAATAAAATACTATTGAAAATTGCAAAAAAGAAAAAGAATAAGTACTTAAGTTCAGTGATTAGGCTGTTAAAGTAGTCAAAACATGAGTTGATGTGAAACTGCACTAGAGTGGTATCAATGTCAGAAGAAATAAGAGAATTTATTTGAAACATTTTGCAAAGATGAAATTGACAGGACTTAGCAAGGAATTAGATATGGGAAGATCAGATAATGAGGAGTCTGAAATGACTCCTAAATTGTGAACTTAAGATTTGGGAAGATGATGTTGCCTTCCACAGCAAAAAGTTAGAAGAAAGAAGGGGTTAGGTGAAAATATATTGAATTTAGTTTTGTTTCTGTGAGTTTAAAATGACGACTTGACATCCAGTTTAAAATGTCTAAAAGGTAGTTGGAAATGTGAAACTAAAGTCAGTCAAGAGTTTAGGGAAGAATACATAGACTTAAGAATTTTCAGCATAAAGATGGTGATTAAATCCATGTATACCAATGAGAACCTCAAGTAAAACAATTTAGAGGGAGAAGAGAAGATAGTACATGGCAGTACCAAGAAGTATTTCTGGTTAACAAGTATGGTATTGAAGAGGATCTAGCAAAAGAAACTGAAAAAGCTTGATCAGATAAGTCAGGAAAAGGTCATGAGTCAGAGACAGAGGACAGAGTACTTTCTCAAAAATATATAGAGATGCTTTCTCAAAGGAGGGAGTGATCAATACTGTTAAAGACTGCAGAGAAGTTAAGGAAAAATAATTTAGGGAAAAGGCCATTGTATTTGGCAAAAATAAATCAGAAATTATGGAGAAAATAGTTTTGGCATAATGATGAATAAAGAATATATATTTTAATGAGTTAAGAAGAGAATAGAAGGAAAATGCAAGGAATTGTAAATGGTATTTTTCCAGAATTTAGCTACAAACAACAGAAGCAGTGTAGGATGATAGTTATCAGATATGGAAAAATTGAGAGGTTTTTTTTGTTGCTATTGTTGTTGTTGTTGTTGTTGTTGTTGTTGTTGTTGTTGTTGTTTTAATAAGCAGGAGGAACTGAAATTCCTATAGATAAGGGCAATGCTATAGACTTTCAGAAAGAAAACCTGTACTTGTTTCGGGCCCCAAGGAGAATGGTATGCAGAATTCTATACTATCTTTCTTTTACCTTCTTGAAGGAGGCATCATTAAAATTTTCTGTAGATTATGCAGTGCCTAAAACCCTAAAAATAAGAGCAAGAATGTGCAATGATCAAAAGTTATCAAACTGTACATACCCTGTGATCCAGCAGTGTTGCTACTGGGCTTATATCCCAAAGAGATTTTAAAGAAGGGAAAGGGACCTGTATGTGCAAGAAGTTTGTGGCAGCCCTCTTTACAGTGTCCAGAAACTGGAAGCTGAGTGGATGCCCATCAATTGGAGAATGGCTGAATAAATTGTGGCATATGAATATTATGGAATATTCTTGCTCTGTAAGAAATGACCAGCAGGATGATTTCAAAAAGGCCTGGAGTGACTTAACATGAACTGATGCTGAGTGAAATGAGCAGGACCAGGAGATCATTATATACTTCAACAATAATACTATATGATGATCAATTATGATGAACATAGCCCTCTTCAACACTGAGATGAACCAAATCAGTTCCAATAGAGCAACAATGAATTGAACCAGGTACACCCAGCGAAAGAACTTAGTAAGAAGACTATGAACCACTACATAGAATTCCCAGTCCCTCTATTTTTGTCCACCTGAATTTTTTATTTCCTTCACAGGCTAATTGTACACTATTTCAAAGTCCAATTCTTTTTGTATAGCAAAATAACTGTATGGACATGTATACATATATTGTATTTGACTTATACTTTAACATATTTAACATGTATTGGTCAAGGGTGGGGGAAGAAGGGGAAAAGTTGGAACAAAAAGTTTTGCAACTGTCAATGCTGAAAAATTACCCATGCATATATCTTGTAAATTAAAAGCTATATAATAATAAAAAAAAGAATGTGCAATGATCAATTATGAAAGACTTTGTTCTTATCAGTGATTCAGTGATCCAAAGCAATCCCAGTAGACTTTAGACAGAAATGCCATCTGCTGCCAGATAAAGAACCAGGAAGGCTATAAATCAACACATCAAATTTTATTCACAACTATCAAATATAATTATTTGACCTCATACCCTTTTAACAAAAAGCATTTAATAAGATGTTATTATCAGAGAGGGTTAAAATCATGATCTCTTCTTGAAAAATAGAACAAAACAAATTTTATGCATTTTGCGGAATTTTACTTTTGACATTCATATTTTGCTGTAACATACAAAGCTAAAAATGATCATATTTAGGTACTAATGTTAGATTTTTAAATATTTTAAATTATTTTATTAAAGGTTTACCAATAATTTTTTTTAATTTTTACATTTTTTTAAATTTTGAGTTCTAATTTTTTTTTTACATTACTGAAAGAGATGTAAGATTGTCTTTGAAGAGGCAAACAAATTGATATCAATTACATGTATATATCTATATATGTATATATCTATATAATCAACTAAAAAGGAAATATATTCTGCATGACTATATATATATATATATATATATATATATATATATGTTTCAAAAGAAAATACAAACAAAATAAGCAATAAAAGGAAAGTAACAAAAGTATGCTTCATTCTGCAGTTAGAGTTCAACTTTTTTTTTTTTTTTTTCTGGAGGCACACTGCAATTTTTACACAGTTTCATTGGAAATACCTTGAATCATTATCTTGATCAGAGTAACTAAGTATTTCACAATTGATCATCCTTATTATACTGTACATAACTATGTACAGTATTTTCCTACTGTACTGACAACTTTGTATCAGTTCATATAAAACTTGTAGAAATTTCCAGAAACTATCTTGTGTAGTTGTGGTCTCTGCAGTACAGTTTGAAAGCTTGACAGTTTAGTTTGAGAAAGGACCTTAATTCTATAATTTTAACCTACCAGGAGATCTTCAGAATCTTCTGAAGACAATTCAAATGGAAGCTATTCAATTTCCTAGCATGGCACTGGGACACTTTCCAGGTTTCACAGGCATACAACAATGAAGTCAGCATAACAGCTCTGTAGACCTTCAGTTTGATAATGTCTAATAATTTTCTCTTACACTTTCCCTCAGAGCCTCTCAAAGACTGAGCTAGCTCCAGTAATGTGTCAAT
This sequence comes from Sarcophilus harrisii, assembly GCF_902635505.1. Lineage (NCBI taxonomy): Eukaryota > Metazoa > Chordata > Mammalia > Dasyuromorphia > Dasyuridae > Sarcophilus > Sarcophilus harrisii. The sequence continues at coordinate 594,904,132 of NC_045426.1, read as the reverse complement.
CTCATTATTAATGTGGACATCCCTATAATGTATACTGCCAAGGTAAATTAATTTATCCATGAAATTGAGAACTTCTCCATTTTCTGCAAGTGATGGTTTAACATATCGATGGTGTGCTATTGGCTGATGGAGACCCTATGTTTTCATTAATTGAAGCTAGATTGCACAGTAGATAGTGCACTGGCCCTGGAATCAAGAGGATCTAAGTTCACATTTGGCTTCAGACAATTTTATGCTTATATCCATATGTCATAACTTATTCAGCCATTTATGAATTGATAGGCACCCATTCATTTTTTAAAATTTCTTATAAAAATTTTTACTATTTTATTTCCCATAATATCTGATTTCTTATTTGTTCATAAACTTTTTTTCTTATAAATTTAACAAGTACATAAAAATGCACAGTTCTTATTTACTTGTGCTATCAACATTTAAATCAAAATAATTTATTTATGTTTACCTTATCTTGTTATACACTGTGAGATGTTGGTTTATGCATAGTTTTTGCTGAACTCCTTTATAGTTTCCCAATTTTTTTGTCAAATTTTGAGTATTTACTTTAATAAAAAACACAAAAAACAAACAAAGTTTGGATCTTTGTGTTTATAAAATGCTAGATTACAATGGCCATTTAAAATTATATATTGTGTATCTAATCTATTCCATTGATTCACTGCTTTTTTTTTTTTTTTTTTTTTTTGCACAGGACAAGCTTGTTTTGATATTTATCACTTTGTAATATTGTTTGTAATGGGGGAATATTACATTGATTTCCTTAATTTTTTTCATTGATTTTCTTGATATTCTTGACCCTTTATTCTTCTAGGTGATTTTATTTTATTTTTACACTTTATCTAGCTATACAAAATAATTCTTTGGTAGTTTATTTGGTATGAAAGTGAATAAGCAAATTAACTTAGGTAGAATTATCACTTTACTACCTCAACCAAGCCATGAGCAATTAATATTTCTCCAATTATTTAGTTGTGTCTTTATTTGTGTGAAAAAATAAAGACACAACTAAATAATTGGAGAAATATTAATTAAAAAACAAAAGACTATATAAACATAATTACAAATGGTTTGTAATTATGTTTATATAGTCTTTTGTTTTTTCTTGGCAGGTAGAATCCCAACTGTTTTATGTTTTCTTCCATATTTTTAAATGAAACTTCCCTTCCACCTCTTCCAGGTGGGTTTTCTTGGTAATATATAGAAATTATATATAGACATAAATATAAAGAGAAAAATGTAGAGAGATCATTTATATAGGTTTATTTTATATCTTGCAAGTCTAATGATGTTATTTGTTTCTACTAATTTTAACTGAGTTCCACTGTGTTCTAACTGGACCATAATATCTGCAAAAGTGACAATTTTCCTCATTTCCTATATTTATTTCATCCTTTATTTTCCTTATTGATATAGCTAGCAATTTTTGTACAATATTGAATAATAGTGAAGATAATAAGCATCTTTGTCTCATCCCTTATCTCATTCAAAAGATTTCTAATTTATTTCCACAATGTATCATGTTTTCTCTTCATTTGAGAAAGATGCTACTTTGCATTTGCTCCTCATTCAATTGTTTTTTTTTTTTTTTCTTTTTCTTTCCATTGCTCATTTGAGAAAAATCTCATTTTGTCATTTTTTTCTGGAATACCAGTTGGGGATAACTTTCTCTTTCTGCTTTCTCTTTTTCTTTCCTTTTTTCCTTGGCAATTTGTAAATCCTCATCAGCAAGACATTTTCTTTTCTTGATCTTTTTTCCCCTTTAGACTGCTTTTTGTTGATATTGCATATCCCTGTTCATACTTCTGCTGGGACTTTCTGTCATTTAATATATCCATCATGCACACTTCATATTCCTAAGAAATATTATTTAACTCATACCTACTTGCTCTGATTATTTCCTAAGTTTATTCAATTTGTCTGAATTTTGTAATAAGAATCTGGTTGTCTGAGCCACACTCAGGTCCAGATATTATTTTAACTGACTATATAGAGTTTTCCACCTTTGGCTACAAAGTAAGCAATCAATCTGTTTTCAGTATTGATTATCTGGTGATGCCTTTGGGTAGAGTCATCTTTTGATTTTTTGAAAAAAAGTGTTTGCCATGACCAATGAGCTATTTTTGCAAAATTGTATTAGTTTTTGTTTTGTTTTATTTTGTATTCAAAGGCAATTTTGCCTGTTATTCCAATTATCTTTTGATTTCCAATTTTAACACTCCAATCCCCTATGTTGAATGAGATACCTTTTGGGGAGAGTTATTCTATAGAAGATGCTATTCTTCACATAATTTATCAACTTTGGCCTCTTTGACATCAGTGGCTGAAGCATAGGTTAGTATTATTGTGATTTCAATCACTTGCCTTGGAGTTGAACAAATATCGTTCTTCCATTTTTGAGATTATGATGCAATACTAACTTTTTATACTTTTGTTGACTATAAGAACCCCATTTATTTTAATGTATCCTTGTTGAATAATTACTTGAATTAAATACCCCCAATTCCAAGAGTATAAAAGCTGGTCTGAAGTTTAACATAAAAAACAATACAAAACAAACAAATAAACAACAACAGCAACAACAATAACAACAAAACCTAACATCTTGACAACTGGTTTCATTTCCTGATAAAGAGAAGCAGAAAAATTGAAAGCAGTATCAAATGTTATATTCTTGGTCTCAATGATCTCTGCAGATGCAGCTTGCAGCCATGAAATTAAAGGATGTTTGCCTGTTTGAAGGAAAGCTATGGCAAATCTTGACAGATTATTAAAAACAGAAATATCATATTGTCAGCAAAGGTTCATAAAGCTGTTTTTTGTTTTGTTTTGTTTTTCCAGTAGCAATGTGTGACTTTGAGAGTTAGACTAAAAGGAAAACTGAGCACTGCAATATCCAAGAGTCACTGGGATATCAAGGAGATCAAACAAGTCAATACTTAATGAAATTAATTCAGGTCATTGACTGGACTATAAAATAGTGAAAATGAACCTTAAATACTTTGGTCACACAATGAGAAGACAATTATCATTTGAAAAGCCTGTGATATTTGGAAAGATTGAAGTTAAAATGAGAAAGGGATGAGATAGACTTATGGAAACAATAAACATGAACTTGGGTAGACTTCAAAAGACAGTGAAAGATAAAAGGCTCTTGCATGTTGTGTCCATTGGGTGATGAAGAGTCAGACACAACTGACAGACTGAATAGCAACAACACCAAAAGCCCCATTCATTTAAGAAAATCCCTATTGATTCCTGTGATTTATAGTGATTTTAATAAAAATGTGTAAATGTTGCAAATAATCAGTCTTTATTTTCTAAATCTGTTAATGTAATATTTTGTTGTTGATTTTCTTGTTGGTCAAATATGCTGATAATTTTCCTTATGTTGAATAAGCTCTACATTTTTATTATAAATCACATTTAGACATAATATATGTTTTTGTTTAGTTGTTTTCTTTGGTTTTGTTTTAGATATTGGTGTAATTTCCCTGCAAATTTTATTTTAATTTTTTCCCCATCAATATCAATTAAGTAAATCTATCTGCAGTTTTTTTTTTCTGTGTTTTTGCTTTTCCTGGTATCAAAATCATATATGTGGGAGCGTGTGGAATCAATATGATAATGTAAAAGGAATTAACTTATCCCAAATTGTTTTTCAAACAATTTTAAAATATTGCCTCACATTTTGAATTCTGGAGTGGTACAACCAGCAAAGGTAGGGATGAAAAAGATGTCTAGCCCAAGTCAGTTTAAGTCATCAAGAAAGTTCTATCCCAAAATGAGGGTATTAAGCCCCAAGAGTAGAGAATAGGCGGTGCAGATTGTGCCCTTAGGGGAGGCTGCTTTAGAGGCAATAGTTTGTGGTGTCTCCAAACAGTAGAGGATCAGACAAGTAGCCCAGAGATAACAGCGAATTCTGTGCTGCCACTGGGTGCAGGGTACTGTTTCATTATTCATACATATTTCTGAGTCACATTTTCAGGGCAAAAAGGAAAATTAATGCAGTGGTATTTGTGGTTCTAGGGGAATCATAGGTCACAATTCCAGGGGAATGAATAGCATTTGTAGAGGATTATGGGAGGAGAATGTAGGCCAAGAAGGCATTGACCACACTTCTCCTTAGCTCATGCCTTTTGGAAGAATTAAAAACTTCAGATCCCCAGGACTAATCCTGAAAACTCAGTGTAAAATAATTAAAATGTATTACAGTGCTCTTCCCATGGCTGGAGTAGAGCCAAACATTGACACAAAGTTAACAATCAATAAGTAAGCTGAAAAACATTAGCAAACAATATAAAAGCATCTGACCACTGAAAGTACTTTGAAGACCGGAAAGATAAATACATATAATTAAAAGACAGTGAAATCATATCAGTTATATGCAAAGTGTCAAAGAAAAAAAATGTAATTTCACATAAGTCTCAAAAGAAACCTTGCAAGAGTTTTAATAAAAGATTTTGGAAACCAAATAAGAGAAAAAGAGAAAAAATGGGTGAAATGAAAATTATGCAAGAAAGTTAAGAAGTCAATAGCTTGGTAAAAGAGGCACAAAGAATAATGAAGAAAATAATATTTTATAAAATAAAATCAGCCAAATTATAAAAAGATCAAAAATCTATTGAAGAGAAGAATTCCTTAAAAAACAGAACTTCATTGACAAAAATCATTCATTAAAATTTAGGCAAGTGAAAGGTAAAGAGCTTATTATACATCAAGAGACATTAAAATCCAAAGAATTTAAAAAATAGAATATGTAATATTTCAGTGGGAAGACAATTGACCTAGGAAATAATTTGAGGAAAAATCCTTTAAAAACAAAATATTGATTAAAAACCAACTGGAAATTAAACAACCTAATCCTAAAGAATTAGTGGGTTAAAGAACAAATCATAGAAGTAATGAATTCTTTCATTAAAAAAAATGTCAGTAATGAAACAACATATAAAAATCTATATGTAGCAAAAACAGTGAGTAGAGAGAATTTATATAACTAAATGCATTTTATCATTAAAATAGAGAAATAACTGATTAGTGAATTAGGTAGGCAGTTTTTCAAAAGCTAAAAAAAAGAACATGAACATCTGCAATAAAACACTAAATTATAAATTCTAAAAGCAAAAATGAAAGATGGATTAATAAAATTGAATGTAAAAATTGAATTAATAAAGCTACAAGTTGGTTTTCTGGAAAAATAAAATGGATAAACAATTGGTTAATTTGATTAAAAGACTGAGAGAAAAGAAAACCAAATCATCGGTATCAAAAATTAAAAGTTTGAATATACAATTAATAAATAAAAAAGCTAAAACAATGGAGTGGAAGAAATTTTATTAAAAATTATAAATTTCCTAGATTAGTAGATATAAAATATATACATAGACCTATTTTAGAAAAATAATTGAATAAAAAATAAATGAGCTGTTTAAGAGAAAAGAACCAGATTCAGAATAATTTACAAATGAATACTATCAAACATTTAAAGACCAGCAAATTCCAATATTACATAAATTATTTATAATAGATAAAAAGAGAAGCCTATATAATTCATTTTATAGAACAAATATGATAATTATGCCTAAAGTAGGAAGAGTAAAAAAAAAAGAAAAAAAAAAGAAATTTCATTAATGAATATGGATGTAAAACTCCTAAATGAAGTAAAACAATTTTCTACATGAACCATTAGCATTCCCTATGTCATGAACAAAACTCTGCAATAAGACAGAAAAAACACCCCACTAAAAATAATCTTACATAATATAAAATACAAAATCTGCAAAAACTAAGCATTAATGCATGTATAACAATTAAATCATATGTAAAACCATCTGGCCCTGGAGATTTTTTCTTAGGGAGTTGATTAATAGTTTGTTTGATTTATTTTTCTAAAATGGACTAAATAATCTATGTCCTCTTCTGTTAATCTGGAAATTTTATTCTTGTTAAGTATTCCTCCAGTACACTTAGATTATCAGATTTATTGAGTTACACTTTGGCAAAATAACTCCTAATTATTGCTCTAATTTTTTCATTAGTGGAAAGTTCTCCTTTTTTGTTTTTGAGACTAATAATTTCATTTTCCTCTTTCTTTTTCCTCATCAAATTAAGTAACAGTTTATCTATTTTATTGGGCTTTTTTATAAAACCAACTCTTACTTTTTTATTAATTCAATAGTTTTCTTACTTTTACTTTTATTTTCAGATTTTTAAAATGTGTATTTAATTGAGGGTTTTATTTTTTTTCCTGGCTCTTTTATTCATTGCTCTTCTCTTTATCCATTTTATACAAGTAATCATCAGGAGATATAAAATTTCTCCTAACAATAGATTTGGCTGCATCCCACAAATTTTGATATGTTGCCTTAGTATTGTCATTTCCTTAGATGAAATTAAAATTTGTGTCTATCATTTGTTATTTCACCCACTCAGATTATTTAGTTTCCAATTAATTTTTGGTTTATTTTCCTCTGGCCTTTTATTGCATGTAATTTTTATTGCCTCATGATCTGAAAAAATACATTTACTATTTCTACCTTTCTGCTTTTGATTTTGAGGATTTTAGGCCCTAATACATAGTCAATTTTTGCATAGGTTCTATGTACTGCTGAGAAAAAGTATATTCTTTTCTGTCTCCATTCAGTTTTCTCCAAAAGTCTTTCATACCTAACTTTTAAAAATTCTATTTACCTTCTTAACTTCTCTCATATTTATTTTGTGGTTCAATTTACCTAGTTCTAAGAGAAAAAGACTGATATCCCCCTTTAGTATAGTTTTGTTAGTATAATTTTAATTCTTCTTGGAGTTCTCTTATCTTCTCCGTTAGGAATTTGGATGCTATACCTCTTGATGCATATATGTTTAGTATTGATATTACTTCATTATCTATATTACCTTTTAGTAGGATGTAGTTTCCTTCCTCATCTCTTTTGATTACATATACCTTTGCTTTTTCTTGAATTGAGATCAGGAGGATTGCTACTTCTGCTTTCTTTACTTCAGCTGAAAATAATAGTTTCTGTTCCAGCCTTTTACCTTTAATATAAAGTTATCACTCAGCTTTAAATACATTTCTTGTAAACGACAAATTGCAAGATGTTGGTTTTTAATCCACTCTGCTATCTGCTTCTCTTTTATGGGAGAGTTCATACCATTTATATCCACAATTACTAATTTTGTTAGTAGTAGGAAATATTATTATCTTGTTTTTCCCCAGTTATACTTTTCCCTTTCCTTTCCTCCTTTGCCTCTTTCCCAGTGTTTTTCTTCTGATCACCCCCTCCCTCAAACAGCCCTCTATTTTTGATAACCCTCACCCTTTTTATAACTTTCCCTTCCTTTCTCCTTCTGTTCTCTCTTTTATTAGCTTTCCTCTTTTTTTCCTTTCCCACTCCTATCTCTGTATAGTGGGAGACAAGCTTCTCTGTGAAATTAAATGCACTTGATATTCTCTCTTTGTGCCAAACCTAATGAGAATAAGATTCACACAATGCTCATCCTTCTCCCTTCTTTCCCTTAATTATAATAGGTCTCTTTTTTTTTGCCTTTTGATGAGATTCAGTTTACCCCATTTTAACTCCATTTTCCTCTTCTTCCAGTGGAATTAACTTTCCTCCTCTAGTTTCTTTTTTTATTTCATAACAATAAAATCAAATTTTACCAGAACCTTCTAAGTATACTCATGACAGATTTCAAGATTTAAACATATCATCTTCCCATAAGGGATATAAAATTTTTAACTTTCGAAATAGTTTTTACGTCAGATCTAACCGACTGGAAAAATATTAAGTGCTCTTGGATAGGTCAAGCAAATATAAAAAAGATGGCAATATTACCTAAACTAATCTATTTCTTTAGTGCTATACCAATCAGATTCCCAAGAAACTATTTTAGTGATCTACAAAAAATAACAACAAAATTCATACAGAAGAACAAAAGGTCAAGACTTTCAAGGAAACTAATGAAAAATATCAAATGAAGGTGGTGTAGCTGAACCAGATCTAAAACCACATTATAAAGCAGCAGTCATGGAAACCATTTGGTATTGGCTAAGAAATAGACTAGTTAGTTGATCAGAGGAATAGGTTAGGTTCACAGGACAAAATAGCAAATAACTTTAATAATCTAGTGTTTGACAAACACAAAGACCTCAGCTTTTGGGATGAGAATTCACTGTTTGACAAAAACTGCTGGGAAAATTGGAAATTAGTATGGCAGAAACTAGGCATTGACCCACACTTATCACTGTACACCAAGATAAGGTCAAAATAGGTTCATGATCTAGGAAAAAAGAATGAGATTATAAAAAAATTAGAAGAACATAGGAGAGTTTACCTCTCAGATATGTAGAGGAGGAAGGAATTTTTAACCAAAGAAGAACTAGAGATCATTATTGATCACAAAATAGAGAATTTTGATTATATTAAATTGAAAAGATTTGGTACAAACAAAACTAATGCAAACAAGATTAGAAGAGAAGCAATAAACTGGGAAAACATTTTTTACAGTCAAAGGTTCTGAAAAAGGCCTCATTTCCAAAATATATAGAGAATTGACTCTAATTTATAAGAAATCAAGCCAATCTCCAGTTGATAAATGGTTAAAGGATATGAACAGACAATTTTCATATGAAGAAATGGAAACTATTTCTAGCCATATGAAAAGATGCTCCAAGTCATTATTAATCAGAGAAATGCAAATTTAAGACAACTCTGAGATACCACTACACACCTGTCAGATTGGCTAGAATGACAAGAAAAGATAATTCTGAATGTTGGAGGGGATGTGGGAAAACTGGGACACTGATACATTGTTAGTGGAATTGTGAATACATCTAGCCATTCTGGAGAGTGATTTGGATCTATCCTCAAAAAATTATCAAACTGTGCATACTCTTTGATCCAGCAGTGTTACTACTCGACTTATATGCCAAAGAGATTTTAAAGAAGTGAAAGGGACCTGTATGTGCAAGAATGTTTGTGGCAGCCATCTTTGTAGTGGTCAGAAACTGGAAACTGAGTGGATTCCCATCAATTGGAGAATGGCTGAATAAATTGTGGCATATGGATGTTATGGAATATTATTGTTTGGTAAGAAATGACCAGCAGGATGATTTCAGAAAGGCCTGGAGAGACTTACATGAACTGATGCTGAGTGAAATGAGCAGGACCAGGAGATTATTATATACTTCAACAACAATAATATATGATGTTCAATTCTGATGGACGTGTCTCTCTTCAACAATGAGATGAAGCAAATCAGTTCCATTTGTTCAATAATAATAAAATCAGCTACACCTGTGATGACCGCATATTTTAAAAGAATGGCCCCCACCCACTCTTTGTGCAAGCATATATATTAATAGAGTATGGTCCAATTACTATTTAGCCTCACGACTTGGGACCTCAGTGCATCAACTCGAGCTTCAGCCCATTACATATACCCAGTGAAAGAACTCTGGGAAATGAGTGTGAACTACTATACACCATTTCCAATCCCTCTGTTTATGTCTGCCTGCATTTTTGATTTCCTTCACAGGTTTAGTGTACATTATTTCAAGGTCTGATTCTTCTTGTGCAGCAAAATAACTCTATGGGTATTTATACATATATTGTATTTAACATACACTTTAACATATTTAACATGTATTGGTCTACCTGCCATCTGGGGAAGGGAGGTGGGGGAAGGAAGAGACAAACTGGAACAAATTTTTTTTGCAATTGACAGTGCTGAAAAATTCCTGTGCATATATCTTGTAAATAAAAAGCTATATTAATAAAAAAGAAAGTCATTTTTCTTTCTTTTTTACTTTTTTATGCTTTCTTGAGCTCTTTATTTGAAGATCAAATTTTCTATTCAGTTCTGGTCTTTTCATCAGAAATAAATGAAACTCATTTGTTTCACTGAAAGTACATCACCTTTCAGGATATTAGATTTTATACCCTTAAACCTTTTAAAGGGAAAGTTGCTATGTCTTGTGTAATCCTGATTGTGGCTCCTTGATATTTAAATTGTTTCTTTCTGGCAGCTTGCAATAGTTTCTTTTCTTTTGATGATTCTGAAATTTAACTATGATATTCCTTGGAGTTTTCATTTAGGGATGTCTTTCAGGAGGTGATCAATGAATTCTTTCAATGGCTATTTTACTCTCTGGCTATAGGACATCAGGGCAGTTTTTGTTGTTATTGTTGATTTCCTGTAAGATGATGTCTAAACTTTTTTATTTATCATTGTTTTCAGAAGTCTAATAATTCTTAGATTTTCTCTGCTAGATCTGTTTTCAATGTTAATTGCTTTTCCAATGAAGTATTACATTTTCTTCTATTTAAAAAAATTTTTTTTGGTTTTGTTTCACTTATTCTTGAAGTCTTATTGAGTCATTCACTTCCATTTGTTCAGCTCCAATTTTTAGTGAATGATTTTCTTCACTTAGTTTTTTTTAAATCTCCTTTTGAATTTGACTAATTGAACTTTTAAATGATGTGTTTTGTTCATTGCATTTTTTTACATTTCACAAATTCTGTTTTTCAAGGAGTTGTTTTCTTTTTCATATCTATTTTACAAGGTGTTATATAATTTTTCAAAGGAGTTTTCTTCAGATAATTTCTATTTTTCCTTTTCCAAACAGACTTCTAAAGTACTCATTTTCTTTTCCCATTTTTCTTCTCTCTTTTAAGATCCTTTTCTTTCAAGAAACCCTTTTGAAATAAGGACCAACTCATTTCTCCCTTTTGCACTTCCTCTAGAGATGATTTGCCTTTAGGATACTCAGGGTTTGAGGTCTGTTCTTCTCTTTCTCTTTAAGTTATCTACAGTCAGGATACTTTTTCATTTTTTTTTGCTCATTTCTTAATGATTGAGTTCTCTTAGGGCAAAGGGTCAACTGCCATTTTAGATTACCCTGGGGCTGAAGCTACTGGTTAATTTCAAGTGCTGAATAGGCATTACCAGGGCACATTTTTCTGCGGTACAGAGGGTCACTGTTTACCTTTTTTATTTGTTTTAGATGTCTCACAGCTAATCTGCTGATCTACTGGCTTGTAACCAGGACAGAGAAGCCTAAGAGCCTCCAAGTAGATTCCTCAGTGAGTGGACACTGTGACCCCCTTGCTCCCTGTGCTTTCTACATTTGTGCTGGGACTCTTCCCCTCCCCCCCCATTGAAACAGATATTTTTTGAAGGTCTTCCAAAATATCTTCTGCTGGAAATTTGTTATACTCCAAGTATTTGTGGTTTCTGTCACTTCAAAATCAGTTCAGAGGCTTAATCTGGTGTAGATCTGAGGGACTAACCATGAGGGACTAACTCCTCTCCCCTCTCCACTATTTTGGCTCCATCCCCCCACTTAGCCTATTTTTTAAAGTAATTAAGAGAAAAGGAAAATAAATTATACATTTTAAAATGGTTGTTGTGAAATAGAACTGGAAGTTACAGAGATGTCCATCAACTGAAGAATAGTTGAATAAGATGTGGTATATGTTTATGATGGAATATCACTTTCTTGTTAAAAAAAATGATGACCTCAATGATTTTGTTTTACTCTTCTGTTAATGTAGCTTATTATTTTTTGGTAAATATTCTTTAATAAGTGACAGATCAATTCCAATGGGTCATTGTTTGGGTACTGACTGCCTTAGACTGAATATAAGTAGCAATTGCTTCTGTTTTGGCCAGAAACCCTGAGGTTCTTCTCCCAGATTGGGTTTTTTTTTTATTTTTTGTAAGTAAGTAAAAGAGACCATTATTTGCCTCATTTATTTCTTATCAAGTCTTAATCATTGAAGGGATAGTTGCCTCATCCAAACTGAGAGCTTTTTGCAATATAAAATTGATGATATTGATAATTGGTAATATTGATTATATTAATTTGAAAATTATATTAATTTGAAAAGGTTTTACAGAAACAAAACCAATGTAAGCAACATTAAAGGAAATAGAAAAGTGGGATACAGTCTTTATTGCAAGTCTCTCTGATGCAGGATCTATTTCTTAAATAAAAAACTGAGTTACGTTTATAAGAATAGAAGCCATTTCAATTGCTAAATGATTAAAATTATTAATAGGTATTTTCAGATGAAGAAAACAAAGCTATCTATTGTCATATGAAGAAATGTTTTAAAACCTATTTATTAGAGAAATTTTAATTAAAACAACTTTGAGGTACCACTCCAAACTTATCAAATTGGATAATATGACAGAAAAGAAAAATGACCAGTGGTGGAGAGGATGTGGGAAAATTGGGCCACTAATTCACTGTTTTTTTAACTGTGAACTGGTTAAAGGTTAGACCATTCTGTAGAGCAATTTTGAAATGTGCTCAAAAAAAAAAAAAAAAAAACAATCAAACTGTGCATACCCTTTGATCCTGTTATTCCATTACTAGTTCTGTATCACAATGAAAACATAAAAAGAGAAAATGACATATACACAACAAGTTGTGGTATGTGATTGCAAAAGAATATTATTGAGGTATAAGAAATAGCAAACAGGATGATTTCAGGAGAAAATGCAGAAAAAGACATAAATGAAGTTATATAGTGTAAAGCGAGAAGAACCAGGAAAATATCGTACACATTATCCACAGCATTGTGTGATTGATTATTCACTAAAGTCAGCATAGCTATTTTCTGCAAAACAATGATCCAGTGTAATTCCAAATGACTAATGATGGAAAATGCTCTCCACACCCAAAGAAAGAGTTTATATGTAGACTACAACATATCACCTTCATTAATTTTTTTAATGTTTCTTTTTTTTTTGGTCTGCTTTTCTTAAAACATACCTAATATGGAAATATTTCACAACATACCTAATATGGAAATATATGGAAAATTTGGGGTGTAGAGTGTCTTCAGAAAAAGTACTTTGGTTGAAGACTGATATTTTCCAACTTCAGTGTCCACCTGACCTAACTAACTCACCTGTGGCTCCAATAAGCTATAGCACCTATATATATATATATATATATATATATATATATATATATATAGCTATATTACACCTGGTAAATGGTTTTGGTAGGGGAGGTAAACTAGATTGAATTTAGACAAGAGCTCTCAAACTTCATAGTAACTTAGGTAAGTGTTTACTCCAAACATTTGAACTCTTCCCCTGCTGGAACAGGCAGATAAGAATAATGTGTTTTAATGGCCATCAGGCAGCTAAAATAGGCACTATGAAGCAGTTATAGCTTAGTTGAACATCAAAAATAGCAACATCATCCACTGCATCTTGAGCCATCAAGATTCATCTTGATTCTGTCCTGCTATTAGACAGTGATAACTTAGGAAGAGAAAGTGATGTCAAAGACTTCATGAAATTCTGCCTCACTTAAATTCAATTTACACATAAATCAAAAAATACCACACATACTATTTTACCATTTCTACATATCTCAAAGTTCTATGACAGCAGGCAAGTGATGAAGCAGCAGGTGTGGATGCACTGAGATTTAGAGATACAATCTTGGACACAAGTGCCCACAACAAAGAGTAGTCTTCCCATATGAAATAACCGTGGAATTTGTCAGTCTCCTGGGTGTCTGAGCAGTTTACACATGTGAGGAGACTAGAAAATGTGCCCTGAAATTGTCTAATTACCTAACCCTAACCCAACTGATGACCCAACTCATACACATTTTTTACACATGTGGCTCCTTTTCCCTCTTTTATGATTATTTTTGGATACAAACATAGTTGGGGAACTGTTGGGTCAAAGGATATACAAAGTTTGATAACCCTTTGGAGATAGTTAAAAATTACTCTCCAAAATGTTTAGATCATTTCACAACTCTATTAACAATGTATTAGTGTACCAATTTTCTCACATCTCCTCCAACACTTATAATTATCTTTTCCTGTTGTCTTAGTCAATCTGAGAAATGTGAGGTATTCTTTAGAGTTCTTTTGTTTTTTATTTTGAAAAAAAATTCTTTACAACATTATCCATCACACTCACTTCTATTCCAACTATTTCCCGCCCTCCCTCCACCCCGTCCCCCAGATGGCAAGTAGTCCTATACATGTTAAATATGTAACAGTATATCCTAGATACAATATATGTGTGCAGAACCAAACAGTTCTCTTGTTTCACAGGAAGTATTGGATTCAGAAGGTAAAAATAACCCAGGAAGCAAAACAAAAAATGGAAGCAGTTTACATTCATTTCCCAGTGTTCTTTCTTTGCGGGTAGCTGCTTCTGTCCAGCATTGATCAAATAAAGCTGAATTAGACCTATTCTTTGTGGAAGAAATTCACTTCTGTCACAATACATCCTCATACACTATCGTTGGTGAAATGTATAATGATTTCCTGGTTCTGCTCATTTCACTTAGCATCAGTTCATGTAAGTCTCTTCAAGCCTCTCTGTATTCATCCTGCTGATCATTTCTAACAGAACAATACTATTCCATAACATTCATATACAACAATTTACCCAACCATTCTCCAATTGATTGGGCATCAATTCATTTTGCAGTTTCTAGCCACTACAATCAGGGCTGCCACAAACATTTTGGCACATGCAGGTCCCTTTCCCTTCTTTAGTATCTCTTTGGGGTATAAGCCCAGTAGTAGCATTGCTGGATCAAAGGATATGCACAGTTTGATAATTTTTGGGGCATAATTCCAGATTGCTCTCCAAATGGTTGGATTCGTTCACAACTCCACCAATAATGCATCAGTGTCCCAGTTTTCCTGCATCCCCACCAACAATCATTATCATTTTTTTCCTGTCATGTTAGCCAATCTGACAGGTGTGTAGTGCTATCTCAGAGTTGTCTTAATTTATATTTCTCTGATCAATACTGATTTGGAACACTCTTTCATATGAGTGGAAATAGTTTCAATTTCATCATATGAAAATTGTCTGTTCATATCCTTTGACCATTTATCAAGAGAAGAATGGCTTGGTTTCTCATAAATTAGAGTCAATTCTTTATATATTTTGGAAATGAGGCCTTTATCAGAACCTTTAACTGGGAAAATGTTTTCCCAGTTTGTTGTTCCCAAATCTTTTTCAAAAGGCTTTTTAATTGATATAATAAAATTTTTTTTTGTGATCAATAATGATCTCTAGTTCTTTAATCACAAATTTCTTCCTCCTCCACAAGTCGGAATACACTATCCTATTTCCTCTAATTTTTTATAATCTCGTTTTATTCTAAATCTGGACCCATTTTGTCTTATCTTGGTATCTGTTAAGTTGGGTATCCTAATTCCATACTAATTTCAGTTTTAACGTTTTGTCAAATAATAATTCTTATCCCAAAAGTTAGGATTTTGGGTTTTGTCAAACACTAGATTGCTATAGATATTTTTTGTCTTGTAACCTAACCTATTCCTAATCAACATTATTTCTTAGCCTTAAAATGTTTTTTCCCTTTATAATATAGTTTTAGATCAGGTATAGCTAGGCCAACTTCATTTGATTTTTTTTTCATTAATTCCATTGAGATTCTCAACCTTTTGGTCTTCCATATGAGTTATTTTTTTCTAGATCATTAAAATATTTTCTTGGGAGTCTGGTATGGCACTAAATAAATAGATTAATTTAGGGAGTATTGTCATCTTTATTATATTCACTCGGCCTATCCAAGAGCACTTAATGTTTTTCCAATTATTTAAATCTGACTTTATTTGTGTGGAAAGTTTGTTTTTGGATTTTTTTTTATTTGTAGTTTTTTTTTTTAATTTAATTTAATAGCCTTTTATTTACAGGATATATACATGGGTAACTTTACAGCATTAACAATTGCCAAACCTCTTGTTCCAATTTTCTCTTACCCCCCAAACCCCTCCCTAAATGGCAGGATGATGATATTAAATAATTAAAATATAACTTAGATACACAATAAGTATAATAAAAACATTATTTTGCTGTACAAAAAGAATCAGACTCTGAATTTTTAAACAATTACTTTGAAGGAAATCAAAAATGCAGGTTGCATAAATATAGGGTTAGAATTCAATGTAATCGTTTTGTTCTCCCAAGTTCTTTTTTCTGGGTATAGCTGTTCAGTTCATTCTTCATTAGAAATGTTTGGTTGATCTCGTTGCTGGGGATGGCCTGATCCATGAACTGGTCATCATCTGTATTGTTAGTATATAATTCTCCTGGTCCTCTCATTTCCCTAGCATCGTTCTGTAAGTCTCTCCAGGCCTTTCTGAAATTATCCTGGGTCTTTCACAAAAGTAATATTCCATAATTTTTCATATACCACAATTTTTCACCATTCTCCAACTGATGGACCCATTCAGTTTCCAGTTTCTCCACTACAAAGGGCGCCCAAAACTTTTCGTCGGTCCCTTTCCCTTCTTTATAATCTCTTTGGGATATATCCCAAAAATCTGGATCAAAGGGTATGCACAGTTTGATAACTTTTGACATAGTTCAAATACTCTCAAATGGGGTTTTCATTCACAACTCCCAAACAATGAATCAATGTCCCGTTTTCCACATCCCTCCAACAATCATCATTTTTTTCCTGTCATCTTTTAAATCTGACAGGTGTGTGGTAATTCTTAGACTTGTCTTAATTTGCATTTCTCTATTAATAATGACTTGGACATCTTTTCATATGGTAGAAATAGTTTCAATTTCTTTAAATTGTCTTTCATATCCTTTGACCATTTTTCAATTGGAGAATGGCGATTTTTATAAATTAGGTTAATTCTCTATTTTTTGGAAATAGGCCTTTATCAGAACCTTTGACTGAAAATATTTACCCATTGATTGCTTCCTTCTAATCTTGTCTGCATTGGTTTGTTTTGTAAAAGCTTTTCAGTTGGTAAATCAAAATTTTCTATTTTGGGTCAGTAATGATCTCTAGTTCTTTTGTCATAAAAGACCTTCCCTTCCGGTCTGAGGTAAACTATCCTGTGTTCCTCTAATTTAAATAATTTCATTCTTTTCCTAGGTCAGAACCCATTTGACCTTATCTTTGTACGGCATTAAGTTGGATCAATCCTAGTTTCTGCCATTTGGTTCCAATTTTCCCCAATTTTATCAAACAGTAATTCATCCCAAAGCTGGGATCTTTGGGTTTATCAAAGACTGGTTTTATTTGTTGGTTTTTATCCTTGAACCCAATCTTTCCACTGATCAACTAATTTTTTATTACCAAATAGTTTTGGCTGTGCTCTTAATTCATTTAGATCTGGTAAGTAAACCATCATTTGATTTTTTTCATTAATTCCCTTAAAATTCTTGACCTTTTGTTTTCCATATGAACTTTGTTGTTATTTTTTCTAGGTCATTAAAATAGTTTTTTTGGGGTCATTGGTATAGCCAAATAAATAGATTAGTTTTGTTGTCATCTTATTATATTTCTTTTCCAAGCATTTAATATTTTCAATTGGTTGATCAGACTTAATTTTTGAAAAGTGGTCTTAATTTTTATAAAGTTTCATTTTCCTTGGGATGATTCAAATATTTTATTATCGTAGTTCTTTAAATGGAATTTCTTTTGTAACTCATGTTGGATTTTTTAGTATATATAAAATCTTTGATGACTTATGTGGGTTTATTTTATAACCACCTTTGCTAAAGTTTAGATTATTTCTAATAACTTTTTCAGATCTTGGGTTCTCTAAGTATACCATCATTCATCGGCAAGGTAAATTTGGCTTCCTCATTGCCTATTCTTTTCCCAACTCTTTCTCACTCTTTTCTATGCTACGTTTCTAAACTATTAAATAGTAACGGTGTAGTGGGCAACCTTTTTCCTCCAGATCTTACTGGGAATGGTTGGGTTTGTCCCATTACATTTGTTACTGATGGTTTTAAATGACCTGCGGTTTTTTAAGGAAAATCCATTATTCCTAACTCCAAGTGTTTTTAATAGGAATGGATGGTTTTTCAAATGCTTTTTCTGCATCCATTAAATGATCATATGGTTTTGTTAATGTTTATTCATGGCCTTATATTGATAGTTTTCCTAATTTGACCATCATTCCTGGTAAAATCCTACTTGATCATGTGTATTTCTTGGAGATGATTTTCTGTAGTCTTTTGCTAATTCTTTTTATTTTATCAATATTCATTAGGGAGTTGGTCTAAAATTTTCTTTCTCTGTTTTCAGCCTACCTGGTTTGGTATCAGTCCTTTCTGTGTCATAGAAGGAATTTGGGATTTCATTCCTATTTTATCAAATAATTTATATACCATTGGGGCCAATTGTTCTTTAAATGTTTGGTAAAATTAATTAATCCATCTGATCCTGGGGATTTTTCAATTTTAATTCCTTTTCTATTTCTTTTTCTGAAATGGGATATTAAACTTCCCTTTCTTTATTGGGAAGTCTGTATTTTTGGTGTCATCCATTTCACTTGGGTTATCAAATTTATTGGCATAAAGTTGAGCAAATAACTCTATTTTTTCAATTTCCTCTTCATTGGTGGAAAGTTCTCCCTTTTCATTTTAGATCTAATTTCATTTCCTCCCTCTTTTTTAATCGATTTCAAGCTTATCTATTTTATTGGCTTTTCTAGAAAACTCTTGTTTTATTAATTAGTTCAATGTTTTTTTACTTTCAATATTTTAATTTCTCCTTTTAATTTTAAATTTCCAATTTATATTTGTTGGGGGTTTTTAATTTGGTCTTTTTAGTTTTTTTTTTAGTTTGGCCAATTCATTAATCTTTTTCTTTCTTTTTATTCAAAGTAATTAAGGATTAAAATTCCCTCTTAACCACGGCATCCCAAATTTTGGTATGATGTCCATCATTGTCATTATCTTATAAATTATTAATTGTATCTAAATTTGCTGCTTCCCCAATCATTTTAAGATGGATTGTTTATTTTCCAATTACTTTTGGTCTATTTCCCCTAACTTTTTGTTGAATGTAGTTTTTATTGCATCATGATCTGAAAAGCTTTATATTTCTTTTCTTGCATTTTAATTTTAAAGGTCTTTATGTCCTAATATGGTCAATTTTGAATAGGTTCCAGACCTGAGAAAAAGTAATTCCTTTCTATCTCCATTCAATTTTCTCCAAGATCCAACATACCTAATTTTCTAATATTTATTTACTTCTTTAATTTCTTTCTTTGTTTTGTGGTTTGGTTGTCTAATTCAAAGTGCAAGGTTGAGAACTCCTTTTACAGTTTTGTTGTCTATTTTTTTCAACTCTTTAACTTCTCCTTTGGAGTTGGTCCATACCCTTGGTGCAATATGTTTTTAATATTGATATTGCCGTTGTTTATCTACCTTTTGCAGGATGGTTACCTTCCCTTATCTCTTTTAATTGTCAATTTTTTACTTTGTTGATCTGGGGGGATGGCTCCCCTGCTTTGACTTTACCTGAAGCAAATAGATTTTGTATTTTTTTACTCTATAACCCCTGTTTAAATTGTTTCTTTAAACAACATTTAGGTTCTGACTTTTTGTCAGTCTCTTCTGCCTCCTCTTTATGGGGGTTTCCTTTTACATTTACGTTAAATTACTAAATCTGTATTTCCTGTTAATCCCCAATTGTGCTTTACTTTTCTTCCTCCCCAACCCCTCTTTTTTTTAAACTTTACCCCTCTTGTTCACGATCTTATCCCTTTTAATCCCCCTCCCCCCTTTGGGTCTTTCCCCTTTTTTATTCTCCTTTTCCTTTTCCTCCCCTTTTTAATGGGGCGAGGAATTTTTCTAAACAAATGTCAATTTTTTTTTAGAACTCTGATGAGAGCAAGATTCACCTGTTCCTCCCCCTCTAAATTCCCTCAGATTATAAGTTTCCTTGGACTCTTTGGGGATGTGGTTTCCTCTTTTTATCCTCCTTCCCACCTTTTCTGCCATCCCTTTTCCATATCCTTCCCTTTTTATGTTATATCATCAATCAAATTATACATGTATTCTTTTTGAATATCCACAACAAAATACAATTCTCAAAGTTATTTTCCTTTTCCATCTTTGGTTCTTGGTTGGAGATCAAATTTTTTTTTTAGTTCTGGTTTTCTTCAGAAACAAATGGGAATTTTTGTTTCTTAAATTCCATCTTCTTCCCTGGAAGAAAATCCCAGCTTAGCTGGGTAGTTTTATTTTGGCTGCATCTCAAGTTCTTGTGCCTTTCGGAATATCATATTTCCCAGGCCCTTCTTTCCTTTAATTGAGGCAGCCAGATCTTGGGTGATCCTTATTGTGGCACCTCGGTATTTAAATGGTTTTTGGCTGCTTTAAAAATTTTTCCTTAATCGTGTTCAAATTTGGCCACAATATTCCTTGGGGTTTTATTTTGGGGTTTCTTTAAAGGGTTTAATTTTTCAAAATTTTATTTGTTCTATTACATCTGGAGTTCTCTTTGTGATTTCTTGGAAAATAGTATCTAGGCTCTTTTTTTTTTCATCATGTTTTCAAAATCCAATAATCCTCAGATTATCTCCTAATCTATTTTCCAAGTCTTCGTTTTGGAAATGATAATTCCTTGGTTTTCAGTTTGTCATTTTTTTGTTTTTGCTGATTCTTGCTGTCTCAATGAATCATTAGTTTCAATTTTTCAGTTCTAATTTTTTAAAAAATTTTTTCTTCAATAGCTTTTTTTACTTCTTTCTGTATATTCAATTGAGTTTTTTTTTGTTTTGGTTGTAGATTTTTCCATTTCATAATTTTTTTTTTTAGTATTATTTTCTTTTTCAATTCCAGATCCTCTTTCTTGTTTCTTTGTCTTTTCCAATTCACGGATCCTTTCTTGCTAGTTCTTTTTTTTCAATTCACAAATCCTACTTTCATTGAATTCTTTATTTTCCCAATTCAATTCTTTTTCCTGGGTTTTTTATTTTTCCAATTCACCAATTTGTTTCCCTGCACTTCCGGGAATTTTTAACTTTCAATTGTTTCAGGGTTGTTGCTCTCTTAAACTTTCTTTCCTTTCCCCATTTTCTTCTAACTCTCTTTTTAGGACTTTTAATGGTCTCTTCTTGGAAACATTATGTAAGGAACATTCATGTTTTGCTTTTGGGTCTCTTCAAGGGTACCGCTCTTTTTGCAAAAGGGGTTTTCCATTTTTTATTCAGTTTTAAACCTTTGGGTAGTCCTTAACAAAGGGTTCACTTCCTCCAAAGGGAAAGTGTAAACGTTTCCCGCTGAGATAAGGGTGGGGGAAAGTTTTCCTTCCCCCCACAGGGGGGTTGATGGGGACCCATCCCAAAAAACGGCAGACTGGTATTACTCCCAGGCTAAGCTAATGGTGAAAGTTCCCACTGCCCCAGGGGACCTCTTGTCTTTCAGTACACAGGAAAGCCCAAACTCTGCCCAGCTCTCTTCAAATTCCCCTGGAAAACTCTTGGCCCCAACCAGGCTTTCCCCCCGCCCTTGGAGGCCGGTTTTCCTTGCGTGGGGTCCACTTCAGGAAAAGCCCAATTTGGGGCTGATTAATGTGAGTTTGAGGGTTGAATCCCTGGTTTTCTCCCCGCCATCCCCCTTGGCCCCGGAACCCCTTTTGAAGCTCAATTTTCTTTGGGGTGGGTTTTTCCCCTTTTTATCTTTGGGTTTTGGATAAAGATTTTTTTGATCGTTAATTTGTGGGAGTAAAAAAGGAAATGGTTTTTTAATCTTTTTTCAAATGATTTTTTATTTTGTATAAAATTCTTGGGTTTCCTTTGGTAGATAATTCCCAAATATTTTATCTATTTAATCTTTAATGGAATTTCCTTTTTCTCTTTTGGTTTTGTTTTATTAAAAAATTTGGGATTTTGGGTTTTTTATTGAACTTTGAAAGTTAATTTTTCATGCTTTTTTGAATTTGGGTTCCTATTTAAATCATATCCATCTGCAAGGTGATGGTTTGGTTTTCCCTCTTATCTATGTAATTTTTAATTTTTTAATTATAGGTAGTTTCCTAAACCATTGAATAATAATGGTATAGGGGTTGTATTATCCTTTGGGGGTTATTTTCCCAATCTTTTTATAATTTTAATTTTGTTCAATATTAGGAAAATCAATTTTTCCTTACTGTCGAATGTTTTTATAAGGAATATGTTATTTTATCAAATGCTTTTTGCATTATTGAATTTTTTTTTTTAAATTTGGTTATTAATATAAATTTGGTTTTCCTAAAAATTTTTTCCTGGGTATAAATAATTGGTCTGGTATTTCCTGGGTATGATTTTTTCTGTAATCTTTTTTTGATAATTTTTGTTTAAATTTTGCATAAATTTTGGGAGATTATCTTAATTTTTCTTTCTTTTTTTCCTCTGATTTTTCTTTCTTTTCTAAAGAATTTCAAGATTTATTTATTTTTTTAAATAAAACATTTATTTAATTTTTTTAAATGTTTTAAATTCACATTAAATCCATTGGTCCTGGGGTTTTTTGGGATTTTAATAGCTTTTCTACTTTTTAAATGGGACATTTAAACATTTTATTCCCCTCTTTAAAATAAAACCCCTATTTTTGGGGATCACTTTTTGGTTATCAAATTATTGGCATAAATTGGGAAATTTTTTATTGTTAATGTTCTTATTTGGGTTCCCTTTTCATTTTTAAGACTAACAATTTGATTTTCCTCTTTCCTTTTTCTAATTAGATTTACCAAAGGTTTATTTATTTTATTGTTTTTTTAATAAAACCAACTCTTAGTTTTATTTATTAATTCAATATTTGTTTACTTTCAACATTATTAATTTCTTCTTTTAATTTTAGAATTTCAAGCTTAGTATTTGATTGAGGATTTTTAATTTGGTCTTTTTCTAGCTTTTTAAATTGCAAGCACAGTTCAATGATCTTTCTCTATTTTATTCAAGCAAGTCGCTAAAGATATCAAATTTCCCCTTATGACTCCTTTGGCTGCATCCTACAAATTTTGGTATGATGTCTCATTATTGTCATTATCTTGAGTGAAATTTTTAATTGTGTCTATAATTTGCTATTTCACCTCATCATTCTTTAAGATGAGATTACTTAATTTCCAATTACTTTTTGATCTATTTACCCCTAACTTTTTGTTGAATGTAGTTTTTATTGCATTGTGATCTGAAAAGAAAGCATTTACTATTTCTGCCTTCCTGCATTTAATTTTGAGGTCTTTATGGGCCAATATATGGTCAGTTTTTGTATAGGTTCCATGAACTGCTGAGAAGAAAGTATACTCCTTTCTGACACCATTCAGTTTTCTCCAAAGTTGATCCACTCTGCTATCAGACTCTGCTTTAAGGGAGAGTTCATTCCATTCATATTTATGGGTTCAAATTACTATTTCTGTATTTCCTGCCATCCTAATATCCCCAGATTATGCTTTTTTTTCTTGCCCCCCCCTTACCCCCTTCCCTTGTATTAAACTTATGGGTTCCATTTGTGTCACACAGCTTTCCCTCTTTAGGATCCCTCCCTCTTCCCTTTGAATCACTTCCCCTTTCTTGTATCCTTCCCTTATTACTCTTTTTCCTTTTCCCCTTTCCTCTCCCACTTTTTAATGAGGTGAGAGAAGATTCCATGTAACACAAATATGTCAATTATTTTCTCTTTGAGCCAACTCTGATGAGAATAAGATTCACACAATGTTCCTCCCCCTCTCTAAGTTCCCTCAGATATGATGGGTTGCCTTTGCCTCATCGTGGGATGTAGTTTCCTTCTTTTTATCTCCCCTTTTCCCTTTTTCTGTTCCCTTTCCATTTCTACTTCCCTTTTTATGTTGTATTATTTAAATGAAATTATACATGTGGTTTTTATGTATATCCATAACAGAAATACAGTTCTCAAGAGTTCCTTTTACCTTTTTCTACTTCTCTTGGTTGGTCCTGTGGTTGGAGATCAATTTTTTTTTTTCTTTAAATCTGTTTTTTTCCTTAGAAACAAATGGAATTTCTCTGTTTCATTAAATGTCCATTTTCTTCCTTGGGGAAAAAAGCTCAGCTTAGCTGGGTAGTTTATTCTTGGCTGCATTCCAAGTTCTTTTGCCTTTTGGAATATCAGATTCCAGGCCCTTTGATCCTTTAATGTTGAGGCAGCCATATCTTGAGTGACTCTTATTGTAGCAACTTGGTATTTGAATTGTTTTTTTCCTGGCTGCTTGTAATATTTTATTCTTTAGTGTGAAAATTCTGAAATTTGACCACAATATTCCTTGGAATTTTTATTTTAGGGACTTTTTCAGAAGTTGTTTGATGAATTCTTTCAATGCCTATTTTACCTTCTGGTTCTATTACTTCTGGGCAGTTCTTTGATGATTTCCTGCAAAATAGTATCTAGGCTCTTTTTTTCATCAAAATTTTCAGATAGTCCAATGACCCTCAGGTTATCTCTCCTAGATCTATTTTCCAGGTCTATTGTTTTTTCCAAGTAAATATTCCAAGTAAATACTGCCCTGGGGCTAGTTGCTGAGCAGTGAAAGTTTCACTATCCCCAGCCAAATCCCTGGGGCTGTGGATATTAGTATCTGAGCGGTGAAGAGCCCTTCAGGGACTGGAAGTGTCTCTGCTGCAGTTAGCACAGTTGTACTGGGGAAGTTCTATTGCCCCAGGCTGAGCCCCACACTGTGCAGATTTGAGGCTACCCCGGTCCATGCCCTGCTGCTGTGTAGATTTGTAACTGCCAGTGCATAAGCCCCTTACTTCAGGATGTGCCTGCAGGGCTGTAATATGGGTCTGTCTGAGTCACTTCCAGTTTTGAGTGATTACAGCCAGCCAGATCTTGTTCTGGTGTTTTTTAGAGTACCCTCTGTTGTAAGCTTTAATTTCTCTGCTGGCTTACTGCTTTGTAATCAAGGGAGAGCAGTTAGCCTACAGTAGTGTCGGCTCTATAACTTCTCTAGCCACAGAGATCACCCCCATCCCTGGTCTGCTCAGGATGCTAGTCTCCCCCTACCTGTGCTGGTCTGTTCCTGGCCCCTCGGGACAAACCTTTCCTGGCAATCTTCCAGATTATCTTCTGCTGGTAAATTGTATGCTTCTAATCTTCATGAATTTTAGCAGATAAACGCTATTTTTGAGGTTGAATTTAATAAGTGGTTGTGAGGGGATGAGAGGAGCTTAGAAAATCACGTGTCCCTTCTCCACCATCTTAGCTCTGCCCCCAGAGTTCTTTTTAAGAGACATCTTTCAGGTTATTGCCATGAACAACTTAACTAAACTCCACTGGTTTTTGTCTTGCTTCATTTTATACTTTAATACCAAACTTGTTTGTTAATCCAATTATCTTTTGATTTCCTACTTTTGCATTGCAATTCCTTAGGGTAGATATTATACCCCCCTTCCCTTTCTTTCTCTTTTATTTTTTTATTCCTAAAAGATGTTGTAGGTCTTCATAGAACTCATCAACTTTGGTCTGTTCAGTCTCAATGTCTGGAGCAGAAGTTAATATTGCTCTTCTTCTTTCATCTTTAAAGCGGTGATATCTTGATTTTCTCATGAATTAGAGTTAAATGAGGCAGAGTTTTACAAAGTTGTCAGCCTCATTGTCTCTTCTGGAGTTATCAAAATCTAATTAATAGTAGAACAAAAGTCAAGAAAACTGGTGATAATCTGGGATCCAGTGGATGATCTTGGATTCTTCAATTGTATGATCAAGATAAAATCACCCTGTTTTAGCTGTTTCATGAACATTAGAATATTTGGTATCGTTTGTCTATTATAATTGAGGAAGTCCTCCAATACTTGTGATAGATTTGCCCCTAATTAATGAAGGGGTTTGAAGTCTGTTGATTATTCTCAACATGGGTTAGCCTTCTACTCAGTTTACTGGGTTGTGATGACTACTCATTATTGTAATTTTGTGATGTTGAATGGTTTGCCTTGCATTCGAATATATCTTATTGATATTTTTGAAATTATACTCTAGTACTGATTTTGTAACCCTTTTATTAACTATTTGGTCTGCTCCATTTTTTTCCTAAAAAATTCCTTCCCAGCCCTCTTTGTAGTGGCTTGAAAGTGGAAAATGAGTGAATGCCCATCAGTTGGAGAATGGCTGAATAAATTGTGATATATGAATATTATGGAATATTATTGTTCTGTAAGAAATGACCAACAGGAAGATTTCAGAAAGGCCTGGAGAGACTTACATGAACTGATGCTGAGTGAAACAAGCAGGGCCAAGAGATCATTATATACTTCAACAACAATAATATGATGACCAATTCTGATGGACTTGGCCATCCTCAGCAATGAGATCAACCAAATCATTTCCAATGGAGCAGTAATGAACTGAACCAGCTACGCTCAGTGAAAGAACTCTGGGAGATGACTAAGAACCATTACATTGAATGCCCAATCCCCATATTTTTGCCCACTTGCATTTTTTATTTCCTTCACAGGCTAATTGTACAATATTTCAGAGTCTGATTCTTTTTGTACAGCAAAATAGCGGTTTGGTCATGTATACTTTTTGTGTATCTAATTTATATTTTAATATATTTAACACCTACTGATCATCCTGCCATCTGGGGGAGAGGGTGGGGGGGTAAGAGGTAAAAAATTGGAACAAGAGGTTTGGCAATTGTTAATGCTGTAAAGTTACCCATGCATATATCCTGTAAATAAAAGGCTATTAAATAAAAAAAAAAAAAATTCCTTCCTAGGGTGGTATACGTAGTGATAATCTGAATTAAATTGATTCCTTCGTTCCCAAGCATTTAAGTTCAATGACACCCAAGTTGTTGAAATTTTCTTTCCATCTCTTGTTTGATCACATCAAGCTTATCTTTATTCAAAGATTTTATTATAGATAACTATGCAAGATTGGTCTCTATAGCATTGGACTTTTTTTTTTTCATCATCACATACATCTGGAACCGAACATCCATTCAACTTTTGCCTAACTTCTTCATTAGTACTGCAGTTACCTATAATTGCCCTCCACTCTTCCCTAGTAGTATGTTGGACATCTTGCATTATGAAGGGTTCATTTTCTTATGCCATATCTTTTATTATTTTTAAACTGTCCAGTGAGTTTTCTTGGCAAAAGTACTGGAGTGTTTTACCATTTCATTCTATAGTGGATCACTTTTTGTCAGAACTTGCCACAAAGATCTGTCAGTCTTCGCTGACTCTGAATGAATGCATAGCTCATATTTTTATTGAGCAATGCAATCACTTTTGCCCTGATAAGGCAGTGATCCAGGAAGGTTGGGGAGTCATCTCTTTCAGGGGGCATATTTTCATTCCCTCTAGTTGCTAGTGACCTCCCTCAAAAATTATTTCTTATTAATTTAGTACAAAGATACAGATAGTATCCTACAAAAATTAAATTATAGGTCTAGTTTTTATCTTTTAGCAATTCAACATTAACTTTCAGAGCAAGTTTGGCATGTTGTTTGTCCTTTATATTCGAAGAACATTAGTGCTATTATGGATTATGGTCTTCATTTGTACATGAATTGGATTTAAATGAAGCAGTTTCACAAAGTCATCAGCCTTGTTCTCTCTTTCTTGAATCATCAGGTCATCTACTGGTAGGACAAAAATCAAGATGAGTAGAACAGAATGTGAATTTCAGGTGTGTGGATGCTCTCCACATTGTGCTGGGATAAAGTGTTAAACTAATTTTCCAACCCGGGCAAGTTTTGGCAAAAAAAAATAAAAATAAAAATAAAAAAAAATAAAATAAAATAAAAAAAACTCTTTGGGCCATACTGAGTCTTCCCATAGTTCCAATATTGAAATGACTAAAGGAAAGGACATGGCTGTGAATGCTTAAGTTAAACTAATTTAAGTTATCAGTGTTTTAGTCCTAGAAGGACAGCAGCTTGACTTATAGTCTTAGAAACTGATGGATCTCAGGGTTTGATTTTCCCTTGGTTCTCTCTCTATCTGGATGATTTTTGATTGGTTGGATTCCTCAGATTGTTGGGAGGCCTTCCTGCAGAATGTCCTATTTTGCCACTCAGAAAAATTGCATGATGCTAGAGCACCAGTTTCTATACCTCTTGCTATGTCTCCTCTATCTGCTACCCTCCAATTATAGTCTGTACAGATACACATTAAATTCCAATGAAGAGGCTTGTGTTTCTAATAAGCCTCCCAGATTTACTAATGATCAGTGTGATTGCATCTAAACATCTTTCTTCTTCCAATGGGCAAACCAATTGTGCCACTGCACAAGATATCATTGAGAAGGTCCAAGGCATGGCCCAAATCAAAATGTGATATGGCTCAGGGTCCCTTGCCAGCTAATGTTGTAAGCCAGAAGGCAGTTGAAAAGGTGATGTCTGGGATCACTGGTAAAGTATTCCAATATAGGAAAAGCAAGGGCCTTCACAATCCCTAATCAGGGTAAATGAAGTATAGGAAATATTTTATTGTCTATAGTCAACAGTGTGTAAAGTTGTCAACCAGGGATCATTGTTGCTTGGCATGTAAATCCACTTGTAGTAAGTTACAGGATAGTAAAGAAGAGAAAGTCTTATATTGGAAGCAGAGTCAATTGTGATGTGAACAGGGTTGTGAGTTCATGAGTGTTCTATATTATAAGCAAAATAGATTTCATGGCACTCTCCATGATGCTTGCTGCTATCTTCAGAGTAGAAATATGGTAAAGGAAATAGAGTTTTATCCTCAGCACTAGGAAACTGGGTTCTAGACCAGCTGATAACACATATTTGCGTGAATTTACATAAGTCACTTAATCAATTAGTGCTCTGGATGATTTTCTAAAACTACATTTTTTACAGGAGGTTCCCATCAACCAGAAATGGAAGAGGAAGCATTTCAGTGGAAAATTCCTATATAAATGTAATCAAAGTTCAAATCAATATCACTGTAATTCCTTATTGGTATACATTATTTCCCTTAAATAAAATCTAAGTTACTCAAAGGCAGGGAACATTTTGTTTTATTGTCATTTTATACTCAGTGTTGAACAAAATATCTGAGTATTAAATGCTTATTGAATTAACTAGTTAGTGTAAAAGGCATTATATAACATCAGATCTCCATTTCATGAAAATATAACATTCTACTGTACTACATAATGGTTATGTATACATATATATGTATATATATATATTATATATATATATATACACATATATATGTCACATACATATCTACATATTCAACCATTTGTACTCAAAGGAAAAATTATATTGTTATTCAAAGTTTCACTGTAATTGTCAGGACAAAATTGTTCTCTAGAAACCTTAGGAGCTCAAGAAATAGGAAAAATAATTTCATCATTATGTTCTAAAAGTTCCGACCTATATCACACTGGAGACTGCATCCACTAGCTGTTAAAATGTATTCATGCCTAATGTGCTGAAGAATTAATAAAACTGACTGGCCCCTCAGTTAATTGAGCTAGTTAAATATCTCCCACATATTTTCACTCTAGTTTCATGGTCAAATGTTTTTAGTATTTCATCTGAAATTTGCAGTACTGACAAGCACTACTGACAAAAAAAAAAAAAAAAAAAAAAAAAAGTGAAAAACTCCAGGCCATTATAGCAATTAGCGAGATAATATGCAACGTGCTGTTTTACTATGATTGCCATCAGATTACTAAATGACTACCATTTTAATGAATCTATGAAGAACAAAGCAAAATTGTGATTTATTATTCTTGCATCCTAAATTTTATTCACAGACAAATCCAACTAGATCTATTGGAAAACAAAGTAAAATAAAGGTATTTTCCTTGCAGTTCAGGGCTTTCATTACTTGAATCAAGACAGCAGCGAGAGATTAGTAATTCCATAAGTATTAAGAAAAGTCATGTCTACTATCTATTCAGAAATATCTAGAATTAACCATGACACAGGGGATACATAGAAAGCATTCAGTGCCGAGGTAGGAGGCTGTAATCACTGGAACCGAAGGAACTTAAGCTGAAGCATCTTTTTATTAACTGTTACACCACCTCCACTTCAACTGCTTAGAAAAACTATTCATTCTAGTGATGAGATTTTGCTTTATGTTTCAGCATACTTTAAATCATCTGATTATAAATTCAAGTTAGCAGGAATCTTAGAGATAGTCCAACTTTCCCTCTAGAAAAGTAAGGAACTGAGTTTCAGAGAAGTTAAAGAGAGATAGGGAATAGGTAAGGAAATACACATTTAAGTGCCAACTATATGTAAAGGCCTTTATAAATATTATGTCATTTGAATTTCACAACAGCCTTGTGAGTTATTATTCTCTCTTTTAAAGTTGCAGAAACTGTGAGACAAAGGCAGAGATTAAGTGACTTTCTTCCTGTCACACAGCTACTAAGTGAGGTTTTGTTTAAATCTACCTGACTCCAGGGCAAGTACTCAACCCAATATGCTACTTAGCTGTCTACAATAGCAGAACTGGAATTCAGTGGAGGTCTTTTGAGTCCAAATTCAGTTTTTGCCCACTGTATGAACGAACAATAAAGTTAGATTGAATTTTGTTGGATGAAAATTAGAGTAGGAATGTGATATATTCTGTTTCAGTGCTTTTTCCTTATTCATTTTTAAAGGATCATTACTTCTGATTTTGTTTAAGAAAGTCTGATTTGTTTGTGACTACCTAGGAAAGTGATAGACTTGTATAAGTGATGTGAAGCTTTGTTTACCTATGTATATTTTTGTTTGCTTGTATCATAACAGAAAGAAATATTGAAATAGCTTAAGTCAGTCAAATTAGCAGTTAATAGACAATGATGGGAAATGGCCCTAAACAATGCTAGAAATATTTGTGTCTCAGAATCTGGTGTGATGTCTGTTGGAATTTCATATCAACAATAGACACTCAAGAAAGTTATAAATGTCATGTTTTTGTTGGTAAAATCTATTTCCTAGCACTTAGACAATAATCTAAGACTATATTAATAAGATTCATCAACATAAATAAAATTATTAGTTCTTTGAGCCTTTGGGTTCTTCTTCACAATGTAATATTATATTCCCTGTTATATGGAATAGTATAAATTTAATACCATTTATAGATTGTCCTCTGTATTTTTCATTTATATTTACTGATATCTTTGAGTATGTATAACATGCAGCTAGACAATATTATTAAAAATAAGCAGTGGCTGTCTTTGTCTAATGCTACCCAATTATGTTCTAGTTCATTTTCAAAGAGGACATCTAAAATTGCATGCTAACAAATGGACCCCTGTTCGTCATTATAGGTACCTTGAGTAGGAAACAATTTGTTTTAGTGGAAAGAACAATGACTTGCAGTGAGAAGACTTGTATCCAAATCCACTTAATCATGTGGCCTAAGTGTTATGACATGAACACTTTGTTTAACCAACCTGAGAATTACTATCTTCAACTATTAAATAACAAGATTGAAGCAAATAACAACTGACTTCTCTTCCAGATAAACATCTGTGATGCTAATTTTATATGCCCAGCATTTCGTATATCTTTTTGGACTTTTATAATCTTATTTCTGTATCTTTTAAATTTGTGGTAAAATAAAGCAAAATTTCTTGTTCATTATTTTGGAATATTTTCTTTTTGGGGGTTGGACAAACTAGACATTATTTTTGTATTGTGATGGTTTATGGCCTTGTTTCTGGCATTATTCTTTGGTATATAGATGGGATCTATATGATTTGGGCAAAACTTATTATCTTATCTAGGATGGGACCTTTTTGAAATATTGGAACTTTTTCCAAGGAGGCAAAACTTTACAGGTTTATTTCACCTTTACCTTTTTATTAATCTTTTTTTATTTGCAAAGCATGTGAATGAGTAATTTTTTTCCAATATTGACACTTTCCATAACTTTTGTTCCAAATTTTTCCCCTTCTTCCTCCCACCCTCTAACCTAGTTGGCAGGTTGTCCAGTATATGTTAAATATGTTGAAATACAAGTTAAACCCAATATATGTAAACATCTTTATACAGTTATCTCGCTGCATAAGAAAAATCAGATCAAGAAGGAAGAAAAAGAAAAATTGAGAAAGAAAACAAAAGTCAAGCAAATAACAACAGAGAGAGTAAAAATGCTATGTTGTGGTCCACACTCAGTTACCATAGTTCTTTCTCTGGGTGTTCTCTTTGTTCTCTTTTGTCACTGAAAAAGTGGAACTGGTTTGAATCATGTCATTGTTGAAAAGAGCCATATCTATCAGAATTGATGATCATATAGTCTTGTTGTTGCCATATATAATGATCTCCTGGTTCTGCTCATTTCACTTAGCATTGGTTCATGTAAGTCTCTCCAAGCCTCTCTGAAAATATCCTGCTGCTCATTTCTAACAGAACAATAGTATTCCATAGTATTCATATACCATAATTTATTCAGCCATTCTCTAATTGATGGTCATCCACTCATATTCTAGTTTCTTGCCACTACAAAAAGGGTAGCCACAAATATTTTTGCACATGTGGGTCCCTTTCTCTCCTTTAAGATCTCTTTGGGATATAATCCCAGTAGAAACACTGGTGGATCAAAGAGTATGCACAGTTTGATAATTTTTTGAGCATAGTCAAATTAAGACAACTCTAAGATACCACTCATCTGTCAGATTGGCTAAAATGACAGGAAAAATTAATGATGATTGTTGGAGGGGATGCGGGAAAACTGGGACATTGATGCATTGTTGGTGGAGTTGTGAACGAATCCAACCATTTTGGAGAGTAGTTTGGAACTATGCTCAAAAAGTTATCAAACTGTGCATACCCTTTGATCCAGCAGTGTTACTACTGGGATTATATCCCAAAGAGATTATAAAGAAGGGAAAGGGACCTGTATGTGCACGAATGTTTGTGGCAGCCCTTTTTGTAGTGGCTAGAAACTGGAAACTGAATGGATGTCCATCAGTTGGAGAATGGCTGAATAAATTGTGGTATATGAATATTATGGAATATTACTGTTCTGTAAGAAATGACCAACAGGATGATTTCAGAAAGGCCTGGAGAGACTTACAAGAACTGATGCTGAGTGAAATGAGCAGGACCAGGAGATCATTATATACTTCAACAACAAGACTATATGATGACCAGTTCTGATGGACCAGGCCATCCTCAGCACGAGATCAACCAAATCATTTCCAATGGAGCAGTAATGAACTGAACCAGCTATGCCCAGAAAAAGAACTCTGGGAGATGACTAAAAACCATTACATTGAATTCCCAATCCCTACATTTATGCACACCTGCATTTTTGATTTCCTTCACAAGCTAATTGTACAATATTTCAGAGTCTGATTGTTTTTGTACAGCAAAATAACGTTTTGGTCATGTATACTTATTGTGTATCTAATTTATATTTTAATATATTTAACATCTACTGGTCATCCTGCCATCTAGGGGAGGGGGTGGGGGGGTAAGAGGTAAAAAATTGGAACAAGAGGTTTGGCAATTGTTAATGCTGTAAAGTTACCCATGCATATATCCTGTAAATAAAAGGCTATTAAATAAAAAAAATATATATATTTTTTGAGCATAGTTCTGAATTGCTCATCAAAATAGTTGGGTCTGTTGACAGTTCCACCAACATTGTATCAATGTCCCAGTTTTCCCACATCCCCTCCAACTTTGGTCACTTTCGTTCCCTGTCATCTTAGCCAATCTGAAAGGTGTGTATTGGTATCTAAGTGTTGTCTTAATTTGCATTTCTTACTTATTTTTATAAGAGGTAATTTTTTTTGGGGGGGGGCAAGTAGTTTTCAATTATTGTTTTACTTCTTTTTTGTTAGGCATAAGAAAACTTCTTATGTGGTCAAGTTACATATATGTAATATATATATATATGTA
This sequence comes from Sarcophilus harrisii, assembly GCF_902635505.1. Classification (NCBI taxonomy): domain Eukaryota; kingdom Metazoa; phylum Chordata; class Mammalia; order Dasyuromorphia; family Dasyuridae; genus Sarcophilus; species Sarcophilus harrisii. Next base: position 594,870,525 of record NC_045426.1, on the reverse strand, counting down.
TATGTATTTTATCAAATTTATTAAATTGTTAAATTTTGTGGAATATGAATATTAGTATGTAAGATTTTCAAACATTCCGTGACCTGGAAATAGTTATCAAAATATACGTCCTCACTTCCACACTGTGAATCAAAGTAAATGCCTTAAGAAAAAGAGTATTTAAAAAGCGAGTATATAACAATTGACAGTTATTTTAGGCATAATGAGTAATGCTTGTCACTATAAAACTCTGCTGTGTTGGACATATGAAGAGCCTGGAGAACAATTAATTTAATATATAACAAGAACATGGAGAATATCAAAGATATTCCAAAGAACACTTGCTAACTGGGTACACACATATATATTTCAACTAACCTTAACAAGGATAGCACTGAAGCATTAACATTTTTTGATAAGTTCATTTTCCCTCTATCATCCTCTTTGATACAATTCTTCCGTGAATTCTCTTTTCTCCTCAAATCCCTAATTGCTCACTTATCACCCTTCACAGAAAGAAAGAATGAAAGAAACAAAGAAAGAGAAAAAGAACAAAGGTAGGAGAGAAAAGAGAAAGGGAAAAAGAGAAGGAGAGAGAAAGAAAAGGAAGGAAGAATAAAGGAATGAAGGCAGAAATGGAAAAAAAGGAAGAAAGAAGGGAAGAAAAGATAGAAGAAGGATGGAGGGAGGGAGGGGAAAGAACAAGGAAGAGAAGGGAAAAGAATAGTGAAAATGAGGAAGGAAAGAAGGAAAACAAGGAAAGGAGGTAGAAGGAAATGAAGGAATGATGAATGCCAGGGAGGTTGGAAGGACAGAAGGAAGAAAAGGAGGGACTAAGGGATTAAAGAAGAAAAAATGAAGAGGGAGTGGAGAGTAAAGATAAAAGAAAAGAAGAAGAAAAAGGAACAAAGAGGAAGTGAATTTCTTTCTACCACTCTGCCATTAAAGGAATTTCTTCAAATTTCTCTTGGACTTCATAAAAAATTAAAAAAAAAATTCTAAAATTATCATATTAATGTCATTTTTGCTTTACACAAATTTGTTCTTTTAGTAAAATTACCATTTTCTTTTCTTCTATCAAATTTCTCACTACTTTAGTATTTTCATATTACAAATCTGTTTTTCTCTATTACAAAGCATAAACTTAAAATTTCCCAATTGTTTTCATTGTTGCTGAATTCTTTACAAACCCTAATTGCTTTTGAACAATTTTGATATTTCTATTTTCTAACAATGTTTTAGAATTTCATTTATGAATTCTTTACAAACCCTAATTGCTTTTGAACAATTTTGATATTTCTATTTTCTAACAATGTTTTAGGGGTTTTAAAGATTTTCTACTTTTTGCTTATTTATATTACTTCACATTTTAATACTTTATACATGTTCTTGTTTATTTTTGAAATTTTATTCATTTTCTTTCTTTTTCTTTCCTTTTTTTCCTTCTATATTAGTTTATCTACTTGAAAAAATTTCTTTGATTTTTTATTCTCTTTTAATATTTTAGCATTTTTTTTTGTCCTGTACTTCTTGTCAGTTTGGGAATTTTCCTCAGCCTTTTGTTCTTCCAAATTCCACTGAGTAATAGAACCCCAGATATACATTATTGGAAAAATTGAAATCAATGGACACAAATTCCTGTATGCAGTAACCTCTTCATGGTTGGGGGGGGGGGGTTACATCTATATAAATTTCCAAAAATCTCTCCGTCAGACACAATTCTTTATCTTTTTATATGATATAGCTCTGAGTGTCATATCAAAAATATTTTCTATAGATCTACAAAGTTCAGGTAGAATATATGGCATTCAGCAGAAAGGCTACATGTAGTGACCACAGTATGAAGACATAAGAAGATAAAAGAATATATATAAAATGAAATATTGAACATGTGATTTATATTGGTCATGTGTATTTCATACTGCGTGTTTCTCTCATATTGGATTTGTGAGTTCACCCTTCCCATTAAGAGTGATACATTTTTTGGAGAGTATGTCTTAAGTTTATGGAACTTTTGTTTTCATTCTTTATTTTATTCAATTCTGTATTAAAGTCTTTGCTTTAAAATAATGGTGTCAAGACCAGGATGAATACAGAGAGGATTGGCGAGACTTACATGAACTGATGCTAAGTGAAATGAGCAGAACCAGGAGATCATTATATACCTCAACAATGATACTGTATGAAGTTGTATTCTGATGGAAGTGGATTTCTTCGACAAAGAGATCCAACTCAGTTTCAATTAATCAAGGATGAACAGAAGCAGTTACACCCAAAGAAAGAACACTGGGAAATGAATGTAAATTGCTTGTATTTTTGATTTTCTTCCCAGGTTATTTATACCTTCTGAATCAAATTCTCCCCATGCAACAAAAGAACTGTTAGGTTCTGCACACATATATTGTATCTAAGATATACTGTAACCTATTTAACATGTATAGGACTGCTTGCCATCTGGGGGAGGGGGTGGAGGGAGAGAGGAGAAAAATCGGAACAGAAGTGAGTACAAGAGATAATGTTGTTAAAAAAAATTACCCTGGCATGGGTTCTGTCAATAAAAAAATTATTTTAAAAAATTATAGTGTCAAATAGTTATTAAAGATAAATATATTTATAGAAGCTTGTGAGCTATAACTTTATGAACAGAGAACAATAAATAATGCTATAAACCGAAAGTGATACTCTTAGTAATCCAATGTTTGAATGGAATTACAAGAGAAGTTGAGGCTTTTGAAGAGTTAATATAAATATATTAAAATCTTTCCATTTATACTAAGCAATGTACAATGGAAAAATGATAAATATAGAATGGAAGTTAAATGAAGAATTTTCTGAAAATGTACATTGTGGAGTCTCTCTACGGAGAGTCTATGATTCCCCCACAAATAGTGGGGCAAGGGAACAGAAGTTGTTTTTGTGGAGTAAACCAAGCATATGTAGTCTCCTCAGGCCTCATTCCTAATATATGATTCTGTTATATATATTGTCCTAATTAGTTTAACAAAACACCTGTTTTTAAATGCCTGGAAATAAAATAATTATAAATTCATGCTGTCTTATTTTTATCTGGTCTTCAGAAGTGATAATAGACCTCAATGAAAATTAATGTTTGAGCCAATATGTTTACAGTATGTTTTCCTAAATTATTTTATTGGAAAATTTCTACTATAAAACATATCCCTCTGAGTGATAATCAAACAATAGATCAATTGTTACCTTGATGATTTGTGGTTCTTAGAAAATTTTCTATAAGAGTCCTTTTGATTTTGGATAGAGTAATAAAAACATCACTGGACTGTATGACTATAAATCGCTCACACTTCCTTTCATATTATTTAAGATTTGAAAATTTTTCACTGCCTCCTGCATAAGGGTTTTTAGACCATGTGAGACACTTTGTAATTATCAAATGTTATATAAATACCATATGTTGTTCTTTTAGTTATTATAATTTGGAAGTATGATTGTAGACCTTCCCTTTTGTTGCATAAGTTATACCGAGTATTAAAGTAACTGAAGTCTTGAGAGATGAGAACATGTATTATAAATCCATCAATCTATTCAGTGAACAAGTAAAGATTACCCATCAGTATACTGTCTAAATCTTTTGACCTTTAAGAATAACAATAACAATATTTTAACAAAGCATCTTTTTTTCTGAGGCAATTGGGTTTAAGTGACTTACCTAGGGTCACACAGCTAGGAAGTGTTAAATGTCTGAGATCATATCTGAACTCAGTTCCTCCTGACTTCAAAGCTGGTACTCTATCCACTGTGCCACCTAGCTACCCCTAATAAAGCATTTTTAAACTTAAACATCATGTTTCCTACAACAACCTTGTAAAACAGGCAATATAATGTTTAATTCATATGGATCATAGAAGTATAAGATAATATAGTTAGAGTTATAAAAGAATTTGGAGTTAGATATCCATGACTGATCATTTTACAGATGAAGAAAATGTCCCCAAGAAAGCTTAAAAGGCTTTCCTACTGTGGCAGAATTAATAAGTATTAGATCAGGAATTCTAAGTTAGATGTACTGATTCCAAATATAGTAAAATATTATTTCAAAAGGCAATTTTGAAAGACTGGAAAAAGGTGGCAAAGGAATAAAAATTGGGGAAGTGTATTACCATCCAACACTGCTACAATTAATTTTTAAAAACAAACCAGATTTAATCTTTTTTTAATAGCCTTTTATTTACAAGTTATATATATGGGTAACATTACAGCATTGACAATTGCCAAACCTCTTGTTCCAAATTTTCCCCTTTCCCCCACCCTCTCCCCCCGATGGCTATTAAAATATAAATTAGATAAACAATAAGTATACATGACCAAACCGTTATTTTGCTGTACAAAAAGAATCGACTCTGAAATATTGTACAATTAGCCTGTGAAGGAAATCCAAAATGCAGGTAGACAAAAATATAGGGATTGGGAATTCAATGTAATGGCTCTTAGTCATATCCCAGAGTTCTTTCACAGGGCATAGCTGGTTCAGTTCATTAATGCTCCACTGGAACTGATTTGGTTCATCTCATTGCTGAGGATGGCCAGGTCAGTCAGAATTGGTCATCATATAGTATTGTTGTTGAAGTATATAATGATCTCCTGGTCCTGCTCTTTTCATTCAGCATCAGGTTGTGTAAGTCTCTCCAGGCCTTTCTGAAATCATCCTGTTGGTCATTTCTTACAGAACAATAATATTCCATACCACTCATATACCACACTTTATTAAGTCATTCTCCAATTGATGGGCATGTACTCAGTTTCCAGTGACTGGCCACTACAAAGAGGGCTGTCACAAACATTCATGCACATACAGGTCCCTTTCTCTTCTTTATGATCTCTTTGGGATATAAGCCCAGTAGTAACACTGCTGGATCAAAGGGTATGCACCATTTGATAACTTTTTGATCATAGTTCTAAATTGTTCTCCAGAATGGTTGGATGTATTCACAATTCCACCAACAATGTATTAGTGTCCCTGTTTTCCCACATCCCCTCCAATATTCCACATTATCTTTCCCTGTCATTCTAGCCAGTCTGACAGGTGTGTAGTAGTATCTCAGAGTTGTCTTAATTTGCATTTCTCTGATTAATAATGACTTGGAGCATCTTTTCATATGGCTAGAAATAGTTTCAATTTCTTTGTCTGAGAATTGTCTGTTCACATGCTTTGACCATTTATCAATTGGAGAATGGCTTGATTTCTTATAAATTAGTCAATTCCCTATATATTTTGGAAATGAGTCCTTTATCAGAACCTTTGACTATAAAAATATTTTCCCAGTTTATTGCTTCCTTTCTAATCTTTTCTGCATTAGTTTTGTTTGTACAAAAGCTTTTTAGTTTGGTATAATCAAAATTTTCTATTTTGTGATCAGTAATGATCTCTAGTTCTTCTTTGATCATAAATTCCTTCCTATTCCACAGGTCTGAGAGGTAAACTATCCTGTGTTCCTCTAACTTATTTATAATTTCATTCTTTATGCTTAGGCCATGAACCCATTTTGACCTTATCTTGGTGTACGGTGTTAAGTGTGGGTCAATGCCTAGTTTCTGTCATACTAGATTTAAATTGTCCCAGCAATTTTTGTCTAACAGTAAGTTTTTATCCCAAAAGCTGGGGTCTTTGGGTTTGTCAAACACTAGATTGCGAAAGTTATTGACTCTTGTCCTTTGAACTTAACCTCTTCCACTAGGCAACTAATCTATTCCTTAGCCAATACCAAATGGTTTTGGTAACTGCTGCACTATAATATAATTTTAGCTCTGGTACAGGCAAGCCACCTTCATTTGATTTTTTTTTCATTAGTTCCCTTGAAATTCTTGACCTTTTCTTTTTCCATATGAATTTTGTTGTTATTTTTTCTAGGTCATTAAAATAGTTTTTTAGGAGTCTGATTGGTTTAGCACTAAACAAATAGATTAATTTAGGTAGTATTGTCATTTTTATTATATTTGCTCACCCTATCCAAAGGCATTTAATATTTTTCCAATTGTTTAGATTAGACTTAATTTGTGTGAAAAGTGTTTTGTATTTTTGCTCATAAAGTTTCTGATTTTCCCTTGGAAGATAGATTTCCATGTATTTTATACAATCAGTAGTTACTTGAAATGGAATTTCTCTTTGTAACTCTGACCTTTGGATTTTATTAGTGATATATAAGAATGTTCATGATTTATGTGGGTTTATTTTGTATCCTGCAACTTTGCTAAAGTTGTGGATTATTTCTAATAACTTTTTAGTAGAATATCTGGGGTTTTCTAGCATTTCTAATACAATATTGAATAGTAACGGTGATAGTGGGTAACCTTGTTTCACTCCAGATCTTATTGGGAATGGTTGCAGTTTTTCCCCATTACATAATATGCTTACTGATGGTTTTAAATAGATGCTTCTGTTATTTTAAGGAAAAGTCCATTTATTCCTATACTTTCAAGTGTTTTTAATAGGAATGGATGTTGGATTTTATCAAATGCTTTTTCTGCATCTATTGCGATGATCATATGGCTTTTGTTAATTTGGTTATTGATATAATCAATTATGCTAAGAGTTTTCCTAATATTGAACCAGCCCTGCATTTTTGGTATAAGTCCTACTTGATCATAGTGTATTATCCTGGGGATGATTTTCTGTAGTCATTTTGCTAATATCTTATTTAAAGTTTTAGCATCAATATTTATTAGGGAGATTGGTCTATAATTTTCTTTCTCTGTTTTCAACCTACCTGGTTTAGGTATCAGTACCATGTCTGTATCATAAAAGGAATTTAGTAGGACTCCTTCATTGCCTATTTTATCAAATAATTTATATAGCATTAGGGCCAATTGTTCTTTAAATGTTTAGTAGAATTCACATGTAAATTCATCTGGTCCTGGAGAATTTTTCTTATAAAGTTGATTAATACTTGTTCTATTTCTTTTTCTGAAATGGGACTATTGAAGCAATTTGCTTCCTCCTCTGTTAATCTGGGAAGTCTATATTTTTGGAGGTAGTCATCCATTTCACTAAGGTTATCCAATTTATTGGCATAAAGTTGGGCAAAGTAACTCCTTATTATTGCTCTAATTTCCTCTTCATTGGTGGAAAGTTCGCCCTTTTCATTTTTAAGGCTACTAATTTGATTTTCCTCCCACCTTTTTCTTTTTTTTTTTTTTTTATTTAATAGCCTTTTACTCCCACCTTTTTCTAATCAGATTTACCAAAGACTTATCTATTATTAATAAGTTCAATAGTTTTTTTTTACTTTCAACATTATTAATTTCTGCTTTTAATTTTAGAATTTCAAATTTAATATTTGATTGGGGGGTTTTAATTTGGTCTTTTTCTAGTTTTTTTAGTTGCAAACCCAATTCATTGATCTTCCCTTTCTCTATTTTAATCAAGTAAGCCTCTAAGGATATAAAATTTCCTCTTATTACCGATTTGGCTGCATCCCACAAATTTTGGTTTGATGTCTCATCATTGCCATTATCTTGAGTGAAATTATCAACTGTATCTATAATTTGCTGTTTCCCCAATCATTGTCATTATCTTGAGTGAAATGATTAATTGTATCTATAATTTCTTGTTTCACCCAATTTCATATTTCATTCTTTAACATGAGATTATTTAATTTCCAATTACTTTTTGGTCTATTTACTCCTAACTTTTTGTTGAATGTAGTTTATATTGCATTGTGATCTGAAAAGATAGCATTTACTATTTCTGCCTTCTTGCATTTAATTTTTAGGTCTTTATGTCCTAATATATGGTCAATTTTTGATCAGGTTCCATGAACTGCTGGGAAGAAAGTATATTCCTTTCTGTCTCCATTCAGTTTTCTCCAAAGATCTATCATACCTAATTTTTCTAATATTATATTTACCTCTTTAATTTCTTTCTTATTTGTTTTGTGGTTTGATTTGTCTAATTCTGAGAGTGCAAGGTTGAGATGTCCCTCTATTACAGTTTTGCTCTCTATTTCTTCTTGCAACTCTCTGAACTTCTCTTTTAAGAAGTCAGATGCTATACCACTTGGTGCATATATGTTTAGTATTGATATTGCTTCATTGTCTATGCTACCCTTTAGAAAGATATAGTTTCCTTCCCTATCTCATTTCATTAGATCAATTTTTGCATTTGCTTGATCTGAGATAAGGATGGCTATCCCTGCTTTTTTTTGACTTCCCCTGAAGCATAATAGATTCTGCTCCAGCCTTTTACCTTTACTCTGTATCTCCCTGCTTTAAATGTGTTTCCTGTAAACAACATATTGTAGGGTTCTGACTTTTGATCCAGTCTGCTATCTGCCTCCTCTTTATGGGGGAGTTCATCCCATTCACATTTACGGTTAGAATTACTAAATCTGTATTTCCTGCCATCCTAATATCCCCAGATTATTCTTTTCTTTTTCTTCCTCCCTGCAACCCTCTTTCCCATTTTAAATTTATATGCCCCACTTGTGTCACAACGCTCACCCTCTTTAGGATCCCTCCCTTCCCCCCTTTAAATCTCTTCCCCTTTCTTGTATCCTTCCCTTATTACTCTTTTTCTTTTCCCTTTTCCTCTCCCCCTTTTGAATGAGGTGAGAGAGGATTTTCTGTAAAACAAGTATGTCAATTATTTTCTCTTTGAGCCAACTCTGATGAGTGTAAGATTCACATAATGTTCCTCCCCCTCTCTAAATTCCCTCAGATATGATTAGTTTCATTTGACTCTGCTTGGGATGGGGTTTCTCTCTTTTTAACCCCCCTTTCCTACTTTTTTTTGACATTATCCCTTTTCCATATCTACTTTCCTTTGTTTTTGTTGTTATATCAGTAAAATCAAATTATACATGTCGTCTTTTTGAATATCCACAATAGAAATACAGTTTTCAAAAGTTCCTTTTACCTTTTCCGAATCTCTTGAGTCCTATGGTTGGAGATCAAATTTTTTGTTTAGTTCTGGGTTTTTCCTTAGAAATAAAAGGAATTCATCTGTTTCATTAAAAGTCCTTCTTATTCCCTAGAAGAAAATGCTCAGCTTATCTGGGTAGTTTATTCTTGGCTGCATTTGAAGTTCTTTTGCCTTTCAGAATATCAGATTCCAGGCCCTTCAATCCTTTAATGTGGAGGCAGCCAGATCTTGGGTGATCCTTATTGTGTTACTTTGATATTTAAATTGTTTTTTTTTTGGCTGATTTAAATTTTTTTTCCCTTAATCTGATAGTTCTGAAATTTGGCCACAATATTCCTTGGAGTTTTTATTTTAGGGTCTTTTTCAGAAGGTGTTCAATGAATTCTTTTAATGCCTACTTTACCTTCTGATTCTATTACCTCTGGACAGTTCTCTTTGATGATTTCTTGTAAAATAGTATCTAGGCTCTTTTTTTTTCATCATAATTTTTGGAAAGTCCAATAATCCTCAGATTATATCTCTCAGATCTATTTTCCAGGTCTGTCATTTTTCCAAGTAGATATTTCATAGTTTTTTTCCAATTTATCATTTTTTTTTTTTTTTTGGTTTTGCTTGACTGATTCTTGCTGTCTCAATGAATCATTAATTTCTATTTGTTCAATTCTGATTTTTTAATGAATTATCTTCTTCATTAGCTTTTTTTTTTTTTTTTTTTACTTCTTTCTGTATATGTCCAATTGAGTTTTTAAATGAATTGTTTTGGTCTATGGAATTTTTTTCCATTTCACTCATTTTTTTTTTAGTGAATTATTTTCTTTTTCCAATTTACACATCCTACTTTCTTGGGAGTTCTTTGTCTTTTCCAATTCACAAATCTTACTTCCCAGAGATTTTTTTTTTACTTTTTCCAATTCACAAATTTTGTTTCCCTCCACTTCCTGGGAATTTTTTAACCTTTTCAAATTCATATTTCAAAGCTTCTCTTTTCTTTCCCCATTTTTCTTCTAACTCTCTTTTGAGACATTTAATGGTCTTTTCTATGAGAGCATTATGAAAAAGCAGATGGGTAACATTCCCCTTTGGGGTATTGTCTGGTGACTGTTTGCTATTAGTCTCTTAGGGTTTGCAGACCTGCTATTTTTCTGTATAGAAGCTATTGATTGTCCTTTTCATTTTTTTGTTCATTTTTTTAAAGCCTTTAGGGTATGCCTTCAGGGTGAGGGGGTTACCAGCTTCCTCTGCAGAGCGGGGAGAAATGTAAACTGGCTTCTGGCTCTGAGATATGGGAGAGCTCTGAGTGAAAGTTTCCCCTTCTCCCAATCAGAGGTGATTTAGCACTGGCTGAGCTAAGGAAGTGCCTAGTTGTGCTGTGTGGTTTAGTGACTGCTCTAAGGCTAGAGATTAAGCAGTGAAAGTGTCACTGCTCCAGGCCAGAGCCCCTTATGGGGCTATGGGTATTAGCAGTTGACCAGCAAATAGCCAGGCTAGGATCAGAAGTCTCTGCCCTGAAGTCTCTACCTGGAAGCAAATTGCCCTGGGAAAGCTGTATTGCCCCAAGCCAAACCCCCACTGTGCAGATTAGAGGGTTCCCTGGGTTATGCCCCTCTGCCGTGCAGATTCACAATTGCCCCAAGGAAAAGCCCCATACTGCAGGTTGGGGCTACGAGCTTGTGCTGTGATCTGTGCTCTAACTTCCGGTTTGGGGCTCCACTGCCTCTAGTTCTCTCGCAGTCTGTGTTGATCTTCTCCCAGGCCCAAAGACAAACCTTTTCAGGCAAGATTCCAGATTATCTTGAGCTGGTGAGTTGTTGTACTTCTAATCTTTATGAGTTGTAGCAACCAAGACTATTTTTGAGGCTGAATATAATATTGATAGTGAGGATAAGAGAGGAGCTTAGAAAGTTGTGTGTGCCTTCTCCACCATCTTGGCTCTGTCCCCAGATTTAATCTTAATGTAGAAATTCAAAGAAAAGTATCAGCATATTATTTTCCAGTTCAAGTCCTCATAGAAAAGTCTGCAATCACTAATACCTGGAATTCCTGTGGAACATATAGCCTGATTAGCCTACCAGAATCCAAGCAAATATTAGATATACATGAAAGAAAACATCCTAGACTCACACTAGGCCACCATGAAAGCTGCACAGGGTCCCCTTGCTGGGGACAGGTGGCAAATGATAATTTTCTTGCCCACAAGTCAGTTCCAGGTCAAAAATCTAAGGAAGGTTGAGGAGGGCACCTGTGTTTGGTTTTCCTTCACTAGTAATCATAGACTCTAATTAAAATAAAGAGAACAAGCACAGAAAGAAGCAGAATCAATGAAACAAACCTTAGGAATAGAAGTGTAATATGTTTTTTTTTTTTTATTTAATAGCCTTTTATTTACAGGTTATATGTATGGGTAACTTTACAGCATTAACAATTGCCAAACCCCTTGTTCCAATTTTTTACCTCTTACCCACCTACCCCCTCCCCCAGATGGCAGGATGACCAGTAGATGTTAAATATATTAAAATATAAATTAGATACACAATAAGTATACATGACTAAACTGTTATTTTGCTGTACAAAAAGAATCGACTCTGATATATTGTACAATTAGCCTGTGAAGGAAATCCAAAATGCAGGTAGACAAAAATATAGGGATTGGGAATTCAATGTAATGGTTCTTAGTCATATCCCAGAGTTCTTTCACTGGGTATAGCTGGTTCAGTTCATTACTGCTCCATTGGAAATGATTTGGTTGATCTCATTGCTGAGGATGGCCAGGTCTATCAGAACTGGTCATCATATAGTATTGTTGTTGAAGTATATAATGATCTCCTGGTCCTGCTCATTTCACTCAGCATCAGTTCGTGTAAGTCTCTCCAGGCCTTTCTGAAATCATCCTGTTGGTCATTTCTTACAGAACAGTAATATTCCATAATATTCATATACCACAATTTATTCAGCCATTCTCCAACTGATGGGCATCCACTCAGTTTCCAGTTTCTGGCCACTACAAAGAAGGCTGCCGAAGTGTAACATGTTTGATCTCTTTTCAGGTCTTATGCCTAAAGCAGAATAATCAGGCCAGGATTCACGGACCAAAGGTTTTTTCTTTCTTTTTTCTTTTCCTTTTTTTGGGGGGTGGGAGGGAGGGGGAGTCCTGAATTTCCATAATTTTGAACCAGCAGAATATCTCAGCTGACTTTTAATGTTCTTAGTTTTTGTGAAAGTCTTGGGGGCATCCTTCTTTTCATTAGATTAATCACCACAAGAAGAGCCAGGTGTTTAAAGTCCAAAAGTCTTTATCATATCCTTCATGTGGTGCTCAGCTAGCTTTTTTTTGGCCTTCAGACATGACTTGGTTTCAATGGAGAAAATGCAGGACAGACCACCATGGTGGTGTGAGATGAAGTTAGTCTGAGTCTAAGGGTTTGTGCTTCAGCCTCCAGCCACTACAAAGGTGGATGATGGAATGAATCTGTCTCTGCCTCCTTTGGCTGAGTTTGCCTCAGTTTATATTCTCTACACTGAGTATAAACCAATCATCATATCACTAGGAAATCATTATTTGTTGTAAGATTAAATCAATCACACTGAACTTGGAGAACTATTAAGCACCATGCTAAACTAGATAACCATTTTCTCACCAATTCCACTGACTTACATCTTGTAAGAATCCTTGTTTAAGAATTCTGGCCCATATTTGTAGTGTAGTACTTCCTGAAGAAGAAATGGAATGCAGACTAAGAAAACAGTGATCAAATCTTGTCCTGGATTATATTAACTTTGAAACAACAAAAACATCAAAATCTCCATAATTACTTCTGAAAACAGCAGGGCAAACACAAAGCCAAATCTTGAGATACTGTCCCTTCCCTTTACTCATACTGGAAACAAAATTCAATTTTAATAAAAATTTTAAAATCTATTGAAAAATAAAAGCAAACCTGTTGAAATAATTAGTAACTTCAGTAAAGTGGAAGGACACAAAATAAACTCAAACATATTATTGTTTTCTATGTGCTACCCACAAAAAATCAGGAAGAGATAGAAATAAAAATTTCATTATAAATAATTTCAGAGCATACAAAATAACTGGAAGGCTACTGCCAAGGCAAACCTAGGAATTATATAAATACAATTACAAAAAACAAACAAAAACACAATTTTTTTTCACACAATCTGAAATAAACCACTGGAGATATATTGATTACTAATATGTAGTCTGGACAATTTTTAAAAATGGCATTTCTATTTAATTTATGTATTCAGTGCTATATCAATCAAACTATCAAATGAATCATTTCATAGAACAAAAAGAATCATAAAAAAATTAATCTTGAAGAACAAAAATTCAAGAACATTAAAGGAATCAATGTAAACAACAAAAAAGTGAAGTACCAAGTTTCTATCTATATTTCTAAATGGCAATTATCAGAACAATCTGCTCCTGCCTAAGAAACAAAATAGTACAATTGTAGAATATATAATATAATATAAAATGGCCACAATAATTGATGTTTGGTAGAACCAGAGAACCAAGGCTTTCAGGTAAGAACTAATTGTTCAACAAAATTTCTGGGAAAACTAGTAAATAATTTGACAGAAAGAAGATATAGACACATTTTAAGGCATAGCAAGATAGGCTGAAAAGTGAAAAGTGATTGTACACACCTCTCAGATTGGCTAGGATGAAAGGAAAAGATAATGCTGAATGCTGGAGGGGATGTCAGAAAACTGGGACACTGATACATTGTTGGTGGAATTGTGAATACATCAAGCCATTCTGGAGAGTAATTTGGAACTATGTTCAAAAAGTTATCAAACTGTGCATACTCGTTGATCCAGCAATATTATTACGGGACTTATATCCGAAAGAGATCTTAAATAAGGGAAAGGGACCTGTATGTGCAAAAATGTTTGTGGCAGCTTTCTTTGTAGTGGCTAGAAACTGGAAATCAGTGGATGCCCATCAATTGGAGATTGGCTGACTAAATTGTAATATATGAATGTTATATAATATTATTGTTTGGTAAGAAATGACAAAAGATTTCAGAAAGGAAGATATCAGGAAGGCCTGGAGAGACTTACATGAACTGATGCTGAATGAAATAAGTAGGACCAGGAGATCATTATATACTTCAATAACAATACTATATAATGATCAATTCTGATGGAAATGACTCTCTTCAACAATGACATTAACCAAATCAGTTCCATTTGTTCAATAATGAATAGAACCAGCTACACCCAGTGAAAGAAATCTGGGAAATGAATGTGAACCACTACATAGCATTTCCAATCCCTCTGTTTTTGTCTGCCTGCATTTTTTATTTCCTTCACAGGTTAAACGTACATTATTTTAAGGTCTGATTCTTCTTGTGCAGCAAAATAACTGTATGGATATGTATATCTATATTGTATTTAACATATACTTTAACATATCTAATATGTATTGCTTTACCTGCCAACTGGGGGAACAGGTGAGGGGAAGGAGGGGAAAAGTTGGAATAGAAGGTTTTACAAGGGTCAATGCTGAAAAATTACCCATGCATATATATTGTAAATAAAAAGCCATCATTTAAAAGAAAATAAAAAGAAAGCTAAAGGTTTTCCAGGATTTAGAAAAAAAAACGTGATAAGTGATTTAGACATAAAAGGTGATATCATAAGTATTTCATAAGAGCATGAACAATGAAATTGTAAGATTTATGTATGAAAGAAGAGGTTATAATGTATCAAGAGATAGGATCAGAGAATATAAAATAGACATTTTGATTTCATGAATTCAAAATCTTTTGAACAAACAAAACTGATACAATGAAAATTATAAGGAAAATAGAAAATGGGGGGAAATAAAGTTTTTTTTTTTCCTTAGAAAAGCCTCATTTCTCAAATATATAGGCAACTGAACAAAATTTCTAAAATAAGATGTATTGTTTAGTAAATAAATGATCAAAGGATATGGAAAGCCAGTTTTCTGGAGATTAAATCAAATCTATTGTCACAAAACTTTTATAACTAACAACGTATTAGTAAAATGTAAATGGAAACATCTTTGAGATACCACTTCACGTTTATCATACTATTTAATGTGACAAAAATGAAAAATGACAAATACTGGAAGGAATATAGAATAATTGGGACACTAATTCACTGTTGGTAGAATTATGTATTAATCCTAACATTTTTGAGAACAATGTGAAAATATGTCCAAAAGCCTAAAAATTGTATGTATCCTTTTAATCAGCAATACTATTACCAGGTCTAAATCTCAAAGAGATCAAAGCAAAACAAAAAGGATGTATGTGTACACAAGTATTTATAGCAGCTCTTTTTGTAGTGAAAAAATAGAGATTGGGGACGGATTTTATGATTATGAAGAAATACTATTTTGGTATAAGAAAAAACAGCAAGACAGTTTCAGAAAATACCAAGCAGATTTATAGAAAACTCATTCAAATTGAAGTGAGGAGTTTCAGGAAAACATTGTGCATAGGAAGAGCAATATTATAAGAATAATCAACTGTGAAAGATTTAGCTATTTTGATAGGAAAAAAATCCAAATGTAACCTTGATGAAAAATGCTATCCAACTCAAAAGAAATGATCAACTGTGAATGTATACTGGAGCATGCTTTAACTATAATTTTTATTTTTTTTTTTTACTTTTCTCTGTTTTATTTTGAAACTGTCTATTTTAGAAATACGTTTTGCATGACTTCATATGTATAATTGTTATCAAATTGGTGGGCTTTTCCATAAGGGCCCTGGAGATTAGGGCAAAGGAGAAAATTTGAAACTAAAAATTAAATTAAAAAAAGATTACTTTTTTACATATGATGGAAATATTTATCAAAATAAATTATATACACACACATACATGCATACACATATATATACAAACATGGGTTATTTGCTCCATTTGACAAAATGAAGAATTGTAATGGGTTTTAGCTTATGGTAACAATCACTATTGTTAAATGGAGTATAATTTAGGAAAAGTAAACCAGAGTGGCCTTTTTTTTTTTTTTTTTTTTAAACCACTACCTTATGTCTCTTAGGGCAAATTAGTAGTGGTGTATATGTGTATTGAAAATGACAGCTTAATCAAACAAAGCCATACATAAAGTATGCTTCTAATCACAGCTTCAGGGTAATAACCACATTAACTAGCTCCTTTTGTGAGATTTAAAGAGTGTTAAGCCTAATTGATTTCACATTAGCAATTCCCTGAATCACTTTTTAAGGCAGAGTTATTCCTAATTATTGAAACTGTTACTTGCTCTTGGATTAAAATTTAAGAAAAAAAGTTTCTGACATTTGGCAGTTGGGGGGGGGGGAATAGCATTAACTTCTTTAAAAGATCAAAAGGAGAATTAAGAGAAGTATCTAGAGTTCTATGGAGTCAGATGATAATGAATTGGCAAGGAGATTTAAATGTTGCAGAAATAGAAAAGCTCAGATTTGGGAAGGACTCCAACATAAATTCTATCCAATTTCTTCCATAAAATAACTTCCAAATGCTTATGATACTTTACTTTGAAAATACCTCAAAATGGCATAACTCATTAAAACCTCAAATATTTGAGGGAGTCATTTTTGTATAACTCAGTTTGTTAGGTAGATTATTTCTTTTTTTTTTACACTTAAGTGTGCCTTTGTGCTACTATCTACCTTTGTTCCCACTCTAAAATCAGCATAAAATTATTTTTCTTTTCAACTAACAGCTTGAAGAGAAACAGCAACAGCAAACAATGATGTCACTAATTTATGCAATAATTGAATTACATGCAATATCTTAATATGTCAGATCATAGTCTTTTAGACCAAATGAAGCAAAAAGTACAGTAGAGGCCTATTATACAACAATTGATTTGTGTTTGATCTCTGATCTAAGTTACAAAAAATATTTACAGAGAGGAGCTAAGATGACTGAGAGCAGACATGACTTTTTGTGTCCTCCTTTGACCTTTTCTCAAACCAACAGCAGATTAAGTCTCTACGCTGGTTTTGAAGTCAAAAAGTTCGCAAATATTTGGATTATGATACATTCCCAGAAAAAAATACCTTGGAAAAACTTCAAAACAGGTCTGTTTCAAGCAGTCAGGAGGACAGTCAGGTGAGCCCAGACTGCAGCACAAGGAGTCTGGGCAAGAAGCTGGGGCAGGGAGTCAGAGCATTGCAGCTTCCATGAAACTAGTAATCTTCTCTGAACCTCTTAGGCTACTCTGTCCTGGTTGCAAGTATATGGTTTGGCAGATTTGCTACAAAAGGCAAATTTAAAACCACTGTGCCCCACAAGAACATGAGACTAGCCACAATTACCCAGCAATGAAAGTCAATCAGCACAACTGTTCCAGTGTAAATTAAAGTAGCTGCTGCTCCTTTGCATCGAACAGACCCCAAGACTTTTAAAAATGAATTAAAAAAACAAAAACAAAAACAAAAAGAACTCTTAATATAGACAGCTTTTATGTAGAGATAGAAAAACAGACCTCAAATCCTAAGGTTCCTAAAGCCAAAGCAACTTCAGAAGAAGTCCCAAAAGGAGACATGACCTGCTCCCTATTTCACAAGGCTTTCTTGGAAGATAGCATAAAGGATCTAAAAGGAAGTTAAAAAAATTAGAAAATCAAATGAGATTATTGCAAGAAGTAATAGAAAAAAAGGCATATAATGCCCTTAAAAATATATGAAAAAGACAACAATGCATTGAAAAACAAAATTTGTGAAATGGAAAAAAGAATGCAACAAACAAAAAATTTCAATTGGTCAATTAAAAAAGGAGCTAAAAAGGTAACTGAAGAAAATAATACACTAAAAATTAGAATTGAAGTGGATGGACTCAAATGGAAGTGAATGACTCAAAAAAAACTTCAAGAATCAATCAGACATACCACTACACACCTGTCAGATTAGCTAAGATGACAGGAAAAAATAATGACAAATGTTGGAGGGGATGCGGGAAAACTGGGACAGTGATGCATTGTTGGTGGAGTTGTGAACAAATCCAACCATTCTGGAGAGCAATCTGGAATTATGCCCAAAAAGTTATCAAACTGTCCATACCCTTTGATCCAGCAGTGCTACTGGGATTATACCCCAAAGAGATAGTAAAGAAGGAAAGGGACTTGTATGTGCCAAAATGTTTGTGGCAGCCCTGTTTGTAGTGGCTAGAAACCAGAAAATTAATGGATGCCCATCAATTGGAGAATGGTTGGATAAATTGTGGCATATAAATGTTATGGAATAATATTGCTCTGTAAGAAATGACTAGCAGGATGAATACAGAGACTTGGAGAAACTTAACATGAACTGATGCTAAGTGAAATGAGCAGAACCAGAAGATCATTATATACTTCAACAATGATACTGTATGAGGATGTATTCTGATGGAAATGGATTTCTTTGACAAAGCAAAAATCTAACTCAGTTCCAATTGATCGAGGATGTACAGAAGCAGCTACACCCAAAGAAAGAACACTGGGAAATGAATGTAAACTGTATGCATTTTTGTTTTTCTTCCTGGGTTATTTCTACATTCTGAATCCAATTCTCCCTGTGCAACAAGAGAACTGTTTGGTTACGCACACATATATTGTATCTAGGATATACCATGACCTATTTAACTTGTAAAGGACTAAGCAAGTCATATGGGGGAGGAGATGGAGGGAGGGAGGGGAAAAATTGGAACAGAAGTGAGTGCAAGGGATAATGTTGTAAAAAAATTACCCTGGCAAGGGTTCTGTAAATAAAACGTTATTAATAAAAAAAAAAAAGAATCAGTCAAACAAAAACAAAAAAATGAAAAAAATAGAAATATGAAATATCTCTTAGCAAAAACATAGATTAAGATCTGGAAAACAGATCAAGAAGAGACAATCTAAGAATTATTGGACTTGCTAAAAAGCCATTATGAAAAAAGAACCTATCCATTATCTTACAGGAAATCATAAAAGAAAACTGCCCTGATATTTTAGAATCAGAAGGTAAAATATTCATCAAAAGAATACATCAATGACCTCCTGCAAGAGACCTAAATTTAAATCCCCAAGGAATATAGTGGCTAAATTTCAGAATTAAAGCACCAAGGAAAAAAATATTGTAAGCATCCAGAATTAAACAATTTAAATATGGAGGAGCCACAATTAGGATTACCAAGGACCTAGCAGCTTCGACCTTCAAGGAACAACGGGCCTGGAATCTCATATTCTGAAAGGCAAAGCAACTAGTATTTTAGCCTAGAATAAGCTATTCTGAGAAAATGAGCATTATCTTTCAGGGAAGAAGATAGACATTCAATGAAATAGGTGAATTTCATCTATTTCTAATGAGAACAGAACTGAACAAAAAAATTGATCTCCAAACATAGAAATCAAGAGAAGCATAAAAGGTGAAAACTCTTGAGAACTACATTTATGTTATGGGTATACTTAGATAATGCAGGTGTAATTTGATGCTATTGTGATAATATGAAATAGAAACTAGAAGTGGAAAGGGGATTGTATAGGAAAAAGAGGAAAGAGGTAAAATAAGGCAAATTACATCTCATGAAGAGGCAAAGAAAATCTATTATAATTGAGGGAAAGAAAAGAGGTGGATTGAGCATTTTGTGAACCTTACCCTCATCAGATTTGTCTCACTTTTTAGGGAAGTAGGAGGGAAAGGGAGAAAAAAGGAAAAGACTAATAAAAAGGAAAACAAAAGTATCAGGGGAAAGATGTAAAAAAGGGGGGGAGGGGCTCTAAAGGGGGACAATTATTTGAATGAGGTGGTCATCAAAAAAGATGAGAGAAGGGGAAAAGGAAAGAGAAAAACATAACTTAGAATAAATAAGATGGAAGGAAATACAGAATTATTTTTTATTTTAACTGTGAATGTGAATGGGATGAATACTCCCATAAAACAGAAGCAGATATCAGTCAGGATTAAAAGCCAGAATCCTACAACATGTTGTTTACAAGAAACACATTTAAAGCATAGTGGTATACACAGACTGGAGGTAAAAGGCTAGAGCAGAATATATCTTGCTTCAAGTGAAGTTTAAAAAAAAAAAAAAAAAACAACAACAACCAACAAATAGGGGCAACCATCCTGATTGCAGATCAAGTAAAAGCAAAGTTAAGTCTAAATAAAAGAGATAAGGAGGAAAAACTATATTTTACTAAAGGGTACCATAGATAATGAAGCAATATCAATACTAAACATATATGTAACAAGTGGTAAAGAATTCAAATTCCTAGAGGAGAAATTAAGAGAAATGCAAGAAGAAATAGACAGCAAACAATAATACTTCTGGGACTCAACCTTGTTATCTCAGAACTAGATAAATCAAAGTCAAAATTTAATAAGAAAGAAAATAAGGAGGTAAAAAAAAAAATAGGAAAGTTAGGTATGATAGATCTTTGGAGAAAATTGAATGGAGACCAAAAGGAGTTTACTTTTTTCTCAGTGGTTCATGGAACTTATCCAAAAATTGACCATGTGTTAAGGTATAAAAACCTCAAAATCAAATGCATAAAGGCAGGAATAGTAAATATGTTCTTTTTAGATCATGATGCAATAAAATTCACATAGAATATAAGGCCAGAAGAAAATAGAACAAAAGTTAATTGGAAATTCAATAATCTAATCCTAAACAATGAATGGAAGAAACAGCAAGTAATTGACACAATTAATTATTTCATCCATGAGGATGACAGTAATGAGACAACATACCAAAATTTGTGGGATGCAGCCAAAGCAGTTATAAAAGAAGATGTTTATATCTCCAGATGCTTATTTGTATAAAATAGAAAAAGAGAAGTGAATTTCAATGAATTGGATTTACAATTAAAAAAGCTAGAAAAATAAAAATAAAATAAATACCCTCAATTAAATACCAAATTTGAAATTCTGAAAATAAAATAGATTAGTAAAATTAAAAATAAGAAAACTATAGAATTAATAAATAAAACTCAGAGTTAGTTTTGTGAATAAAATTAACAAAATAGATAAATGTTTAGTTAATTTCATTAGAAAAAAAGAAAGAAGAAAATCAACTTATTATTCTCAAAAATGAATTTCCCAGCAATGAAGAGGAAATTAGAGCAATAATTAGGAGTTATTTTGCCCAAATTTATGCCAATAAATTTGCAAATCTAAATGAAATGGGGGGATATCTAAAATATATAGATTTCCCAGGTTAACAAAAGCAGAAATAAATTATTAAATAGTCCTATTTAAAAAAAAGAAAAAAAAAAGAAATAGAACAAGCTATTAATCAACTCCCTGAGAAAAATTCTATAAGGGTCAAATGGATTTACATGTCAATTCTACCAAACATTCAAAAAACAATTGATTCCAAATTATATTAATTATTTGAAATTATATAAATTATTTGAAAAAATAGGGAAAGAAGGAGTTCTACCAAATTCCTTTTATGACAAAGATATGGTGCTGACAGCTGAACCAGGTAGGGTGAAATCAGAGAAAGAAAATTATAGACCAAATTCTCTAATGAATATTGATGCAAAAAATTTAAATAAAATATTAGCAACAGGATTACAGAAAGTCATCCTCAGGATAATACATTATGACTAAGCAGGATTTATACCAGGAATGAAGGATTAGCAAAACTATAAGAATAATGAACTACATCAATAACCAAACTAACAAAAATTCCTATGATTTTCTCAATAGATACAGAAAAACCATTTGATAAAATCCAACAATCATTCCTATTAAAAAAAAAACACTAGAGAGTATAGGAATAAGTGGACTTTTCCTTAAAATGATCAGTAACATCTCTTTAATACCATCAACAAACATTATATGTAATGGAGGCAAACTAGGACCATTATCAATAAAATCAGGAGTAAAAAAGGCTGCCCATTATAACTATTATTCTATAGTGTATTATAAATGTTAGGTTTGTCAGTAAGAGAAGAAAAATAGATTAAAGAAATTAGAGTAAGTAATGAGGAAACCAAATTTTCACTCTTTGCAGATGATATAATGGTATACTTAGAAAACTTTAGAGAATCAACTAAAAAACTAATAGAAACAATTCCCAACTTTAGCAAAGTTGCAGAATACAAAACTACTCCACATAAATCATCAGCATTTTAATATATTATTCACAAAGTCCAGCAGCAAGAGATACAAAAATTCCATTCAAAATAATTGTTGATAGTATAAAATATTTGGGAATCTATCTGCAAAGGGAAAGGCAGGAACTGTATGAACACAACACAAATAAAAGCAGGTAGAAAAATATCAAGAGCTCAAAGATAGGCCAAACAAATATAATAAAAATGAAAACACTACTTAAATTAGTGTACTTACTTCATGCCATACCAGTCAAACTCCTAAGAAATTATTTTTACAGATCTAGAAAACAAAAGGTAAAGAATTTCAAGGGGATTAATGCTAATTAATTAACAAGGGAAAATACTAATGAAGGAGGCCTATCTGTGCCAGACCTAAAACTATGTTATAAAGCAACAGTCACCAAAACCATTTGTTATTGACTAAGAAATAGAGTAATTCATCAATGGAATAGGTTAGGATGATAAAACTAAAATAGGTGATAACTATAGCAATCTAGTGTTTGACAAATCCAAAAACTCCAGCTTTTGGGATAAGAATTCATTATTTGACAAAAAACTGCTGGAAAAATTGGAAATTAGTATGGAAGAAGTTGGGTCTTGACCCACACTTAACATCACATTCCAAGATAAGATCTAAATGGATTCAATATTTAGACACAGAGTGATATTATAAGCAAATTAGGAGAAAAAAGGATAGTTTACCTCTCTGGTCTGTGGAGAGGAAGGAATTTATTTCCCAAGAAGAAATGAAACTCATAAATGAACACCAGATAGATAATTTTGATTATATTAAGTTAAAAAGTTTTTGTACAAACAAAACTAATGCAGAAAAGATTAGAAGAGAAGCAAAAAATTGGGAAATCATTTTTAGATTTAAGGGTTTTGATAAAGGGCTCATTTCTAAAATATATAGACAATTGACTCAAATTTATAAACATCCAAGGCACTCACTAACTGATAGTCAAGGGATAAGAAGAAATAATTTTCAGATGAAGAAATTAAAACCATTCTTAATCATATGAGAATGTTCTCTAAATTAGTATTGATCATAAAAATGCAAATTAAGACAACTCTGAGATGCCACTATACATACACTTCTCAGATTTGCTAAGACAAAAGGAAAAGACAAGGATGAATGTTGGAGAGGATGTGGGGAAAATGGGATCCTAGTATTTTGTGGAGTTGTGAATGGATTGAGCATTCTGGAGAGCAATTTGAAACTATGTTTTAAAAAAGTTATTATACTGTGCATACCCTTTGACCCAGCAGTGTTTCTATTGAAACTATATCCCAAAGAGATTTTAAAGGATTGAAAGGGATCCATACATGCAAAAATGTTTCTGGCAGCCCTTTTCATACAGGCAAGAAACAGGAAACTGAGTGGATGCCTATCAGTTGGAAAATGTCTGAATAAGTTATGGTATATGAATGTTATGGAATATTATTGTTTTATAAGAAAAGATCAGGAGGATGATTTTAGAAAGGCCTGGATAGATCTATATAAACTGATGCTAAGTCAAATGAGCAGAACCAGGAGATCATTGTATAGAACATCAGTAATTATATGAAGATCAATTTTGATAAATGTGACTATTTCCATCAAGGAGATGATTGATGCCAGTTCTAATGATCTTGTGATGAAGAGAGCCATCTACAGCCAGAGAGAGGACTGTAGGAATGTGTGTCCCAACATAACATTCTCACTATTTTTGTTGTTGTTTGCTTGCATTTTTTCTTATTTATTTACTTTCTTTTTTTTTAATCTGATTTTTCTTGTGCAGCAAGAGAATTATATAAATATGTTTATACATATTGGATTTAACATATATTTTAACATGTTTAACATGTATTGAATTGCTTGCCACCTATGGGGGAGAGTGGGGAGAAGGAGAAAATTTGAAATGTAAGGTTTTGAAATAGTCAATGTCAAATTATTCATGCATATATTTTGAAAATAAAAATCTTTATTAAAATATTCATGAAACATTTATTAAATATAAGAAAGACCTAGGAGATGTGTTCCTCAAAAAGAAGAAAATGAGTATAACATAACATTCAAAAGCAAAATCTTTACTATTTTAAGTCTTTATCTTAAGATAGTACTAAAGAAATATTCATTTCTTTCAAGGACCTACCTAATTCCTCTCTTTCTCCTCAATTTACTGCTTTCCTTTGTTTTTGTTCATTCCCTACTCCAATAAAAAAGTATCAATTGTTTAGCAAGTAACAGGCAATTCTCTATACCATAGAGATTCAATAAAAAACAAAATACCTCTAGTCATTAAAGATCTTGGATTTTCTATAATAGTTGTAACCTCCCACTTTGAAACTACTGATTGCCAGGACTATATACCAATCTTTCCTGGATAGACATGGAGATGAGCCAATGTTAAGGTGCCAAACAGCCTTTCTTTATTGGTAATCTCAGCAAGGATTAGCAAGAAGCAATATCAAGTGTATGTATGTCTCTGCTTCTCTCTTTCTGCATCTCTTAATCTCTCTACATCTCTGCTGTAGTGTTCTCTTCTTTTTTATAATATAATGGTTCTCTCTGGGAGGAGTTTTCTTGGGGAGGTTTTCTGGAGGCAACTTTAGTTTCAGTTCAAAGTAATAATCACTTCAAATGCAGTCAGGAGTTAAAATCCAATCCTTTATTGTGTCCTTCAAAGTCTTGAGCTTCAGCCCCTAGCTCCCTCCGAATGTCTCCAGCCAGCACAAAGGTGGAATATGGAATGAATCTGTCTCTGCCTCCAAGAGTGGGCTTCTGTGTCTGGCCCTGAGAGCTTCTTGATTATATGCTGTACACTGAGTTCACACCAATCATTATATCACTGGGGAACCATTGTTTGTTGTAGGATTAAATCAATTCTAAAAATTGTCTGTTCATTCATTGTCTTGATCATTCATCGATTGGAGAATAGCTTGGAGTCTTATAAATTTGAATCAATTCTATATAGATTTTAGAAATAAGGCCTGTAGCAGAACCCTTAAATGTAAAGGCATTTTCCAAATTTATTGCTTCCCTTCTGATCTTGTATGCATTAGTTCTGTTTGTACAAAACCTTATAACTTAATATAATTAAAATTATATATTTGGTGTTCAATTATGAGTTGCACTTCTTCTTTGGAAACAAATCCCTTCCTTCTCTTCATATATGAGAGGTAAACTACCCTATGTTCTTCTAATTTGCTTATAATATTACTCTTTATATCTAAATCATGAGCCCATTTGGACCTTATCTTGGTATGTGGTGGGTCAATGGATAGTTTCTTCCATACTAGTTTACAATTTTTCCAGCAATTTTTATCAAATACTGAGTTCTTATCCCAAAAGCTGGGATCTTTGGATGTGTCAAACACTAGATTGCTATACTTATTGCCTATTTTGTCCTGTGAACCTAACCTATTACAGTGATAAACTACTCTATTTCTTAGCCAGTGCCAAATGGTTTTGCTGACTGCTGCTTTATAATATAGTTTTAGGTCTAGCACAGCTGGGCCACCTTCATTAGCATTTTTTTTCATTAATTCCCTTGAAATTCCTGGTCTTTTGTTCTTCCAGAATATTGTTAATATTTTTTCTAAGTCTGTAAAATAATTTTTGGGTGTTTGATTGGCATGGGACTACATAAATAAATTAATTTAATCAGTATTGTCATTTTTATTATATTTGATCAGCTTGCCCATGAGCAGTTGATATTTTTCCAACTGATTGGATCTGACTTTATGTGAAAAATGTTTTGTAGTTATGTTCATATAGTTTTTGATGTTCCCTTGGCTGATAGATTCCCAAATATTTTGTACTATGGAAAATTATTTTGAATGGGATTTATTTTTGTATCTTTTGATGCTGGATTTTGTTGTAATTGTATAAAAATACCAATGATTTATGTCGATTTATTTTGTATCCTGTAACTTTTCTAAAGTTGTGAATTGTTTCTAGTACTTCCTATTTTAGATTCTCTGGGGTTCTCTAAGGATACTATCATATTATCTGCAAAGAGTGACAATTTGTTTTCCTTATAACCTATTCCAAATTCTCTAATCTCTTTTTCTTCTCTTATTGTCAAAGTTAACATTTCAAATATAATATCAAATAGTAATGGTGATACTGGGCAACCTTGTTTCACTCCTGATCTTATTGGGAATTGTTCTAGTTTGTCCCCATTACATATGATGCTTGCTTATGGTATTCAATAGATGCTATTGATCATTTTAAGCCATTTATTCCTATACTCTCTAGTATTTTCAATAGGAATCAGTGTTGGATTTTATCAAATTCTTTTTCTGCATTTATTGAGATAAGTATATGATTTTTGTTATTTTGGTTACTGATATACTTGATTATGCTGAGAGTTCCCATAATATTAGGTTTAAATTCTACTTGGTTATAGTGTATTTTCCTGAGAATGACTTTCTGTAATCTCATTGTTAATATCTTATTTAAGATTTTGCATTAATATTCATTAGAAAATGTGGTCTATAATTTTCTTTCTCTGTTTTCACCCTAAATTATTTAGCTATCAGCACCATATCTTTGTCATAAAAGCAATTTGGTAGTATTCCTTCTTTCCCTCTTTTTAAAAAATAGCTTATATAGTATTCAAATTAATTGTTCTTTATATGTTTTGTAGAATTAGCAAGTAAATCCATGTGGCGCTGGAGATTGTTTCTTAGTGAACTGACTAAGTGCTTGTTCTAATTCTTTTTCTAAAATGGGAACATTTAAATAATTTATTTCCTCTTATATTAACCTGGTTAAATTTATTGTTATGTAGTTGGGCAAAATAATTCCTAATTATTTCTCTGCTTTCTTCTTTATTGGTGAAAACTTCTCCCTTTGCATTTTTGAGATTAACAATTTGATTTTCTATGAAAAAATGCTCCAAGTCATTATTAATCAGAGAAATGCAAATTAAGACAACTCTAAGATACCACTACACACCTGTCAGATTGGCTAAGATGACAGGAAAAAATAATGATGATTGTTGGAGGGGATGCGGGAAAACTGAGACATTGATGCATTGTTGGTGGAGTTGTGAATGAATCCAACCATTCTGGAGAGTACCTTAGAACTATGCTCAAAATGTTATCAAACTGTGCATACCCTTTGATCTAGCAATGTTACTACTGGGCTTATATCCCAAAGAGATTATAAAGAAGGGAAAGGGACCTGTATGTGCACGAATGTTTGTGGCAGCCCTTTTTGTAGTGGCTAGAAACTGGAAACTGAATGGATGCCCATCAGTTGGAGAATGGCTGAATAAATTGTGGTATATGAATATTATGGAATATTATTGTTCTGTAAGAAATTACCAACAGGATGATTTCAGAAAGCCCTGGAGAGACTTACACGAACTGATGCTGAGTGAAATGAACAGGACCAGGAGATCATTATATACTTCAACAACAATACTATATGATGACCAGTTCTGATGGACCTGGCCATCCTCAGCAATGAGATCAACCAAATCATTTCCAATGGAGCAGTAATGAACTGATCCAACTACGCCCAGAGAAAGAACTCTGGGAGATAACTAAAAACCATTACATTGAATTCCCAATCCCAATATTTATGCCTACCTGCATTTTTGATTTCCTTCACAAGCTAATTGTACATATTTCAGAGTCTGATTCTTTTTGTACAGCAAAATAACGGTTTGGTCATGTATACTTATTGTGTATCTAATTTATATTTTAATATATTTAACATCTACTGGTCATCCTGCCATCTGAGGGAGGGGGTGGGAGGTAAGAGGTGAAAAATTGGAACAAGAGGTTTGACAATTGTTAATGCTGTAAAGTTACCCATGCATATAACCTGTAAATAAAAGGCTATTAAATAAATAAAAAAAAAAAAAACAATTGGATTTTCCACTTTCATTTTTCCTACACAAATTAAAGGGTTATCTATTTTGTTTTTCTTTTCAAAAAATCTATTCAGTTTTATTTATTAATTCAACAGTTTTCTAATTTTGAATTTTATTAATCTCAACTTTTATTTTCAGAATTTCAAATTTGGTATTTAACTGAGGGTTTTTAATTTGTTCTTTTTCTACCTTTTTAAATTGTAAGGCCAATTCATTCATCTTCTCTTTCTCTATTTTGTACAAGTAAGCATCTAGAAATATAAAATTTCCCATTATAACCAATTTGGCTGCATCCCACAAATTTTTCTGTGGTGCCCCTTTATTGTCATTATCTTAGAATAATTTGTTGATTATATGTATGATTTGTTGTTTCACACATTCATTCTTTAAGATTGGATTCTTTAATTCCCAATTAATTTTTGGTCTATTTTCTCCCAGCTTTATATTACATGTGATTTTTATTGCATGATATGAAAAAATTGATTTCCTATTTTTGCCTTTCTCCATTTTGAAGTTTTTATGCCCTAATACATGGTAAGTTTTTGCATAGAATCCATGAACCACTGAGAAAACAAGTAAACACCTTTCTGTCTCCATTCAGTTTTCTCCAAAGATCTATCACACCAAACTTTCTGAACATTCTGTTTACCTCCTTAACTTCTTTCTTATTTATTTTGTGGTTCAATATATGTAGTTCTGAGAGAGCAAAGTTGAGATCCCCATTAGTATAGTTTTAATGTCTATTTCTTCTTTTATCTCTGTTAACTTCTCCTCTAAGAATTTGGATGCTATACCACTTGGTGCATATATGTTTAATATTGATACTGCTTCATTTCCTCAGCTATAAAAGATCTTCTTTGCCTCTTCTTGAAATGTAATCCTCCTTATTTTATCTCATTTTTCTTCTTTTTCCAGTATGATCCCCTTTCTATTTCTAGTTTCTTTTTTATATTGTCATAATAAAAACAAATCATACTCACACTCGCTACATATATCCATTACAGAAATATAGTTCTCAAGAGTTCTTTCCTTTATACCTTTATATGTTGCTCTCGAGTTATGTATTTGAAGATCATTTTGTAAAGTTCTGTTCTTTTTATTAGAAATAGGTGAAATTCACTTATAATATAGGATGTCCATCTTCTTCCCTAAAAGATAATGCTTATTTTAGCTGGATACTTATTTTTGGCTATGATCCAAGGTTTTTTTGTCTGTTTGTTTTACTTTTGGGATATCAGATTCCAGGCCTTTTAACCCCATAATACTAATTGTGGCTCCTCAGTTTTTAAATAGTTTCTTTCTGTCTGCTTGTAATATCTATATCTATAGATATTTCTATTTTTTTCATTTTCTGCTTTGACTGATACTCAAAGTTTTATCGACTCATTAATTTCCATTTGTTCAATTATAATTTTAGTGTATTACTTTTTTAAATTACTTTTTTAGCTCCTTTTGTATATGGCCAATCAAATTGTTTTGTTTTCTGTATTATGTTTCATTTCACAAATTTCATTTTTTCACCTAATTGGTATCTTTTTCTTATCTATTTTGTAAAGCATTATATACTTTTTCCATTTCATCAAATTTATTGTGAAGGGAGTTATATGCTTTTCTCATTCCTTCTTGCAAAGATCTAATTTCCATTCCCCATTTTTATTCTAACTTTCTTTTAAGATCCTTTATGCAATTTCCAAGAAAGCCTTGTAAAATAGGGACTAGCTCACATGGGTGAGCTTTGGGGCTTTGTCTGGCATTCATTTGCCTTTAGGTACCTTGGGATAGGAGATCTGTTCTTCTCTCTCTCTCTCTCTCTCTCTCTCTCTCTCTTTCTCTCTACATAAAAGCTGTCTGTGATGAGAGTTCTTTTGGGGTTTTTACTCATTTTTAAGGCTTGAGGTCTGCTCTTAACAAGAGGAAGGACAATGCTTTAGGTTGCCCTGGAACAGTTTTTTTGATTGACTTCTAGTGCTGAATTATCACAGCTAGATCTTGTGTTCTTCTAGAGTACAGTGGTTTACAATTTACTTTTTGTAGCAAATGTGCCAGGTCACCTGCCTGCAACCAGGAAAAAGTAGCCTAAGAGGCTCGCAGAAGATTTCTAGGTGTTTTGAAGGTGCCACACTCTGGCTCCCTGCCCTATTTCCTTGCTCTGGTCTCCCTGTGCTGTGGTCTGGGTTTGGCAGACTTTCCCCCTGCGCATTTGAAACAGATTAGTTCTGAAGTTCTCCCAAGGTATCTTCTTCTGGGAATGTGTTGTACTTCAAATATCTGTGGATTCTTTGACTCCAAAACCAGTTTAGTGGTTTAATCTGCCCCTGGTTTGAGAGAAACTCAGAGGTCACAGAAAGTTGTTTCTGCTCTCCTGCCATCTTGGCTCTGCCTCAGTTATATTTTATTGGTCAAGATTTTATGTCTTCTGTTTAAATTGTCCCATCAACTATTTTTAGATTCAAGTAAAATTAAATTGCCCTAACCAAAATGATATGATTTTCTGTATTGAAATGATGTAGTAGAAACAGAATGAAATAATTCAAAAAAAAAAAAAAAAAAGACCCTGGAGTCGGAACCTATGTGGTTTTGAAACCAGTCTCTCAGGTTTTTCAATTGAGTAGCTACAAAAAAAGTTGCTTACCTTCTCTCCTTTCAGTTTTTTTTTTATTTACAAAATAGAGAAAAAAATACATAAACCTCAAAGAGGGATTATTTTTTTTAGAGTCAAATGAAATAATCTATGGAAAGATCTTTGCTGTATGTGATACATCATTATCATTTATAATTAATACCTCTATCTGTATTTTTAAAAAAATGAAAGTTTTTGAGCATGTATTTGTGGATATGGCTACTAGGCTTCTTTACCTTTAAGAATTACTTAAAAATTCATGATGCAGAAACAGCCATGTTTTATCAGAATAGTTATTCTCTTATTCTTTCATATGATAGAATACACAAAGGCCAAAACAAAAGATTTAGAATCATCAATACTTTGTTCAGACAGGATTTTTATATGTACAATTCAATACAACTTATTCCTAAATGCAATTGTATCACTTTGGATGATGAATATCCATGTGTGATTATTTTTTGTTTAAATTTCAGTGCTCAAATATATTGGAAAAATATGCTGTTGATGATCCCTTCTGTGTTATTCAAATTAAAGAGAGAAAAGTAATCTTTCCCTGGAGTACAATGCATTAGAGTATAATATTACATTTTTATTATAGTTTTTATCTCAAAGAGTTTCAGGTTGTGTCATTTTTCTGATGACCACTTATAGGAAAAGCTAAACCACTGTGGTTATTAAAATGTACCACAAATCAATTTGAAAGCAGTGAAATAAAAGTTGGTAAACTTCTTTGAGGGAAAAAAAAAAACATTCTTAGTGAAACAAAGGAATTGTTGAAGATGGGAAAATAAAGAAAATCATGCTCAGCAGCAATGAACAAAAATAAATCCTGGATCATGAGAGAAAGTTCCCCTTCACTCTCCATTTCATTGTCTGACAAGATTAAGTATAACCTTTTGGAAAGTATTGAAAATGCAAAATCAAACACAAATCAAATTTGAGATGATGGCTACTTTAACCTTTCTAAGTCCTCAAGACACACACACACACACAAACACACACACACACACACACACACACACACACACAAAGAATCAGAATTACAGGCAGAATAGACTATCTCCAGTAATTGAAAATATATACTTTTTTGACTAAATAAGAATACAATGTAAGAGTTAAAAACTAATCTCTTATAGAGAAAGTCTTTTCCTTTCTGAAATAAATGTAATAAGATACAAACTAGATACAAAACAATAGCATGCATTGTATTATGCTTTAAGATTTCAAAAAAAAAAACCCATATTAATTTATTTGATCCTAATAAAAATCTTTGTGATGTATGCAGGGGTATTTTTACATATGAGGCTACTGAGACTAAAAAATGTTAAATAACTTACCTAGAAACACATAGCTATATAAGCATCTGAGGCAGAATTTGTGCTCAGGACTTCTGACTCCAAGTTTAATACTCTATTCCAGGGGTCCTCAAACTTTTTAAAGAGGGGGCCAGTTCACTATCTTTCAGACTCTTGGAGGGCTGGACTATAGTAAAAACAAAAACTTTGTTTTCAGGGGCCTTTAAATAAAGAAACTTCATAGCCCTGGTTGAGGGGGATAATCATACTCAGCTACTACATCTGGCCACAGGCAGTAGTTTGAGGACCCCTGTTCACTGTGTCATTACAAAAATATATGTTAATTTTGGTCTTCAGGGATGAGCTTGCAATTGAAAGCCTAAGGGAAGGCATTACCTGGGCAGGGAGATTTGATCTGCATTTTAGAGAGTATAGGAACCTAATAAATAGAAGTAAAGTGCTATTGAATTTCATTGCATTTCAGAGATGAGGGGCATTGTGTGTAACAATATAGACATTTGGGGGTGGTATACCATTACTATTTGCTTATCTCTGAAAAAATCATATACATTTTCTAATCTTCAATAAAAGGAAGGTATTGAATTAGAACAATTTCATGTAGGCTAAAAAAATCAGTAATTCTAAAAAGAATTTTTTAAGGATGCCCAATTGGAAAGTATATTATAGAGAATTAGATTCAATTATTTAAAAATATTACTAATGAAACTATGACTGATGACACAATTTCAGCATTGGTATATTGTCTCATTATTGTCATTCTCTTGGATGAAATTATTAATTGTGTCCATGATTTGCTGTTTCACCAATTCATTCTTTAGGATGAGATTCTTTAGTTTCCAATTACTTTTTCTTCTATTTACCCCTAGCTATTTTGTTGAATGTAGTTTTTATTGCATCATGATCTGAAAAGAATACATTTACCATTTCTGCCTTTCTGTATTTAATTTTGAGGTCTTTATGTCCTAATATATGGTCAATTTTTGGATACATTCCATGGATTGGTGAAAAGAAAGTGTACTCCTTTCTGTCTCCATTCAGTTTTCTCCAAAGATCTAGCATAACTAACTTTTCAAATATTCTATTTATCTCTTTAACTTCTTTCTTATTTGTTTTGTGGTTTGATTTATCAAGTTCTGAGAGTGCAAGGTTGAGGTCTCCCATTATTATTGTTTTGCTATCTATTTCTTCTTGCAACTCTCTTAACTTCGCCTTTAGGAATTTAGATGCTATACCACTTGGTGCATATATGTTAATTTTGGTCTTCAGGGATGAGCTTGCAATTGAAAGCCTAAGGGAAGGTATTACCTGGGCAGGGAGATTTGAACTGCATTTTAGAGAGTATAGGAACCTAAGAAATAGAAGTAAAGTGCTATTGAATTTCATTGCATTTCAGGGATGAGGGGCATTGTGTGTAATGATATAGACATTTGGGGGTGATATACATTCACTATTTGCTTATGTCTGAAAAAATCATATACATTTTCTAATCTTCAATAAAAGGAGGTTATTGAATTAGATTAGGAATAAATAAAATTCACCTGCTTCATTGCATTTTCATATTCTTCCCTGGAAGAAAATGTTCAGCTTAGCTGGATAGTTTATTTTTGGCTGCATTCCAAGTTCTTTTGCCTTTCAGAATATCAGATTCCAGGCCCTTTGATCCTTTAAGGTGGATGCTGTTAGATCCTGAGTGACCCTTATTGTGGTTCCTTGGTATTTGAATTTATTTTTCCTGGCTACTTCTAATATTTTTTCCTTAGTCTACTAGTTCTGAAATTTAGCCACAATGTTCCTTGGCATTCTTATTTTGAGGTCTCTTTCAGAAGGTATTTGATGAATTCTTTCAATGCCTATTTTACCTTATGTTTCTTTTCTATCTGGGCAGTTCTCTTTGATGATTTCCTGTTAAATAGTGTCTAGGCTCTTTTTTTCATCATAATTTTCAGGAAGTCCAATGATCCTCAAGTTATCTCTAGTAGATCTGTTTTCTAGGTCTGTTGTTTTTCTAAGTAAATATTTGACAGTTTTTTTTTCTAATCTTTCTTTTTTTTTTTTTTTTTGGTTTTGCTGGACTGATTCTTGATGTCTCAATGAATCAGTCATTTCTATTTGTTCAGTTCTGATTTTTAGGGAGTTATTTTCTTCATTAGCTGTTTTTACTTCTTTTTGTATATGTCCAATTGAGTTTTTAAATGAGTTGTTTTGCTCTATGGGATTTTTTTTTATTTCACTATTCTTTAATGAGTTATTTTCTTTTTCCAATTCACAAATCCTACTTTCTTTGGAATTCTTTAACTTTTCTAATTCACAAATTCTGTTTCCCTGCATTTTGGGGATTTTTTTTATCTTTTCCAATTCACATTTCAGGAATTTGTTGCTCTCTTGCATAGCTTCTCTTTCCTTTCCCCATTTTTCTTGTAGTTCTCTTTTAAGGTTTTTAATAGGCTCTTCTAGGAGAGCCTTTTGTGTTGGGGACCAACAATTATCTGGAGACTGTCTGATATTAGTCTTTTTGGGGTTGAAAACCTACTCTCTTTCTGTATAGAAGCTATCAGTTGTCCTTTTGATTTTTTACTCATTGAGGTTACCAGCTTCATCTGCAGAACAGGGATAGGTGTATGGATGGGTAGCTGTCCTGCCAACCAGCTACAAAGAGCAGGAGGTATGGCAGAGTTCTGGGAAAGAGTTCCACACCAGAAGTAACTCAGGCTCAAGTGGTCTGCAAAGAAACCCTGCTGTTGCGGGGTTAACAACTGCCCTGGGGCTAGAAGCTAAGCAATGAAAGTGTCAGTACCCCAGGCCAAAGCCCACTGTGGGGCTGTGGGTATTAGTGGCTGACCAGTGAATAGTCCCGCATGGACCAGAAGTGTCCCTCCTTAGGGCAGCAGGGTCATGCTGCAAGAGTTCTATTGTTCCAGGCCGAGCCCCTCACTGTGCAGATTAGAGGCTGCACCAGGCTGTTCCCTCCTGCCATAAAGATTTGTAACTGCCCCCACAAAAGCCCAATACTGCAGGATGGGGCTGCAGGAGTGAGTTATGGTCTATGCTGAGTCACTTCCGGTTTTGGGTGGTTATAGCCAGATCTTGTTAGATTCTGGCATTTCTTAGAGAGTATCCTCTGTCTTTGGCTTTAATTTCTCTGCTGGTTTACTCCTTATAATTAAGGCAGAGCAGTTAGCCTATGGGAGAGTTGTCTCTAGCCACAGAGGTCACCCACACCCCTGGTCTGCTCTGGATACTAGTCTCTCCCTGCCTGTGCTGATCTGTTCCTGGCTCCTCAGGACAAACTTTTCTGGTGATCTTCCAGATTATCTTCGGCTGGTAAGTTGTTGTGCTTTTAAACATTGTGAATTTTACTAGTCAAGAGCTATTTTTGAGGCTGAATTTAATATTTGGTCATGAGGGCATTAGAGGTGCTTAGAAAATCATGTGTGCCTTCTCCAATATCTTAGATCTGCCCCCAAGAGTTATTTTTTTCAGTGAATTTTTGTACTTCCTTTCACATTTGGCCAACTTTTCAAGATATCTCTCCTCATTAGCTTTTTGTATTTCCTTTGGAATCACTCTCATTTCCCTTCCTGTTTTTTTCCTCTTTCTCTCTTACTTCACTTTCAAAATCCCTTTGGCTCTCTTCCATGTCCTGAGACCAATTTTTATTTTTCTTGGAGGCTTTGGATGCAGGGTCTTTAACTTTTTAATCTTTTTCTTAGCATGTTCTTTTATCTTACTGGTCATCACAGAAAATTTCTATGCTCAGAAACTTTTTCTGTTGTTTGCTTATTTTCTCAGTAGAGTAGTAGACTTTTAACTCTGTTTAAATAGAAGTATTTTTCCAGGGCAATAGTGCAGCATCCCAATCTTCAGGAGTTTTGTGCAGTTCTTTTCTGAGATTGTTTTAGGGACCTGTAACTTTCCAAGTCTTTAAAGGTGATATCTGATGAGGTCCAAGGAGAAGTGTATTTGAGTAACTACAAATACTCTTTTATACCCTGTGACTATGAAGTGGTTTCTTACTCCACTGTGGCTGTAATGTCTAGTGCACTAAATCAATAAATTTCTTCTTCAGTACCAGCAAAAAAGCCTCATTCTGACTTGTTTCAACGTCTTACTATCTGTCGCCTAAGGCCTCTGGAAGCTGATGTTCTACTTCTGGCACTGTGTGGCCTCTGCTGCCCACTTTGATACCTCTCTTTGTTGCTGTTTTTCCATAGTCTTCTCACCCTAGTGAGCCAAACCTTTCCTGCTGACTTTTAAATTGTCTTTGTAATCCTCGGACTGAGAGGAATGGAGCTGCTAGTGGTATTACTGATTCATAGATTCTAAGATCAGCTCCTTTCTTGCTGGTGTCAGGCTAGAGCTGGGATTATGGGTCTGTACCAAGACTGCCTCAAATTTATCCTGTTGATCTTTCAAGAAGTCTTCACCTGGAAAATTGTTTCATTCTGTCTCTTTGTGTGTTCTGATGGTCCATAATTTGTTTAGAATCGTTATTTAAAGGAATTTGGAGGAGGGCATAGTCAGATGCCTGCCTTTAGAGTCCAATCACTTGGATTCACCTCCCACAGTATGAAATTTCAACTATAGTACAATACAGTAATGATTAAAAATTGGGAATGACTAAGAAATAGAGTGGGGAATCATTTGATTAGACTATGTATACAATATACTGTAATAATAAATGTGATATTCTTGTGTTTAACCAACTCAAAGATCAATCTTTGAGGTAATAACTCATCATTTGACCAAAAAAAATGAAGTAAATGAGCTAAAATATATAAATAAAAAGCATTTCTCAGTTAATAAATGGTTGGAGGAAATGAGTAAGTAGTTCCCAGAAGAAGACAATGACATAACATGTATTAGATTGGCTAACATGATAAAAAAGGAAAATGACAAAAACTAGAGAGAAAAATAAGAACAATAATTAACTGATGGTAAAGTAGTTTTTCCCATTCTTTTGATAACTAAATACAGCAAATATGTGGTGGCAACCACATGAAATTTCATGTCTTCTGACTTTAAGTAAATAAGTTTATTATTAATCTATGATCATTTCTTGAGAGAAATCATGGCATATTTCATAGAGAATTCTATTAGAATTAAGAAAACAAAGGTTCATGTTCTACCTCAAACATATAACTTTAACACAACATAACTCTCTAAAACTAAAATTGAAAATAAAATGCTAATCAACATTGGTTGATCAAGGTATTCACCAAAATCTATCAATACAAATGAAAATTCAGAGATAGTTTACACACACACACACATGTATATGTGCGTGTCTCTCTCTCTATATATATACATATATATACACATACATACATATATACACATGTGAGTACAATCATATATGCAGATACCCATATGTGGACAAAGCATTTTACTAAAATATGTTCTTTTATGTGAATCTCAAAGGAATATATGTAGATAATCTATTATCATATTCTTATAAAGAACTCATTCTTTATAAAAGTATGCATGTATGCAAGCATATTCATATATCTATAGCAAATAAATGCATATTCATAAACACAAGCATATATAATTTCATCAAAATATGTGTGGTTTTCATAGAAAAAATTAGACTATGTTGATTTGTTGCTTCTAAGTTTACAGATGCTTTACACCTCTATCTATTTAATTCCCACAATAGCCATATGTAACACAGAAAATGCATTAATATTTTCATTTCAAATAAAACGAAATTGAAATTCAGATGACTTTTCTAAGTTTATATGAATGCTATGTTATGGATTCTTGGACTCAGGTTTGCTTTCTATTTTTTGAAGCATGTACTCAACTTGATTATTGATGCAACTTCAATTTTCTGTCATAGATGGGTTAAAATACTTTAAAATGACAGTGGGTAGTATATATATATATATATATATATATATATATATATATATAAAATGGACACTGTTGAGAATCAAGCAATTTTAGCTGAGGACTAAAGTATACCTTAAAGATATACAACAATAAAATATATCTTCAAAACAAAAAAAGTTGGGGCATTTTTGATGTAAATTTTTCATTTATCCACCAGTACCTTAAGTCTTAGTTATTGCAAGGCACTTAAAAGACAAACAGAAATAGAATTTGGTATCTTTTCCACATTTGGTTTGTGCAAAAAGAAGTACTATACTATGTTATTGACCAGTAATTTGGGAGATATACAAATGTGGTAGAATTTAGTTCATAGAAAAGATTAACAGGATTCACGTTAGCCTATCTACCAACACTATGTGCATTACCAAATAGATTCAATGAACTATTATGTGTTATTAATTGCACGTTTGCAGAAATTGCATTTCTGATTTTGTTGCTCAAGATTCAACATAAGAGACTTAGGATATATTACTCTAATGTGTAGGAAAGAGCAGCAGGGATATTTTTGTTTTCCTTATATAGCATGCAGTCTGTGACCTTGGTACTCTAGTCCTTGTAACTCAGAAAGAAAGGAGTTACTTAGAATCATGGTCTGTTTGAAAAATTATTTGCTTGCAATTAACTTTCATATAGTTATGCTTATTGTTTTCCTTTAAAGAATAAGGAAAAAATACTTCAGATAGGTTATGGTGTAAGATTTTGCTATGCTGATTATAGATAATGACCTAATTTTTATTGAAGATAAATTTTGTGGATAAGATATTCAAATGACTACAAAAAAGAAAGTCAAGTCCTTTAGGTGAGCAGAATGGTAATCTGTTTAACTAACTTTCCATTGCTTAATATAGCATCAATCGTAAAGTGTTGAATTAATGCTTATTGTTGAATTTAAGTGACTATTGGAAAATCTCCTTCCTATTAATTCAATTTCACTTTCACTTCTCTGTCACTGGTGTTCAAAAATCTAATATCATATATTCATTATTTGGTTTCAGGCTTTGTTTTCAAGCTAAATGCTATTATTCTGTGGAGGCATGAGATATTTAATTTTAATGAATACCAAAACTGTAATGTGAATTAGTTCATTGAGTCATTGGTACTTGCTAGCCAATAATAGCCTTTTAATAGAAAAGATTATAGAGAGATAAGTTGAAAACATGGAATCACCAAAGAAATATACATTGAGCAAACAAAGGATAGCATATCTGCACTAGGCACTAGGAAGTAAAAAATTATCAAGAAACACAGAG
The DNA here is from genome assembly GCF_902635505.1 of Sarcophilus harrisii. Classification (NCBI taxonomy): domain Eukaryota; kingdom Metazoa; phylum Chordata; class Mammalia; order Dasyuromorphia; family Dasyuridae; genus Sarcophilus; species Sarcophilus harrisii. The sequence continues at coordinate 594,831,621 of NC_045426.1, read as the reverse complement.
GGAGATAAAAGCAAAAGTGTCTTTGGACACTGTAATATTAGTTGGGAGGGAAACACTCTCCTTAACTTGTGGGGTTTTTCTTCTTTAATATAATATAATCGCTCTCTCTGGGAGCAGGTTTCTTGGGGAGGTATCCCTAGTATCAGTTCAGATCAATAATCACCCCAAATGCAGCCAGGGATTAAAGTACAGTCTTTTATTATCTCTTCCAAAATCTTATCTCCTTCACTTGGGGCTCGGCTAGTTTTCTGGAGGCCTTCTCTCTCCTTGGTTCCAAGAGCTCTTGCCGCTAGTCCTTTGCCTCTGCTTCCTTCAGCCTCCAGCCAGCACAAAGGTTGAAAAATGGAATGGATCTGACTCCTCTAGCTCAACTCCGAATGTCTCCAGCCAGCAGCAAGGTAAAAGTTGGAATGAATCTGTCTTGCCTCCGAGAGAGGGCTTCTCTCTGAACTGACTTGACTGGCTCACTAAAGCTCTATTTATGCTCCTTCTCCAAGAGTGGGATTGTGAGATCCGAGAGTGGGATTATGGGTTTCCTCCCAGAGTGCTCTCTGGCCCTAAGAGCTTCTTGCTTATATGAGCTCTCTAAAGGTGTGAACACAAGCATTGTTTCTCTCAGTTCTACTTAGTACCTTGTTTCTTCTGGCCCATAATATCTCCTTGTAAGATCAGATCAATCATACTGAACCATACTAAATTAGATAATTATTGTCTCTCTCAACTCTAATGAGTTAACACTTTGTAAGGATTCCAACATCAACTAACAAGTGAATTATAATTAAACTAGTTTTTCTCTTAAGTATAAGTCTTCCATCCAAAACATTTGTCTCTTAATTTTGCAAATAAAGGAATGAAAACACCATTGTTTCTTAAAGGGTATGAGGTATTTTTCTCCAAGTGACTCAACTTCTGAACTCATTGTAAACAATTAATGACATCGCAGAGAAATGTTCACATTCCAATATTCTATATTCCATTGTATATTCCACAGTGGATAGGCGATGTTTTTGTAAGAATCTACTAGTGCCATTTTGCCCAAAAATGCCCTCTGAACATAATTAATATAATATTCTTCCTTCACAATAAAATGAGTTCTTAAGACAGTAAACAGTGCTACTTACAGCCTGACTTTTTTGAGGAACATTAAATATATGTTATCTTCTTTCCTGAATGGGTAGAAGATTGTCCAAGAAAGGACCCAGGACACAAAATCATATTTGATTTATTTTCTCTTCAAAACACTTCATAATACTTTGGTACAGTTAAAATGTGAACTTTGTAGAATCCCTACTGCACATTGTGAATATGAAATGAAATGAAACGAAAATCCCTGCTTGGTGCAAAGCCTACCAACATTTTATAATTACCACAATGAAAGGCAACAGGCCTTTCAGTCAGAGGACTGTGTGAATAATTTCCATATCAGTAATTCTGTCTGCATGGGTAATAACACACAGTTTTAGGTTGATGCTTCTATACTCAATTTTTATTTTAATAGTCATTATTACTCATATTTTCTCATAAAGAATTACCTTTTCTCCCATTTTGTTTCAAATTCCAGATTTTCTCTCCCTTAAAACCAAATTTTAAATTGGAATCTCCTAAGAAATTACCTTTTCCTATTGTTATACCAAATATTAAATAATCCTAGCAATGTCAGTGTAAGCAGTCCCATAAAAGTGTCAATTAGGTTGAGCTGACTCAGACCTTAAGTTCTATCCTGAGATTTTGCCTTTTGTAGGGGTTAAACTAGATCTAGACCTTTGATTTCCTTGTCTCCCTCCATTGAAATTCATGACATAAAAGGCAAATAAATAGTTCTCCTTTGTTGGAGTGCCAAGAATGATTGGGACCTTGTGATCTGGCCTTGCTACTTTGTGAATAGTACTTTCTATCTTATGCTGCCTCATTCCCCTTAACTCCTAAAAACATTAAAAACTTTTTCATGGGCCTCTTTTATGGAAAAAATCCACTGTACATCCTCCAGGGTGGCAAATTTGCTAACCTGTTATCTCAGTTAAAGATGCTCTATTCTTCAGCTCATGGCTTTGATTTATTTAAGCATTTGACACTGTTATTAACTAGAACACCCTCAGCAGTCACTGTCATTGTCCAAAGTAGGATTAATCTGAGAGAGATGTCAAATTTCAAGACAGGAGATGACAAGTACATAGCAGAGCACAGCATATTCATAGGTCTATCTGCTTTTTATAACATCTTTATGACACTTTTTGAATAATATATATATATATATGTTAATGTGATATTCTTTGTACCTGTATACATAGATATAACTATGTAAATAATAATGATGATATATATTTTAAGTGAGATCTCATATTTCCTATCAGCATATTATGATAGAGATTCAGATAGGTGTGTATTTATACATATATATTTGATAGGAAGGAATCTAAGAGAGAGTCAGATTGAAAGCCTTAACAGCTGCCAAAGAAATCTATGTTAGGCCAACAAGACCTAAACTTCCCTACTTTGGGAAGTATTGAGAAGTATGAAAATGTGAGGAGGTAAAAAGAGACAAATTAAGCCTTTGGGTAATGTTTGGAAGGATATTAACTAAAAGATCAAAGTTATAAAATGAGATATTAGTTGTAATGCACTTAACACCATGCCTGGCTTAGGTACATAATTAAATATGCATTAATTATATATACATAAATTGTTGTATATATGTATATGTATATTGTCTTTCTATAAATATAATATTCTAACTATAGTTATACAAAGATATATTTATATTTTATGTACACAATATGTTTGTATGTACATTTATATATAAATACATACATATACATATACATATAAATATGCATTTGTATAAATACATGAATATATTCACATATGTGCCAATATAAATGTGTATGTTATATATCTGGATCTGCATGTATGTAAGATAGTGATTAAATGGTTAATCTTGGAATCATGAAGAGTTGGATTAAAGTTGTGCTTCTGAATGCTAACTATGTGACTTTGGGAAAATACTTAACCTCAAACTGCCACAGGTAATTTCTTTTTAATTATAGCTTTTTATTTACAAGTTATATGCATGGGTAATTTTACAGCATTGACAATTGCCAAACCTTTTGTTCCAATTTTTCCCTTCCTTCCCCCCATCCCCTCCCCCCGATGGCAGGTTGACCAAAACATGTTAAATATGTTAAAGTATAAATAAACACAATATAAATGTACATGTCCAAAAAGTTATTTTGCTGTACAAAAAAAAAAAAAATCAGACTTTGAAATAGTGTACTAGTAGCCTGTGAAGGAAATAAAAAATGCAGGTGGACAAAAATATTGGGATTGGGAATTCTATGTAATAGTTCATAGTCCTCTTCCAGAGTTCTTTTGCTTGGTGTAGCTGGTTCAATTCATTACTGCTTCTTTGGAACTGATTTGGTTGATATCATTGTTGGAGATGGCCACATCCTTCAGAATTGATCATCATATAGTATTGTTGTTGAAGTATATAATGATCTCCACAAATAAATCTTTAAAGCAACTAGAAGATTTATGGATAAGGAAGGAGAAAAGGGGAATGCAGGGGGAAAGAGTAAAAGAGGGAGGCAAAAAGAGAGAGAGAAGGAGAGAAAAGTGAAAAATTAAGGGGGAGGGAGAAAAAAGAAAGAAGGAAGAATGGGAGACAACAGAAATATTGCCTTGTGAAATAAATGTGGATACTAGGCAATATTCATCAAAGGAGAGACTTGTGAGCTTTGAAGGGGAAACATTAATTACCATAGCCCAACATGAATTCCTTAAGAATACATGCCAAATCAACAGAATTTTCTTTGTTTTAAGCAGTATTATTAGGTGGGAAAATCAAGGAATCACTAGCTTTTAGTATGGTTATCCTAAAAACTTTCTAAGCTTCCTTTTGACTTTAAGATTTTACGTAAATAGTCTGGTATTCTTATTATCAAATATCAGTCTCATTCCATATGATTGCCTCACCAATTTGTGTTTGTGCACAGTGGGGCTCTCTTTACTCTACTATCTAGCTACTATTTTTAATTACAAGAGCTTTACAACTAAAAATATTTGAGCACTTCAGGGTTTATAAAGCACTTTCTCTCCCCTCCATCTACATTGCCAAGATTATTTATCTGCATTATTTAAAATGGAAGGCAAAAGAAATAAAAATTAGACATAATAATTCACAGTCCATAAAAGTGAATGGAAAAATGTGCATAGATATAGATATAGCTATAGATATACACACATGCATATATATATATATATATATGTAATTGAAGTATGTATATATAAATTAATTATATATACAGATATATGCACACACACACACACACACATATATATATATATATATATATATATATATATAAATTTCAATTTATGTTACCCTCCATTTTAAATAACAGAGAGACAAGGTTGGTGAAGTGAATATAAAGCTGACCCTAATGTCAGAAACATCTGGCCTTAAATGAACAAATACAGTCTATGTGTTCCTAGACAAACCATTTAACTTCTCAATGTACTAGAAAACTGACTATAAGATTGTGAGCAAATATTATTTGTGGCATTGTGCAGCATTTTTTTTTATCAGATTTTACCACCCCAGTGAAATCACAAAACTAGATCCCTGATCCGTGCCACTGAGCAGCATAGCCTGATACAATAGAAAAAAGCACTTAACATAAAGAATGTAGCAAGGTATAGTCAGAAGCCTGATGTTAGAATGAGGGAACCTGGTTTCAAGTCACATTTTTTAAATTTTATTTCCTGAATAACCCAGGACACTTTCCTTCACATCACTTTAATTTGCTTACTTAATTATTGAAAAAGCTAGAGAAGCTAATCTCCAAAGTCGATAATAGCATTAAACTTATAATCCTATAGTATGAATTCAAATCTTGGTTTTATGATTTACTGCCTTTACAATCATGGTCAATGCAATATTTTGAACTTCATTTTTCTGATTTGTAAAACAATATAATACTATTTGTCAAGTGACCTCATAGGGTCCTCAAGAGGAAAGTGCTTTGTAATCTGTGAAACATTCTCTGTTTTTATTACTATTAAACATATAGTAAATGCTTAGGCATTTTAATTTGGTCATATTTAATTCAACTAGGTGTTTTAATTCAGAGAAAAAATTGGTAAAAGGCATTGTTTTTCTTTGTGTGTATTTGGGTGTTTGGGTATGGGGGCATATATTTGTGTGTGCATGTGAATTGGGGAGAAACTTTTTCTGCCTTTCTTTTTTTAGAAGAGAAATTGTTATTCTAGATATGATATAGAGACAAATGAAAGAATTTGTACTAAAATAAATAAAACCTAAAAGGCAGCATCTGCCAGAGGCTATATCATCTGTCAAGTAAAGAAATATCTTAGCCACAGGTCATAAAGCAAACAGAAAAATAGCAAAAACTCATCATCACAAAGGAAGGGAGAGAGAGAAAGTTTCATATACAAAGGCAGACAGAGACAGACAAAGGAGTAGAGACAGAGAAAAAAGATAAAGACAAAGAAGAAGGGATAAAGAAACAGAGACAGAGACAGAAAGATAAAGATAAAGACCAAGAAAGAAAGACACACACACACACACACACACACACACACACACATATATACATACACACATACAGAAAGAGAGAGAGAGAGAGAGAGAGAGAGAGCAATAGAGACAGAGACAGAGAAATTGAAGAAACCAGACACAAGTCCCATAATTAGAAAAATTGTCCTGGAATGTTGCTTGAATTAACAAGACTATGACAGATATGCTGAACAATCAACATAACATAATTTGAGATTTGTCAGTATTTAATTTTTATACTGACTACAAGAATTCCAAAAGGAAGTAGTTTTAAAACCTCTTTTCCCTTTCCTTCTCCTGACAGTACTTTAAATATCACAAGATTTTCTAACAATTTATGTTAATAAATTTAATATCCCATTCCCATGATATTTATATTCTAAATTAATCGGTTAGTACTCTAAGTTCTGCCAAGCAGTCATATTAACTAATGGAGATATGAAACAAAATATTCTGAGTTCTCAGAATATCTCCTGAGTTGTGATACATATCAGAGCAAAATCATCATACCTCATGTACATTTCTCCCAATTGTGTTCACTCTCCATTGTGGGCTTCTTTTCCTGTTCTAAATTCAAAGGTATGTTTTTAATCTGTTAGGTAGTTGAGTTTATATTTTGCTTCAGTTGCCAGGATCTTTATCAATGTGTTAAAAAAAAAAAAAAAAGTCTGTTCTTCTATAGTAAATGGGAAAGGAAATCTATGAGCCAAATTAATGTAAGTTTCAAAACCTGAAATGGGTTCTTACTTCCTGGCCCTCCAACTTTTCCCTCCAACTTGCCTATAGCATAAGAATAAATTTCTATAACCAATGAAGTGTGTATGCTATTCCTTTCTTGAAGTAAATCCAATAAGATTAATGTTCAGACAATGATTACTATCTGCCTTTCTTTCCCTCTACTGAATATGTTTTGTGGCTCTTCATGTGATATAATTTATTCTATTTTACACCTTTCTCTTCTCCCAGTACAATCCTTTTTTCACCTCTTAATTACTTTTTCTATATCATCACATTGAAATCAAATTATACCCACATTTTCTATGTCTACCTCTTCTAACTGTCCTAAGAAAGCTACAGTTCTAATCTTTCCATGTAAGGATATAAGCAATTTAACTTTTAATTATTTATTTTTAATTATTTTTTTCTTTTCTGATTTACCTTTTTATTTTTCTATTGAATCTGGTATTTGAAGATCAATTTTCTGTTCAGCCCAGCTCTTTTCATTAGAAATGATCTTTTCCCTTTAAAGATGTTTAATCTTGCTGAGTAGTTGATTCTTTTTTGTAGTCCAAGAAACTTTACTTTCCAGATTATCATATCACAAGCCCTTTGATTTTTTAATGTGGAAGACCTGTCTAATCCTGACTGTGGCTACTCAATATTTAAATGTTTTTTTTTTTTCGCTTCTTGCAGTAGTTTTTCCTTGACTTGATAATTCTGGAATTTAACTATAATATTCCTTGGAGTTTTCATTCTAGGGTCTCTTTCAGGAGATGATTGGTGAATTCTTTCAATGACTATTTTGCCTTCAGTTTCTAGAATATCAGAGCAGTTTTCCTTGATGATTTCATGAAAGATATTGTCCAGCTTTTTGCTGTTGTTGTTTGTTTGTTTGTTTTAATCATGGTTTTCAGATAGTCTAAAAATTCTTAAATTATGTCTTCTGGATCCATTTTCCAGCTCAGTTTTTTTTCAAGTGAGGTATATTATATTTTCTTCTCTTTTTAATTTTGTTTGATTGTTTCTTGAAGTCTCATTGAGCTATTTGTTTGCATTTGTCCCATTCTAAATTTAATGAATGATTTTCTTCAGTTAGCTTTTTTACTTTTTTTTTTTCCAGTTTGGCCAATTGTACTTTTAAACTTTATTTGTTCAGTGTATTTATTTTCCATTTGGTCAATGGCCAATTCTATTTTTTGTAAGAAGTAGTTTTCTTTAATATGTATGTATATATGTATGCATGTATGTATACACACACACACACACACAGACACACACACATCACATCCCATTTTGCCAAACCTATTTTTTAAGGATTTGTTTTCTTCAATCACTTTTTGTGCTTCCTTTTCCCTGACTTTTTTTTGCATAATTTTTCTTCATAGTTCTCATTTCTTTTCTTAAATTTTCTTCTACTTATCTTACCTGATTTTTAAAATGTTTTTGAACTCCTCTAAGACAACCTTTTGATTTTGAAATAAATTCACCTTCCCCTTTGAGGCTTGACATATAGGCATTTTGCTATTGCTGTCCATTCTAGGGTTATGTTTTGATCTACCCTATCACCATAGTAAATTTGTATAGTCAGAGCTCTTTTTACTATTTTGCTCACTTTTAAAAACCTGAGCTTGCTTCCTAAGGTATAAGGGACCTGTCCCAAGCTTCTTTTGAAAGGGGATAGGGAGCTCTCATTGCCTTTCCACATTGTGGCCAAAGGTACTGCTAGCTTTCCCCATGGTGAGTTCCTCTAGCCTAGTATCACATGTTGTCCTGAGATTTGGGATAAACTCATGATTTGCTTTCTCCACTTAGGTTGGAGGTGTTATGATGGCCTGTTGAGTGACTAGTCTTATAATACAGGAACAAGAGGTCCCCACTGTTGGTCTATTTTTTAACTAAAAGACTCCTGCTTGAATACCTCCCTAAGGCTTTTGCTGAGCCTGCTTCCCTTTTACCGAAGTGAAATAGACTTTTCATGAAGTCCTTGCAAAATAGTTTAAGCTGGATTATTTTTTACTCTGAATCTATTGTTCTGTCACTACAGAATATTTAAAGGCTTGGATTAGTGTTGTTTCTGAGGAAAACTGGGGAAGTTTAGGAAACTTCCTGGCTTATCTCCGCCATCTTGGCTCTAATCTTCAACTAAGCATAATCCTTGAGAAAAAAATTTGTTGTCAAAATTCCTCTTCCAAATGAATGCTGAAGTTATAACTCAAGATCTATACTATTGAAGGAAAAGGCAAATATCCATGAATTAGGGAAATATTCTTTTTCATACTTCTGAATTGCTCTTCAGAATGGTTGGATCATTTCAAAATGCATTAGTGTCCCCAGTTTTAATATTTTATTTATCATTTATCATTATATTTCCCTGTCATCTTGGCCAATCTGATATATATGAAGTGGTACCTCAGAGTTGCTTTTTTAAAAAAATTTAATATAATTAAAAGTATCCATTTTGCATTTAATAATGTCCTGTTTAATCAAACTTCTTCCATTCTCCAAAGATCTCATAAGCAAACAATTTCTTGCTTTCTTAATTAATTCGTAGCATCACTCTTAATGCCTAAATCATGTACCCTCTTTCAGTTTAGTTTGTATGCAGTGTATGATATAGCGCTGTGCCAAACTTCTAATTTATTATTTTTCAATGTTCCCAGCAATTTTGTCAAATAGTGAGTTCTTATCCCAGAAGATAGAATCTTTGAGCTTATAAAACAGTAAATTATAATAATCATTAGTAATGATGTCATGTATAGCTAGTCATTCCACTCAACTAAGACTCTATTTCTTAAACCAGTAGCAGGTGATTATGATGACTGCTGCTTTTGAATCTGCTACTGCTAGTCCACCATCTTTTGCATTTTTATAAAATGTCCTTCATATTCTGGACCTTTAATTTTTGCAGATAAATTTTGTTACTGTTTTTTTCTATCTCTATAAGATGATTTTTTTAGCTGTTTGATTTGTATATCAGTGAATGAATAGATTAATATAGGTAGAGAGGTTATTTTTGTTATATTATCCCAACCTAACTATGAGCACTTGATATTCTCCCAATTGTTCAGATTAAAGATTTATTTATGTGAAAATGATTTTAAAATTTTGTCCACTTAATTTCTGGCTTAGTATTAGCAAGTAGACACCCAAATATTATTTGTTATTTTACAGGGAATTACTCTGCCTCTTACTGCTGGGCTTAAATGCTAACATATAGAATGCAGATGATTTATGTGGGTTTATTTTATATCTTGCAACTTTGTAAAAGTTGTTCATTATTTCAAGTAGTTTTTTGGTTGACTCTTTGGGATTCTCTAATCACCATCAAATCACTTGCAAAAATTGAGAGGGCACTATCACTGCCTACTCTAATTCTTTCAATTTCCATTTCCTTTCATATTGCTATAGACAACTTTTCTACTACAGTACTGAACAATAGTGACGATAATTGGCATCCTTATTTCACCCCTGATCATTTTAGGAAAGTTTCCATCTCCTCCCCATTATATATATTGCTTGCTGGTGGTTTTAGATAGATGCTGCTTATCATTTTCAGAAAAAAATAAATCTTAGCTTTCTAACGTTTTTAATAAGAATGGATGCTGTATTTTGTTAAAAGCTTTTTCTGCATTTATTGCAATTATCATATGATTTCCATTAGTTTGGTGATTGATATGGTAAATTATGACAATAATTTTCCATAAACTGAACCAGCCCTGTATTCCTAATATAAGATTCTACTTGGTCATAGAGTACTAGATGAAAATGTTGTGATCTCTTTGTTAAAATATTATTTAAAATTGTTGAACCAATATTCATTAGGGAAATTGGTCCATCAATTTATTTCTCTTTTTTGGCTCTTTCTAGTTTAATTATCAGCACCATATTTGTGTCATAGAAGAAATTTGGCAGGATGCCTATTTTATTCAAAATATTTTACATAACATTTAAATTATTTGTTCTTTAAATGTTTTATAGAATTTATTTGCAAATCCATCTAACCCTGGACATTTTTTATTAGGGAGTCTATTAATGGCTTGTTTAATTTATTTTTTTCAAAAATGTGAGTATTTAATTTTCTCTTTTGTTAATCTGGCAGTTTATATTTCTATAAATATTTGTTCATTCCAATTGGATTGTCAGATTTGTTGACATACAATTGGGCAAAATATATTCTAATTATTGCTTTAATTTATTCTTTATTGGTGCTAAGTTCACCCTTTTTATTTTTTGATTCTAATAATTTTTTTCTAATCAAATTAACCAAAGTTTGTCAATTTTGTTGTTGTTGCTTTTTTCATAAAACCAACTCATAGTTTTATTAATAGTTCAATAGGCTTCTTAATTTCATTGTTATTAATATGTCCCATGATTTTGAGAATTTCTCATTTGATATTAGTTAATAATGTTATTAACACATTAATCTGTTCTTTTTTATGCCTTTTTAGTTGCATACTGAATTCATCAATCTCTTCCTTCTCTATTTTATTCATGTAAACATTTAGAGAAATAAAATTTCCCCTACGAACTGCTTTGACTGTATCCTATATTTTTGTATATTGTCTAATTATTGTTATTCTCTTGTATTAAATTATTGATTTTCTCTATGGTTTGTTGTTTGATCCACTCATTTTTTAGAATTAGATTATATATTTTCTAATTAGCTTTGAATCTATCTTTCCCTGGCCCTTTATTAAATGTAATTTTTATTGCATTGTGATCTGAAAAGAAAGCATTTACTATTTATTCCTTTCTACATTTGATTGTGAGGTTTTTGTCCCCTTAACATAGTCATTCTTTTCTGTCCCCATTTACTTTTCTCCAGACCTCTGTAAAACAGATCTAAATTTTTTTAAGATTCTATTATCTCATTACCTTCTTTTTTATATTTTTTATTAGATTTGTCTAATTCTGAAAAGGGAAAGTTGAAGTCCCTGACTAGTATAATTTTGTCATTTTTTTTTTTTTCCTGCAACTAACAATTTCTCCTCCAAAAATCGGGATGACATATCACTTGGTGTATGTGTTTTTTAGTATAGATATTACTTCATTTCCTGTGGTTACTTTTAACAAGATGTAGTTTCCTTCCTTATCTCTTTTAATCAGGTCTATATTTGTTTTTGCTTTGTCTGAGTTTAGAATTGGAACCCTTACCATTTTTTGTTGTTGTTTTTCTTGTTCTTGTTGTTGCTTCAACTGAAACATAATATTTTCTGCTCTAGGCTTTTACTCTTTCTGTTCTGTTCGTGTATCTCTGTTTCAAATGTGTTTCTTGTAAATAGTATATTATAGGCTTCTTTTTTCAATCTACTCTGCTATTGCTATGGTTTTATGGAAAAATTCATCCCATTCACATTTGCAGTTATGATTTCCATTTCTGTATTTCCCTTCATCATAGTTTCTCCCTTGTATATACTTTTGGATCTCTTTCCACCCTGATCCTCTTCATTAGTGTGTCATCTCTGACAAACTCCTCTCTCCACCTGCCCTTCTTTTTTTCACCCTCTTCTCTTCTCTTCTCTTACCCCTTTCTCCAACTATTTCTACCCTCCCTATTATACTGTTACTTTGTTTTCTATTTCCCTTTAGGAAAGATAAATTTCTATATGCATCGTACTGTGTGTAATTCCCTTTTAGTGTCCAAACTGATGAGATTAAGCTTCTGACTATGCTCATCTCCCTCCTTTTTTTTCCCCCTCACTGTGCCTCTTCATTAGATCTTATTATACTATTTAACTTCCCTTTTCTCTTCACCAAGTGTAATCTTTTCCCCTCTCTTTAACGTCTTTCTTTAATATCATTATATCAGTCAATTCATACCACAACACCTTTATGTATGTCCCATCTAATTGCCTAATAAAAGATACAATTCTCAAGAGTTACAAATATAATTTTCCTATGAAGGAATTAAACAGCCTAACTTTTAAATAACATGTTTTTTTTTTTTTTTTCCTTCCTCTTTACCATTTTTTTTTGGTGATTCCCTTGATTACTGTATTCAAAGATCAAATTTTCAATTTAGTTCTAATCTTTTCATCAGAAATTATTGAACATCCCCTATTTCATTGAAGTTCCATCTCCTCCTCTGAAAGATGATGATGAGTACTCCTGGGTTTTTGATTCTTGGTTGTAATGCAAGGCCCATTGAATATTATGTTCCAGGACCTTTTTTTGTTCGCTATGCATGCTGCCAAATCATGTGTAATGGTGATATAGATATAAATTGTTCAATGAGCTCAAGGAAAGAGGAGTCAGGACAATGTTCTATAAAACATTTTTTTGTTATGTATTTTCATTTGTTGGCTCATAGATTAAATTTATAATGCATCAGCAGATGTTACTTAATCAGTTGCTAGGACAGATTAATTGCTTGCTTGCATGTACATAAATGCTTTTTGTATGAATGAGGGAAAGTATTAATGATAAAGTATATTCTATGACGAAATTATGTTTAATGTTATGTAAAATACACTTGTAATATTAATCAAAGTTATTATGAAGACAAATAATTTTAGACATTTTCACAAAATCTGCTATATATAGTCAGCTATAACAATTGTTGCTGTGCTGCTTTCATTACTACCAAATAGACTATATTTTCAAGTATGCAGACTTAATTCCTATTCAAGAAGCTTCGTATTTAGATTCAGTTTATTGCAAAATAGCCACTGAGTACAAATGGAGCTCATCTTAAAAGTATCCATTTTCAATTTAAAAAATTCAAATAATTATCTAAAAGCACTAATCATCATCCCATTCATTATAGGGCCATATGAAAATATTACATCCATGAACTTTATTTCATGTACAGTCTGTTGATCAGTGAAAAAGATGACTTTGCTTTTCTGACATTTAAAATTATGCATAACACTTTAAATGACTAATTACAGAAATGTGTTAATTTAATAAGTCTATACCACATCTTTAAGATATTAATTATTTAACTGATTTTTCAGCATGCCCATTCATAGAACTCAAAAACGAATTCAAAAATTAAATGAGAGATATGGAAGAAAAACTAACAAAATATGAATAATCCAATAAAAACATGATTATGAAAAGAAAGTTGACCAAGTCGAATAAGAGAGCCTAAATCTTAAGGAAGAAAATGACTCCTTGAAAACTAGATTTAGCCAAGGGGAAGCCAGCAAAGATATTAAAGAAGAAATAATAAAATATAAGTAATCAAAAATGGGAGAGTGTGAGACAAGAAAAACAATAGATTTTGAGAATGCAAGAATAACCATTCTATGATAAAAATCTTGATACAATAATACAAGAAATAAAGAAAATTATCCTGAAATGTTAGAATAAGAATAGAAAATAGAAATGGAAAAAAAAATCTACTAATTTCCATCTGAAAGAGATCCTATGAGGGAAGTCAAAAGAAATATTATATACAAATTTTAAAACCCCAGATCAAGAAGAACATATCATAAGCAACAAGAAGAAAAAATAATTAAAATTAGAAAATGGAAAAAATTAAATATGGCAGAAACAGTTAAAATGGCAAAAACTTACCAGTAGCTTCCTTCAGAGAGCATGGAAGAAAGAAAAGGAAGGAAGGGAGAAAGGGAGGAAGGAATAGAAGAAGGAAGGGAGAAATGGAAAGAGGGAAGAACATAAGGAGAAAGAAAATAGATAAGAAAGAAGAGAAAAAAAGAGCATCCAGATATTTAAAAACTCACCCATATGTTAACTTGTATTTTTTGGTTTTCATTTGGATGACTAGACATCTAACACTTTTTAGAAAACTAACACAAAAGGATATGTTATAAATATACTAAACTTTCATATTAAATGGGACTTCTCTGAATTCTTAGCATTTATTTTAGTAATATGGCTTCTAAGCCTGGAACATTTTTTACAAAGGATGTTATTAAAAGGTGAGGAAAATGATTACTCCATAACTGTGTGAGGAGCAAAGGTGGCTTAAAAGCATTGAGAAGACAATTATACTTCAGTTCCGTTTTGAGAAAAGTAAATATATGGTTCCAGAATCTTTTCAGGGATAGGTCTTTGGAATGGAAAAAAAAAAGTATTTTTGGCATCAGATTTTTAAGGGAAAGTTGGTTTCTCCACAGGTGTCTTATGTGCTTCTTGCCTGCATCAGAGATTTCAAAGGAATCACTCATTCTGGAAGGTTTCTCTTTTTGTTATGAAAAATATAAACTTGTTCTAATCTATAGAGTTAATTAACTCTAGAATATTCTCTTATGCATTCTCTTTTGTAGAATTTGACTTTTTTCATTTTACTATTTTCTTGAATAAATATGCTGACTTACCATTCTGTATCTGTAATGATCTTCTGTGAGTTTATCTGGCATTCTCTCTTTCTAACTCCAAAAGATAGTAACTAGATAATATAGTTTTGCTGCTTTTGAACTTAAAAAAAAATGTATTCTTCATCACAAATATTTGGAAGTACAGATAGATATATTTCAGTCCACTATAACCTCTCAGAGAAGAATGGAGTGTCCACCCTTGAGGAATCTTCTCTGCAGGTATATTTTTGAATATAATTTCTCTTAGGGAAAGATAAGAAAGATTCCAGAATGACATGCCTATTACTTCCTACAAGTAATATTGTGACAATTGGTATAAATACACACATCTTATCAGGGCAGAAATTTATTTATGAGTGTTAGTGGTTGCCACTCAGTTCCAATGGAAGAGTCATAGAAAATCATAAAAAAATATTGGTCTTCCCATCAGATACACACACATACACATACACACACATATGCACACATACAAAGTCCCACATGACACTGAAGAAAATAATAAATATTAAAAAAAATAATTATCAAATTTGGAATCAAGGAAAGTATTCTGGGATACATATAATAGTATTTTTTAATGTTGGATAATTGGGTATTGTAGAATCATATTTTTCTGGAATTGATAGAATATACACATGCAAGTGTAGGTTTATTTCTTTGATCCAAGAACATTGCAGGCATTGAAAATATCCAGCACAACAGAAGAAATTAAAATATCCCTTGTTTAGCTGGAAAGAAACAATGTGACATAATAGATTAAGGAGCTGGCATTAAAATCAGGAAAACCTGGTTCAAGTCTAACTTCTAACATATATTGGCTATGTATCATGAGAAAGTCAACTATAATTTCAGACCTCTAGTAATTCTTTAGGACTATAAACTACAATTGGTAGAGGAAGTTTCTTGTGAAATGGAATCAGAAATTTATTTCTAGCCCTTTTATAGATGGGGACAACTTTGTTGATTCTTTTATATTGTGAATTTAAAAACCTAATGGTGATTGTTGGAACAATACCAATTCATAATGTGTGGCTTTATGAAAAAAAAATTTCCAGGACAAAACTGTATGCATATTTCCCCCATGCTCCAAGCCATTGAGGTTGTAAATATTTACATGTGTCTTTATTAAACATTTCTTCTTCTTAAGCATTTTTGTTCTCTTGGATTGGATTTAGAGAAAAATCATCAACCTTCTTTTTATCCCTCACTCTATCCTCCCAATCTCTTAGAAAAAAAATATATTTAGTTTTTGCATCTAAGGAATCTTTTTTTTTTTAACAATATAGATTTCTTACCCAAATATGATTACTATATCGTGTATTATTACCAAGGTGGTAATTTCAATAGAAAGTCAATTTTGACTCTCCAGAATTTGATTTGATGATAAGAATTTGAATTTTTGTGCAAGTATATACAGAATTTAGGTATACTGATGGGCAAAACCAGGTTACTGTAAAGTCTGAAACTGCACCAGTCTTTATGCACAACAAAGACCCTAGTTTCAGATCCCCTTTCCACTGTAAGCTCAGACCTTTACACTGACTAGTCTTTCTCGTACTGTGATCTTTTATTTTTGTCTCCAATTTCTCAATTTTTTTTTAAAATTAGGGAATGTAAAATAAATGCTAAATCTAATTTATTAATTGTTTAGGAAAATTTTATGAATAAGGTATAAGGAACACACTTTGAAAGTCAATAATTGTATTTTTAACATAAATACAAATTGTAATTGTTTTCATTCCTATGCTAAGCACTTTCTATATACAATCATACAATTATTTTAGGTGATTGCATGGAACTAATGCAATGTACTATTTTGTCATCACATTATTCCCATAAACATCATGGTCTTTTGAAGTGTCTTAACAGTGGAATATTTTAGAAAATGATTAAAATTTATTTTGCAATATTTAATCATGGAATTGTATTAAATTATTCAAATCACTAATATATTCGCACAATATAGTTTTTATGTAACTAACATTTATATTGTCCTTCAAAGTTTGCAAAGCCTTTTACATATATTATTTGACTTCAGATTTATTACAAAAAAAAAAGATTTATGATAGTTCTGTGGGATTAGTTCTACTATCTTCATTTTATAAATGAGAACATGCATACTCAAAGGTATTAAGAGATTTACTTATAGTCAAACATCTAGCAAATGTGAAGTAGAGATTTGAACTTGCTTTCTTAATTCTTAATTAATAATATATATATATATATATGAATTGTTAATATAATGTTACTGTATTCTAGAAAATAAGGAATTTGGAGAATACAGGATACATAGGAATATTTATTTGAATTTTGTGATAAAGTGGTAATCAAAATATACTTCAATAACATAAATTGAAGAAATGATACAAATACTTGTCTCTAGGGGTAAAATCATGGAAAAAATGAATAGGAAATGTTAATTCACTGAATTATATTCTGCTTTAAAAAAATTGTTGTATTTAATTTAGTTTTTGTTTGAACAACTGAAAAATGTTCATAATAAAAATTTGTAAAGAAAAAGAGTGTTCATCAGAATTATGAATAAGACAGTATATCTAATATAAAACACCCATTGTTCCCCATTTTTGCAAAAAGGGAGGGAAGTTCATTTTCTCATATTTTTAGGGCTTAACTTAGTCACTATAATTATGCATCATTCAACTTTATTTTGTCAGTGGCAAAAAAGAGGAATTTTTAATGAGTACATAGGAGAGGGGGGCAAAGAGGGGAAAGGTGATATTAATAAAGTCAACATAGAAGCCCCAGGCCTTAAGACTCTCTAAGAATTAGAGGACATTGGTTTGTATTGTTATAGAAGTATAGCAATCTCATTATATTCTATGTACTAAACCAAAATAAATATACAAAATTACAGTCAGTGAAATTGATTTCTCAAACTTAAATTTCTTCATTATCCCTAGAATGTATTTTTATAATTGAGAAATTCAGGGTACATTTTTGATATCTTGACAGTTTAATATCATTTCTGCTTTGAAAAAAAAAAAAAACTGACACTGAATACTGATCCAAATAACCTAATGTTCTGTTAAGGGGAGTACATTTCTTTTTATCTCCTACTAATGTTTGGAACAAGGCAGCAGGTCATTTTCTGTGAAGCCATCACACTCCAACAGACTTTGTTCATAATAACACATTGTTCTGATTATTTAATTTGGTTGCTGATAGTGTGCTCACTAAAGTATGACATCATTAAAAAGACAGCCTCTGCCCCAACAGCAGAATATTAAAAATTCACTAATCCTGATAGTCATTCAGAGAAATGCACACAATACATTATATTAATTTTTACTGACATTGAATGGCTCCACAAGGAATAGAGTTCTTTTACAAATAAGTCAGCAGTGCTTGTGAAAATGAGCTTAATGATTTAACATCAGCATGTGAAAACATTAAGCAGTCAAGCACTAAAGGTTAGAATGTCTAGTGTTGTGGTGGTAAATGTTTAAAAATGCACAATTCAATTTTAAATGTAATCTGAATTAGTGATATTTTCTTTGACACTTCCTTAAGTCTAGATTCTAGTCTAGGCAAATAATAAAGCAATAAATTATGCTCTGATTTGTAGCTTTTAGATTTCTGTACTGTACATTCTTGCACTAAAATTTAAACAATCAGAGCTGGTTAGAACTGGTTCCAGCATATTTCTGAATATTTAATAATTGGATTTATTTTTAGCCAGCAAAAGAATTTGGGCATAGACAATCCAAATAATATACAGAAAAGACAGCAACAAAACAAAACAAAAAAATATTCTATCAAGTATAATATGGCATACAGAAATAATGAACTTACATAATCAAATCACATATCCCTGTTGAGTCTCAGTTTTCTCCTCTGTAAAATGGATATAATGCTAACTACAGTAGTTTACTACTCAGGGCTTTTATAAAGATCTAATGACATTATTAGGTACATTATCATTTGATTAAGGTAACTAGGTAGCACAGTTGATGACAGCACTGGACTTGGAATCAGTAAAATTCATATTCCTGAGTTCAAATTTGGCTTCAGATACTTACTACCTATGTAATCCTAGACAAATCACAACAATATTTGTCTTTGGTTTCTTATCTGCAAAATTAACTGTAGAAGGAAACAGCAAACTACTCTAGTATCTTTGCCAAGAAAACCCCAAATAACATCCTGAAAATACTTAACAACAATATGACAACAGTGATATCATATATATAAAAAGTTACAAGTTACTGTTATTGATTTTGTTGTTGTGATTGTTGTTGTTGCTGGATTTCTATATGAAAATCAGAAATAGTATTTAGAATTTATTAGTTGTAGATTTGTGTATTTGTATATCAATTCAGTTCAGCCAGTTGTTAGATATTGGGTAGGATAAAAAGGGACAGAGAAATTTTAATGTCCCAATATTTCTCCTACAATTATTTTCTTCAATCTTTTGACTCCTTACTTCGTGCAGAATATCTTTTCAGTTAATTGATACGCATCAATTTCCTACTTATTTTAAGTATGAGATGCTTAAAAATGAAATTTGATTCAAATATTTCCCCACTCATTTTTTGTTTACATTTTTTTAACTTGAAAACTTTCAATGTTTTTCTCAAAATTAAAAATGTATATGCTTTTATTTTGTGAGTCATTCCAGCCTTCCTTTGGTTCAAAACTCTCCATAGTGTACGGATTTTCTTGTATTAGATATATGTGTGTGTATGTTTGTGAGTGTGTTTGTATACATATATGTATGTGCATTTGTGTGTGTGTGTGTGTGTGTGTGTGTGTGTGTGTGTATGGCAAAATGTAGAGAGAACAAGCCCATAAATATAGAGGCAAGTAAGTGTAAGCATTCATTTTCTTCAAAATCTATGAAGGCATACAAAGGCATTTGGATTAAGTGGTCTTTGGGGACATAAAGGGATTAGGATTATCGGGTATTGGAATATTTCAGTTGACCAGGATTATGGGGTTCTAATTGAGAATAGAAATAAAGGTTTTAGAGAAAAGAGCATTTCTTGTGTCCTCTTGAATTCACTGCTCTTTGTGAACCATGAACAAATTGAAGTCAGGAAACAATTGATTTTTTTGTTTCACAAGACTATCATTTTGTTTTTCAGATCTGCTGTCTTCCAATGAGAAAGTTAAATGGCATTCTAAGGATACTAGAATGAGTATGTATCAGATCCATAACTTATTGACTCTGAGCTCAGCTCTCTAACTCCTAAACTGCTTTGTTTCATAAAATTTTCTCAATAATCATAAAATTTAAATTTATGATAATATATTTATACCTATGGGATAGGCTAGACTAATTATGCTGGAGTTAAGAAACTAGTGATCTCTTTACACAAAATAATTAAAATATCATGGGGACAAGGCATAAAAAAGATTTTTTTTTAATTTCACTGGAAATAATAATACTGTAATATATATATTACAAATGTGTTGTATTATACACACACACACACACACACACACACACATATATATATATACATATACTTACAAAATATACTTACATATATCCATAAAATATACTTAAAGTTGTAATGAAAATTTCTATTCAAGCCACTCTAATGTCCAAAAATTTTATAAACACACACACACAAGTATACATAAATATCTTATCCTCTTTATAATCCCTCCCTCCCCCCCTTTGAGTATTTCCCCCTTCCTTCCCTTATTACTCTTTTTCTTTTCCGTTTTCCTCTCCCCTGTTTTTAATGAGGCGAGAGAGAATTTTCTCTAAAACAAATGTCAATTATTTTTTCTTTGAGCCAACTCTGATGAGAGTAAGATTCACACAATGTTCCTCCCCCTCTCTAAATTCCCTCAGATATGATAAGTTTCCTTAGCCTCTTTGTGGGATGTGGTTTCCTCTTTTATCCCTCCTTCTCACCTTGTTCTGCCATCATCCCTTTTCCATATCTACTTCCCTTTTTTATGTTATATCAGTACAATCAAATTATACATATATTCTTTTTGTATATCCACAACAGAAATACAATTCTCAAGAGTTATTTTTACCTTTTCTGCATCTCTTGAGTTCTATTCTTGGAGATCAAATTTTTGTTTAGTTCTGGTTTTTCTTCAGAAACAAATGGAATTCATTTGTTTCATTAAATGTCCATCTTCTTCCTGAAGAAAATGCTCAGCTTAGCTGGGTAGTTTATTCTTGGCTGCATCTCAAGTTCTTGTGCCTTTCGGAATATCATATTCCAGGCCCTTCTTTCCTTTAATGTAGAGGCAGCCAGATCTTGGGTGATCCTTATTGTGGCACCTCGGTATTTAAATGGTTTTTTTGGCTGCTTGTAAAATTTTTTCCTTAATCTGATAGTTCTGAAATTTTGCCACAATATTCTTGGGGTTTTATTTTAGGGTTTCTTTCAGAAGGTGTTCGATGAATTCTTTCAATGCCTATTTTACCTTCGGATTCTATTACATCTGGGCAGTTCTCTTTGATGATTTCTTGTAAAATAGTATCTAGGCTCTTTTTTTCATCATAGTTTTCAGAAAGTCCAATAATCCTCAGATTATCTCTCCTAGATCTATTTTCCAAGTCTGTCGTTTTTGCAAGTAGATAATTCATGGTTTTTTCCAGTTTGTCATTTTTTTGTTTTTGCTTGACTGATTCTTGCTGTCTCAATGAATCATTAGTTTCTATTTGTTCAGTTCTAATTTTTAAAGAATTATTTTCTTCATTAGCTTTTTTTACTTCTTTCTGTATATGTCCAATTGAGTTTTTGAATGTATTGTTTTGGTCTGTGGAATTTTTTTCCATTTCACTAATTTTTTTTTAGTGAATTATTTTCTTTTTCCAATTCACAGATCCTACTTTCTTGCGTGTTCTTTGTCTTTTCCAATTCACGGATCCTACTTTCTTGCGAGTTCTTTGTCTTTTCCAATTCACAAATCCTACTTTCTAGTGAATTCTTTATTTTTTCCAATTCACAATTCTTACTTTCCTGAGATTTTTTTACTTTTTCCAATTCGTATTTCAGGAAGTTGTTGCTCTCTTGTAAGGCTTCTCTTTCCTTTCCCCATTTATCTTCTAACTCTCTTTTGAGACTTTTAATGGTCTCTTCTATGAGAGCATCATGTAAAGGAGGACAGTCTGATGCATTTTTGCTGTTTGAGGTCTCTTCAGGTTTGCTGACCTGCTCTTTTTCTGCATAGAAGCTGTCGATCGTTCTTTTCATCTTTTTATTCATGTTTGAAAGCCTTTAGGGTAGGTCTCCTAGGCAAGGGGGTTACCAGCTTCCTCTGCAGAGCAGGGAAAGATGTAAACCGATTTCTGGCTCCGAGGTATGGGAGTGCTCTGGGTGAGAGTTTTCCCTTCCCCCAACAGGAAGTGGATTCAGCACTGGCCGAGCTATTAAACTGCTTAGTAGGGCTGAGTGGATTATCGATTGCCCTAGGCTAGAGACTAAGTGGTGAAAGTGTCACCGCCCCAGGCCGGAGCCTCTTTTGGGACTGTGAGTATTAGCAGCTGACTGCAGAATGCAGACCGCCACAAACTCTGCCTAGCGTCTCTGCCTGATGCAAATCGGCCCTGGAAAAGCTCTATGGCCCCAAGCCGAGCTCCCCACTGCGCAGATTGGAGGCTAACCCGGGCTGCGTCCTCCTGCTGTGCAGGATCACAACTGCCCCAAGGAGAAGCCCCCTACTGCGGGTTGGGGCTGCGCGCTTCTGCTGAGATCTGTGCCTTCACCCTCGGTTTGAGACTCTTCTCGGAACCTAATTTCTCTCCCAGTCTGCGCCGATCTCCCCCCTGGCCCCGGAACCAACCTTTTTTGGTGAGACTGCAGATTTTCTTCGGCCGGTGAGTTGTTCTACTTCTTATCTTTACGAATTGTAGCAGTCAAGACTATTTTTGAGGCTCGATATAATATTGATAAAGAGGGTAAGAGAAGAGCTTAGAAAGTCGCGTGTGACTTCTCCGCCATCTTGGCTCCGCCCCAGTATACATAAATATCATAGATATGTGAGTCCACACTAATGACCTCACATAACCACTGGAGTATTAGGATACCAAACTGTTAATAATCTGAGTTTAGACAAATATTTGTGTGATAATCTCTTTCATTCAATGGCATGGTGTATTACAGCAAGCACCTTAAATTGAGTTAATATACTTCAAGTTGTAATGAAAATTTCTATTCAAGCCACATGAATGTCAAAAGATTTTACACAAAACATACACTTATATGTATATGAATATATACCTACTTATATGTGTGTGTGTGTGTGTGTGTGTGTATATATATATATATATATATATATATATATATACATATATATGTATGTGTATTTCTGTTCCTTACGAAGAAGTTATTCCATTCCCTTAAGTTTGTGAAAGTGTGTATAAAATAAGCTAGTCAAATTGTGAGGACCCTGGCTGAGAAACATCAACATCAAAAGACTCTCTGGTAGTCCTGGTCAGAACACTTCCAGTTCCTGAATATACAGAGTATTGATTTTCACAATGGATAAGGCAAACATAAAAAGAAAGAGAAAAAGACACTATTCATATTGAATATGAAAAGTAAAAACTGAAATGCTGAAGAATAGGTAAATGATGCTTCTGACAGAAATAGTAAACTATAAGCCTAAAATATTAATTAATCAGCATGAAAACAAGGGGAGGGTACTATGTTTTTCATGGAATTCAAACATTAGCAGTTTAATCTTTATATCACATTTTCAATATTAGGAGTACCTGGGTACCAGGCAGCTTTGGATTAAATCCCTTTCATTGTACTATTCTGCAATTGGAATAGACTTATCCAAACAGATAAATAAAATAAAATTAGTTATCTATGAATATATCCAATCTTCCTAGAAATATCTACACTATAGACAAGACTTTAAGATGGTAGAGGTTATGGGTTCAAAATTAAATGACTTGGGGCAGAGCCAAGATGGGGGAGAAGGCACACGTGACTTTCTAAGCTCTTCTCTTACCCTCTTTATCAATATTATATCAAGCCTCAAAAATAGTCTTGACTGCTACAATTCATAAAGGTAAAAAGTATAACAACTCACCAGCCGAAGAAAATCTGCAGTCTCGCCAAAAAAGGTTTGTTCCCGGGGCAGGGGGTAGATCAGCATAGACTGGGAGAGAAATTAGTTTCCAAGAAGAGGCTCAAACTGAAAGTGAGAGCACAGATCTCAGCACAAGCTCCAGCCCCAACAGGCAGTATGGGGCTTTTCCTTGGGGCAGTTGTGAACCTGCAGGGCAGAGGGCACAGCCCAGGTTAGCCTCTAATCTGTGCAGTGTGGGGCTCGGCTTGGGGCCATAGAGCTTTTGCAGGGCCGATTTGCATCAGGCAGAGACTTGGGGCAGAGATGTTGGGGCAGAGAATGCCAGGCAGAATTCAGGTAGAATCTGTGGGTTTGCGGTCAGCTGCTAATACGCACAGCCCCATAAGAGACTCTGGCCTGGGGCAGTGACACTTTCACCCCTTAGTCTCTAGCCTAGGGCAATCGCTAACCCACACAGCCCAACTGGGGCACTTTAATAGCTCTACCAGTACTGAATCCACCTCCTGTTGGGGGAAGGGAAAACTCTCACTGAGAGCACTCCCATACCTCAGAGCCAGAAACCGGTTTAAATCTCTCCTGTTCTGCAGAGGAAGCGGGTAACCTCCTTGCCTAGGAGACATACCTTAAAGGCTTTAAAACATGAATAAAAAGATAAAAAGAACAATCGACAGCTTCCATGCAGAAAAAGAGCAGGTCAACAAACCTGAAGAGACTAATAGCAAATATGCACTAGACCATACCCCAAAGGGGAATATTACCTGTCCCCTTTTACATGATGCTCTCATAGAAGAGACCATTAAAAGACTCAAAAGAGAGTTAGAAGATAAATGGGGAAAGGAAAGAGAAGCCTTACAAGAGAGCAACAACTTCCTGAAATACAAATTGGAAATGATAAAAAATTCCCAGGAAGTGCAGGGAAACAAAATTTGTGAATTGGAAAAAGTAAAAAAATCTCAGGAAAGTAAGAATTGTAAATTGGAAAAAATAAAGAATTCACTAGAAAGTAGGATTTGTGAATTGGAAAAGACAAAGAACTAGCAAGAAAGTAGGATCTGTGAATTGGAAAAAGAAAATAATTCACTAAAAAAAAAAAAAAAATTAGTGAAATGGAAAAAATTCCACAGAGCAAAACAATACATTTAAAAACTCAATTGGACATATACAGAAAGAAGTAAAAAAAGTTAATGAAGAAAATAATTCTTTAAAAATTAGAACTGAACAAATAGAATCTAATGATTCATTGAGACAGCAAGAAGCTGTCAAGCAAAACCAAAAAAAATGACAAACTGGAAAAAACCATGAATTATCTACTTACAAAAACAACAGACTTGGAAAATAGATCTAGGAGAGATAATCTGAGGATATTGGACTTTCCAAATTATGATGAAAAAAAGAGCCTAAATGCTATTTTACAAGAAATCATCAAAGAGAACTGCGCAGATGTAATAGAATCAGAAGGTAAAATAGGCATTGAAAGAATTCATTGAACACCTTCTGAAAGAAACCCTAAAATAAAAACCCCAAGGAATATTGTGGCCAAATTTCAGAACTATCAGATTAAGGAAAAAATTTTACAAGCAGCCAAAAAAACCCCAATTTAAATACCGAGGTGCCACAATAAGAATCACCCAAGATCTGGCTGCCTCCACCTTAAAGGATCAGAGGGCCTGGAATGTGATATTCCAAAAGGCAAAAGAACTTGGAATGCAGCCAAGAATAAACTACCCAGCTAAGCTGAGCATTTTCTTCCAGGGAAGAAGATGGACATTTAATGAAACAAATGAATTCCATTTGTTTCTAAGGAAAAAATCAGAACTAAACAACAAATTTTATCTCCAACCATAGGACTCAAGAGATACAGAAAAGGTAAACTGAACTCTTGAGAATTTTATTTCTCTTGTGGATATACAAAAAGAATACATGTATAATTTGATTTTACTGATATAACATAAAAAAGGGAAGTAGATATGCAAAAGGGATGATGGGAGAATAAGGTGGGAAGGAGGGATAAAAAGAGGGAAACCACATCTCATGAAGACGCAAAGGAAACTTATCATATCTGAGGGAATTTAGAGAGGGGAGGAAATTTGTGAATCTTACTTCATCAGAGTTGGCCCAAAAGAGAAAATAATTGACATTTGTTTTAGAGAAAATTCTCTTTTGCCTCATTAAAAAAGGGGAGAGGAAAAGGGAAAGAAAAAGAGTAATAAGGGAAGGAAGGGGAAAGATTCAAAGGGGGGAGGGAGGGATCCTAAAGAGGGTAAGCATCGTGGATACAAGAGGGGACATAAGTTTAAAAGGGGAAAGAGGGTTATGGAGGCAAGAATAAATAAAGATAATCTGGGGTTTTAGGATGGCAGGAAAACAGATTTAGTAATTTAACTGAAATGAATGGGATGAACATTCCACAAAGAAGAGGCAGAAGCAGACTGGATCAAAGTCAGAACCCTACAATATGTTGTTTACAAAAAACACATTTAAAGCAGGGAGATACATATAGAGTAAAGGTAAAAGGCTGGAGCAAAATCTATTATGCTTCAGGTGAAGTCAAAAAAGCAGGGGTAGCTATCCTTATCTCAAATCAAGAAAAAGCAAAAACTGATCTAATTAAAAGAGATAAGGAAGGAAACTACATCCTGCTAAAGGGTAGCATGAACAATGAAGCAATATCAATATTAAACATATATGCACCAAGTGTTATGGCATCCAACTTCCTAAAGGAGAAGTTAAGAGAGTTGCAAGAAGAAATAGACAACAAAACTGTAATAGTGGGAGATCTCAACCTTGCACTCTCAGAATTAGACAAATCAAACCACAAAACAAATAAGAAAGAAATTAAAGAAGTAAATAGAATATTATAAAAATTAGGTATGTTAGATCTTTGGAGAAAATTGAATGGAGACAGAAAAGAATATACTTTCTTCTCAGCAGTTCATGGAACTTATTCAAAAATTGACCATATATTAGGACATAAAAACCTTAAATTAAAATGCAAGAAAGCAGAAATAGTAAATGCTTTCTTTTCAGATCATGATGCAATAAAAACTATATTCAACAAAATGTTAGGGGTAAATAGACCAAAAAGTAATTGGAAACTAAACAATCTCATCTTAAAGAATGATTGGGTCAAGTAGCAAATTACAGATACAATTAATAATTTCACTCAAGATAATGACAATGATGAGACATAATACCAAAATTTGTGGGATGGCAGCCAAAGCGGTAATAAGAGGGAATTTTATATCCTTAGAGGCTTACTTGAATAAAACCGAGAAAGAAAAGATTAATGAATTGGGCTTGCACCTAAAAAAACTAAAAAAAGACCAAATTAAAAATCCCCAATCAAACACTAAATTTGAAATTCTAAAATTAAACGGAGAAATTAAAAATATTGAAAGTAAAAAAAAAAAAACTATTGAAGTAATTAATAAAACTAAGAGTTGGTTCTATGAAAAAGCCAATAAAATAGATAAGCCTTTGTTAATCTGATAAGAAAAAGGAGGAAGGAAAATGAAATTAGTAGTCTTAAAAACGAAAAGGGAGAACTTTCCACCAATGAAGAGGAAATTAGAGAAGTAATAAGGAGTTATTTTGCTCAACTTTATGCCAATAAATTTGATAACCTAAGTGAAATGGATGACTATCTCCAAAAATATAGACTTCCCCAACTAACAGAGGAGGAAGTAAATTGCTTGAATAGTCCCATTTCAGAAAAAGAAATAGAACAAGCAATTAAACAACTCCCTAAGAAGAAATCCCCAGGACCAGATGGATTTACATGTGAATTTTATCAAACATTTAAAGAATAATTTGCCCCAATGCTATATAAATTATTTGATAAAACAGGGAATGAAGGAGTCCTACCAAATTCCTTCTATGACACGGACATGGTACTGATACCTAAACCAGGTAGGCTGAAAACAGAGAAAGAAAATTATAGACCAATCTCCCTAATGAATATTGATGCTAAAATCTTAAATAAGATATTAGCAAAAAGACTAACAGAAAATCATCTCCAAGATAATACACTAGATCAAGTAGGATTTATACCAGGAATGCAGGCTGGTTCAATATTAGGAAAACTATAATATAATTGCATATTAATAACCAAATTAATAAAAACCATATGATCATCTCAATAGATGCAGAAAGCATTTGAAAAATCCAACATCCATTCCTATTAAAAAACACTTGAGAGATAGGAATAAAATGGTCTTTTCCTTAAAATAATCAGCAATATCTATTTAAAACCATCAGTAGGCATCATATGTAATGGAGACAAACTGCAACCATTCTAATAAGATCTGAGGAAACAAGGTTGCCCACTATCACTGTTACTATTCAATATTGTATTAGAAACGCTAGCTTTGGCAATAAGAGATGAGAAAGAGATTAAAGGAATAAGAATAGGCAATGAGGAAATCAAATTATCACTCTTTACCAATGACATGATGGTATACTTAGAGAACCCCAGAGATTCTACTAAAAAGTTATTAGAAATAATCCATAACTTTAGCAAAGTTGCTAGTTATAAAATAAACACACATGAGTCATCAGCATTCTTATATATCACTAAAAAATCCAACAGTCAGAGTTACAAAGAGAAATTCCATTTAAAGTAACTACTGATAATATAAAATATTTAGGAATCTATCTGCCAAGGGAAAATCAGAAACTTTATGCACAAAATTACAGACCACTTTTCACACAAATTAAGTCTGATTTAACCAATTGGAAAAATATTAAATGCTCTTGGACAGGGCAAGCAAATGTAATAAAGATGACATTACCTAAACTAATCTATTTATTTAGTGCTATACCAATCAGACTCCCAAAAAACTATTTTAATGACCTAGAAAAAATAACAACATAATTCATATGGAAAAACAAAAGGTCAAGAATTTCAATATAATGAAAAAACAAATCAAATGAAGGTGGGTTAGCTGTACCAGATCTAAAATTATATTATAGAGCAGCAATTACAAAAACCATTTGGTATTGGCTAAGGAATAGATTAGTTGATCAGTGGAATAGGTTAGGTTCAAGGGATAAAACAGCCAACAACTATAGCAACCTAGTCTTTGACAAACCCATAGACCCCAGCTGTTGGGATAAGAACTTACTTTTTGACAAAAATTGCTGGGAAAATTGGAAACTAATATGGCAGAAACTAGGCATTTATCCACACTTAACACCATACACCAAGATAAGGTCAAAATGGGTTCATGACCTAGGCATAAAGAATGAAATTATTAATAAATTAGAGGAACACAGGATATTTTACCTCTCAAACCTGTGGAAGGGGAAGGATTTTATGACCAAAGAAGAACTAGAGATCATTACTAATCACAAAATAGAAAATTTCGATTATACCAAACTGAAAAGTTTTTGTACAAACAAAACTAATGAAGACAAGATTAGAAGGGAAGCAATAAACTGGGAAAATATTTTTACAGGCAAAGGTTCTAGTAAAGGCTTCATTTCCAAAATATATAGAGAATTAACTCTAATTTCTAAAAAATCAAGCCATTCTCCAATTGAAAAATGGTCAAAGGTATGAACAGACAATTCTCAGATGAAGAAATTGAAACTATTTCTAGTCATATGAAAAGATGCTCCAAGTCATTATTAATCAGAGTAATGCAAATTAAGACAGCTCTAAGATACCACTACACACCTGTCAGATTGGCTAATATGACAGGAAAAAATAATGATGATTGTTGGAGGGGATGTGGGAAAACCAGGACATTGCTGCTGTGCTGCTGTGTTGGTGGAGTTGTGAATGAATCCAACCATTCTGGAGAGTACTTTGGAACTATGCTCAAAAAGTTATCAAACTGTGCATACCCTTTGATCCAGCAGTGTTACTACTGGGCTTATATCCCAAAGAGATCATAAAGAAGAGAAAGGGACGTGTATGTGCATGAATGCTTGTGGCAGCCCTCTTTGTAGTGGCTAGAAACTGGAAACTGAGTGGATGCCCATCAGTTGGAGAATGGCTGAATAAATTGTGGTATATGAATATTATGGAATATTATTGTTCTGTAAGAAATGACCAACAGGATGATTTCAGAAAGGACTGGAGAGACTTACATGGACTGATGCTGAGTGAAACGAGCAGGACCAGGAGATCATTATATACTTCAACAACAATACTATATGATGACCAGTTCTGATGGACCTGGCCATCCTCAGCAACGAGATCAACCAAATCATTTCCAATGGAGCAGTAATGAACTGAACCAGCTAATGCCCAGAGAAAGGACTCTGGGAGATCACTAAAAACCATTACATTGAATTCCCAATCCCTATATTCATGCCCACCTGCATTTTTGATTTCCTTCACAAGCTAATTGTACAATATTTCAGAGTCTGATTCTTTTTGTACAGCAAAATAACAGTTTGGTCATGTATACTTATTGTGTATCTAATTTATATATTAATATATTTAACATCTACTGGTCATCCTGCCATCTGGGGGAGGGGGTGGGGGGGTAAGAGGTGAAAAATAATCTTGCTTTTTCCATATACAATGATCTCCTGGTTGTACTTACTTCACTTAGCATCAGTTCACATAAGTCTCCTCCGAACTCTCTGAAATAATCCTGCTGATCATAGAACATTTTTATCCCATAACATTCATATACCACAACTTATTCAACTGAGGGGCATCCACTCAGTTTTCACTTTCTTGACACCACAAAAGGGGCTGCCACAAACATTTTTGCACATGTGGGTCCCTTTCCCTGCATTATGTTCTGCTTGGGATACAGGCCTCATAGAGGCATTGCTGGATCAAAGGGCATACAATTGATAGTTCCAAGTTCCTCTCCAGAATGGTTAAGTTCACAATTCCACCAACAATGTATCAGTGTCCCAGCTTTCCCACATCTTTTCCAATATTTGTCATTATCTTTTTCTGTCAACTTAGGCAATCTGAGAGATGTGTAATAATACCATAGAGTTGTCTTAATTTGCATTTACCTAATCAATTTAAAGCAACATTTTTATATGACTAGAAATTATTTCTTTACTTCATTTGAAAATTGTCCATATCCTTTGACCATTTATCATTTAGAGAAAAGGTTGATTTCTTATAAATTTTTGTCAATTATCTATATATTTTAGAAATAAGGCCTTAATCAGAAGCCTTTAATGTAAAAAAAAAAAAAATCTCAATTTTCTGCTTCCTTTCTAATCTTGTCTGCATTGCATTGGTTTTGTTTGTACAAAAACTGTTTAATTTAATATAATCAAAATTACACATTTTGCATTACATAATGTATTCCAGTTGTTCTTTGGTCACAGATTCCTTTCTTCTCCACATATCTGAGAGGTAGTCTATCTTTTGGTCCTCTAATTTGCTTATAATATTACTCATTATGTCTAAATCATTAATCATTTGATCTGACAGAGGTATCCAGTGTTAGGAGTGGGTCAGTGCATAGTTTCTATCATATTAATTTCAAACTTTTCCATCAATTTTAGTCAAATAGTGATAAAGAAGCTGGAGCCTTTGGGTTTATCTTTGGGTTTACTACATTATTATTATTATTATCACTATTATTATTGACTATTGTGTCTTTAGAATCTCACCTATTCCCCTGATTCACTGTTCTATTTCTTAGTCAGTACCAAATGGTTTTTGATGACTGATGCTTTATAATACAGTTTTAATTTTGGTAAAGCTATGCCATTTTCATTAGCAATTTTTTATATTAATTCTTTTGAAATCCTTGGCATTTTGTTCTTCCAGATGAATTTTGCTATTATTTTTTCTAGATCTATAAAAAAATTTCTTGAAAGTTTGATTGCTATGTCTCCCATGATCATTTTATGTTTTTCCAGTTGAATGCATCTGACTTTATTTGTGTGGAAATGTTTTGTAATTGTGTTCATATAGTTCCTGACTATTTTGGCAAGTAAACTACCAAAATGTTATAATATTGACAGATATTTTAAATAGAATTTCTCTCCATATCTCCTGCTGCTAAACTTTGTTGGTAACATATAAAAATGCTGATGATTTGTTTGGATTTGTTTACTTGGGCAAATAAACAATAACAGAAAGAGTGAAAATATTATGTTGTAGTCCACACTCAGTTCCCATAGTTCTTTCTCTGGGTGTATATGGCTCTCTTCATTACTGGACAATTGGAACTCGTTTGAATCATCTCATTCTTGAAGAGAGCCCTATATATCAGAATTGATCTTTGTACAGTCTTGTTCTTGCCAGTTATAAAGATCTCCTGGTTCCATTTCACTTAGCATCAATTCATGTAAGTCTCTCCAGGCCTCTATGAAATT
This sequence comes from Sarcophilus harrisii, assembly GCF_902635505.1. Classification (NCBI taxonomy): domain Eukaryota; kingdom Metazoa; phylum Chordata; class Mammalia; order Dasyuromorphia; family Dasyuridae; genus Sarcophilus; species Sarcophilus harrisii. The sequence goes on along the minus strand of NC_045426.1, from coordinate 594,799,704 downwards.
GTTATGTTTGACATTTCTTACAGAATAATAATATTCCATAACATTCATATACCACAATTTATTCAGCCATTCTCCAATTAATGGGCGTCCATTCAGTTTCCAGTTTATAGCCGCTACAAAAAGGATTGCCACAAATATTTTAGCACATGTGGGTTCCTTTCCCTTCTTTAAGATCTCTTTGTGATATAAGCCCAGAAGTAACACCCCAGTGTTCCTAGCATTTCTAATACAATACTAAATACTAATGGTGATAATGGGCAAATTTGTTTCACTCCTGTTCTTATCAGGAATGAGATTCCAGTGTATGCCCATTACAAATGATGCTTGCTTATGGTTTTAAACAGACACTACTGACTATTTTAAGGAAAAGTTCGTTTATTCCTATACTCTTTAGTGTTTTTAAGAGGAATGGGTGTTGGATTTTATCAAATGCTTTTTCTGCATCTATTGAGATAATCAATTTTTTGTTAATTTGGTTATTGATATAGTCAATTATGCTAATAGTTTTACTAATATTGAGCTAGCCCGGCATTCTTGTTATAAATTCTGCTTGAATGTGGTGTATTATCCTTGAGATGATTTTCTGCAAACTCTTTGCTGATATTTTATTTAAGATTTTTGCAAATGAATTAACTAAAGCTTTATCTATTTTGTTGGTTCTTTTTCATAAAACTAACAGTGTTGTTTTAATTGAATAGTTTTTTATTAGTTTCAATGTAATTGATCTATTCTTTTATTTTTAGAATTTCAAGTTGGGAATTTGATTGGGATTTTTTAATTTCCTCTTTTTTTAACATTTTTTAGTTGCAAGTCCAATTCATTGATCTTCTCTTTCTCTGTTTTATGCAAGTAAGCCTCTAGAGATATAAAATTTCCCCTTATTGCCACTTTAGCTGCATTCCATATATTTTGGTATGTTGTCTCATTATTGTCATTCTCTTGGAAGAAATTATTGTGTCTATGATTTGCTGTTTCACCCACTCATTCTACAGGAGGAGATTGTTTAGTTTCCAATTACTTTTTGGTCTATCTTCCCATGACTTTTTACTGAATAATTTTATTGCATCATGATCTGAAAAAAATGCATTTATAATTTCTACCTTTTTGCATTTGATTTTGTGGTCTTTATGTCCTAATATGTGTTCAATTTTTGTATAGGTTCCATGAACTGTCAAGAAGAACATGTATTCCTTTCTATTTGTATTCAATTTTCTCCAAAGACCTATCATACCTAACTTTTCTAGTATTCTATTTATCTCTTTAATGTCTATCTTATTTATTTTGTGCTTTGATTTATTTAAATTTTATAGTGCAAGGTTTAGCTCTCCCACTACTATAGTTTTGCTGTCGATATCTTCTTGCAACTCTCTTAACTTCTCATTTGGGAATTTTCATGCTATCCTACTTGGTGCATATATATTTAGTATTGATATTGCTTCATCATCTATGATACCTTTTAACAAGATATAGTTTTCCTTTTTATGTTATTTAATTAGATCAAGTTTTGCTTTTGCTTGATCTGAGATCAGGATGGCCACCCCTATTTTTTTTTTTTTTAACTTCACCTAAAGCATAATTGATTCTGCTCCAGCCTTTTACCTTTACTCTGTATATATCACTGTGTTTTAAATGTGCTTCTTGTAAAAAAACATATTGTAGGATTCTGGCTTTTAATCCAGTCTGGTATCTGCTTCCACTTTATGGGAGACTTTACCCCATTCACACTTATGGTTCTAACTATAAATTCTGTATTTCTTGGATCTTATTATCCCCAGATTATACTTTTCTCTTTGCTTTTCCCCTTACCCCTCTCCCCAGTATTTAACTTATGAGGAACACTTGCCTCATGCAGCCCTCCCCTTTTAGGATCCCTCCTCTTTAGAGTCCCTCCCCCTTTCTTATACCTTTCCCTTACTATTTCTGTATTCTCTTCTATTTAGACTAGCCCTTCCCTTTTTGTCTTTCCCCTCCCATGTTTCAATGAGAGAAGTTTCTAGGTAAATCACATGTATCTAATATTTTTTCTTTGAGCCAAATCTGATGAGAATAAAATTCACACAATGTTCATCCCCTTCCCTTTTTTCCTCAAATATAATAGGTTCCCTTTACCTCTCAGTGAGATGTAATTTCCCTCTTTTTACCTCTACTTTTCTCATTATCTGGTACAATCTCCTTTCAACTTCTAGTTCTTTTTTATATTACAACAGTAAAACCAAATTATATATGTACTTTCTATGTACCCATAACAGAATTGCAGTTCTTTTTACCTTTTTATGCTTCACTTGAGTCCTCTATTTCAGGGTCCAATTTTTTGTTTAGCTATGATCTTTTCATTTGAAATAAATAAAGTTCACCTGTTTCATTGAAAACACATCTTCTTCCCAGGAAGAAAATGCTTCATTTAGCTGGGTACTTTATTCTTGGCTGCATTCCCAGTTCCTTTCCCTTTCAGAATATATCAGATTCCAGGCCCTCCAATTCTTTAATGTGGAAGCTGAGAGATTTCCTTGGTAACTGAAATGTTTCTTTGGCTGCTTGTAATATTTTTACCTTGGTCCAATAGTTATGACATTTAGCCCCAATATTCCTTAGAGTTAAAAATTTGGGGTCTCTTTCAGGAGGTATTCAATGAATTATTTCAATGGCTATTTTACCTTATGATTCTATGACTCCTTGGCAGTTCCCTTTGATGATTTGCTGAAAAATAATATCTAGGCCCTTTTTTTCATCATGATTTTCAGAGAGTTCAAAAATCCTTAGATTATCTCTCTTAGATCTATTTTCCAGGTCAGTGGTTTTCCCAAGTAAGTATTTTATATTTTTCTCATTTTTAATTTTTTTTAGTTTTACTTGACTGATTCTTGATGCCTCATCAAGTCATTCATTTTCACTTGGTCAATTCCGGGTTTTTAGTGAATTATTTTTTAATTTATTTTTTTACTTCATTTTGTGTTTATCCAATTGAGTTTTTAAATGAGTTGTTTTGTTCTGTGGATTTTTTTTCTATCTCACAATTTTTAAGCAGTTATTTTCTTTTTCTTTTTTTTAAATAGCTTTTTATTTAAAAGTTATATGCCTGGGTAATTTTATAGCATTGACAACTGGCAAACCTTTTGTTCCAATTTTCCCCCTCATTCCCCCATCCCCTCCCCCAGATGTCAGGTTGACCAATACCTGTTAAATATGTAAAAGTATAAATTAAATACAAAATATGTATACATGTCCAAACAGTTATTTTGCTGTACAAAAAGAATCAGACTCTTAAATAGTGTATAATTAGGCTGTGAAGAAAATAAAAAATGCAGGCAGACAAAAATAGAGGGATTGGAAATGTATATCAGTTCACACTGATTTCCCAGAGTTCATTCACTAGATGTAGCTGATTCTATTTATTATTGAACAAATGGAACTGATTTGTTCCATCTCATTGCTAACAATGGCCAGTTCCATCAGAATTGATCATCATATAGTATTGTTGTTGAAGTGTATAATGATCTCCTGGTCCTGCTCATTTCACACAGTTTCACTTCATGTAAGTCTCTCCAGGCTTTTCTGAAATCATCCTCTTGGTCATTTCTTACCAAACAATAATATTCATATACCACAATTTATTCATCCATTCTACAATTGATGGGCATCCACCCAGTTTCCAGTTTCTGGCCACTATAAAGAGGGCTACTATAAACATTGTTTCACATACAGGACTCTTTCCCTTCTTTAAAATCTCTTTGGGTTATAAGCCCAGTAGTAACACTGCTGGATCAAAGGTATGCACAGTTTGATAACTTTTTAAGCATAGTTCCAAATTTTTTCTCCAGAATGGCTGGATGTATTCACAATTCCACCAACAATATATTAGTATCCCTGTTTTCCCACATCCCCTCCAACATTTCACATTATCTTTCCCTGTCATTCTAGCCAGTCTCACAGGTATGAAGTGGTCTCTCAGAGTTGTCTTAATTTGCATTTCTCTGATTAATAGTGAGTTGGAGCATCTTTTCATATGGCTAGAAATAGTTTCAACTTCTTCAGCTGAGAATTGTCTGTTCATAGCCTTTGGACATTTATCAATTGGAGAATGGCTTGATTTCTTATACATTAAAATCAATTCTCTATATATTTCAGAAATGAGGCTTTTACCAGAAACTTTGATTGTAAAAATGTTTTCCCAGTTTATTGCTTCCCTTCTAATCTTGTCTACATGAGTTTTGTTTGTACAAAAACTTTTCAATTTGATATAATTAACATTTTCTATTTTGTTATTAGTAATGATCTCTAGTTCTTCTTTGGTCAAAAATTTCTTCCTCTACCACAAGTCTGAGAGGTAAACTATACTATGTTCCTCTAATTTATTTATAATCTCATTTTTTTATGCCTAGGTCATGGACCCATTTTGACCTTAATTTGGTGTACGGTGTTAAGTGTGGGTCAATGCCTAGTTTCTGCCATAATAATTTCCAATTTTCCCAGCAATTTTTGTCAAACAGTAAGTTCTTATCCCAAAAGCTAGGGTCTTTGAGTTTGAACCTAACCTATTCCACTGATCAACTGGTCTATTTCTTAGCCAATACCAAATGGTTTTGGTCACTGCTGCTTTATAATATAGTTTTAGATCTGGTACAGCTAGGCCACCTTCATTTGATTTTTTTCAATAATTCCCTTGAAATTCTTGACCTTTTGTTTTTCCATATGAACTTTGTTACTATTTTTTCTAGGTTATTAAAATAGTTTTTTGGGAGTCTGCTAGATTAGCTCTAAATAAATAGATTAGTTTATGTAGTATTATCATCTTTATTATATTTGCTCACTCTATCCAAGAGAATTTAAAATATTTCCAATTGGTTAGATCAGACTTAATTTGTGTTGAATGTGTTTTGTCCTTTTGTTCATACAGTTTCTGGTTTTCCCTTGGCAGATAGATTCCTAAGTATTTTATATTATCAGTAGTTACTTTAAATGGAATTTCTCTTTGTAACTCTGACTGTTGGATTTTGTTAGTGATATATAAGAATTCTGATGACTTAGATGGGTTTATTTTGTATCCTGCAACTTTGATAAAAGTGCAGATTATTTCTAATAACTTTTTAGTAGAATCTCTGGGGTTCTCTAAGTATATCATCATATCAGCAAAGAGTAATAATTTGGCTTCCTCATTACCTACTCTAATTCCTTAAATTTCTTTCTCAACTTTTCTTGCCAAAGGTAGCATTTCTAATACAATATTGAATAGTAATGGTGGTAGTGGACAACCTTGTTTCACTCCTGATATTATTGGGAATGGTTGCAGTTTGTCCCCATTGCATATGATGCTTACTGATGGTTTTAAATAGATGCTACTGATTGTTTTAAGGGAAAGTCCATTTATTCCTATACTCTCAAGTGTTTTTGATAGGAATGGATGTTGGATTTTATTAAATGCTTTTTCTGCATCTGTTGAGATGATCATATGTTTTTTTGTTAATTTGGTTAGTTTTATGGCCAAGTATACTAATAGTTTTCCTCATATTAAGGCAGCCCTGCATTCCTGGTATAAATCCTACTTGATGATGGTGTATTATCGTGTGGATGATTTTCTTTAGTCTCTTTGCTAATATCTTATTTAAGATTTTAGCATCAAAAAAAAAAAGATTTTAGCATCAATATTCATTAGGGAGATTGGTCTATAATTTTCTTTCTCTGTTTTCAATCTACCTGGTTTAGGTATCAGTACCATGTCTGTGTCATAAAAGGAATTTGGTAGGAATCTTTCATTCCTTATTTTTTTTCCAAATAGTGTATATAACATTGGAGTTAATTGTTCTTTAAATGTTTGATAGAATTCACATGTAAATCCATTTGGCCCTGGGGATTTTTTCTTAGGGAGCTGATTAATAGCTTGTTCTATTTCTTTTTCTGAAATGGGACTATTTAAGCAATTTACTTCTTCCTCTGTTAATCTGGGAAGCCTATATTTTAGGAGGTAGTCATCCATTTCACTTAGGTTATCAAATTTATTGGCATAAAGTTGGGCAAAGTAACTTCTTATTATTTTTCTAATTTCCTCTTCATTGGTTGAAAGTTCTCCTTTTTCATTTTTAAGACTAGAAATTTGATTTTCCTTTCTCCTTTTTCTAATCAGATTTACCAAAGGTTTATGTATTTCATTGTTTTTTTCATAAACCAAATCTTAGTTTTATTTATTAGTTCAATAGTTTTTTTTTTACTTTCAATATTATTAATTTCTCATTTTAATTTTAGAATTTCAAGCTTAGCATTTGATTGGGGGGTTTTAATTTGGTCTTTTTCTAGCTTTTTAAGTTGTAAGCCCAATTCATTGATCCTCTCTTTTACTGTTTTATTCAAATAGGCCTCTATCTATATATAATTTCCTCTTATTACCACTTTGGCTGCATCCAATAAATTTTGGTATGATGTTTCATTGTTGTAATTATCTTGAGTAAAATTATTAATTGTGTCTGTAATTTGCCGTTTCACCCAATCATTCTTTGGATGAGATTATTTAGTTTCTAATTACTTTTTGGTCTATGTACCCCTAACTTTTTGTTGAATGTAGTTTTTATTGCATTGTGATCTGAAAGGAAGCATTTACTATTTCTGCCTTTTAATTTTGAGGTCTTTATGTCCTAATATATGGTCAATTTTTGATCAGGTTCCATGAACTGCTGAGAAAAAAGTATATTCCTTTCTGTCTCCAGTTTTCTCCAAAGATCTGTCATACCTAATTTTTCTAATATTCTATTTGCCTCTTTAATTTCTTTCTTATTTGTTTTGTGGTTTGATTTGTCTAATTCTGAGAGTGCAAGGTTGAGATCTCCCACTATTACAGTTTTGTTTTCTATTTCTTCTTGCAACTCTCTTAACTTCTCCTTTAGGAAGTTGGATGCCATACCACTTCGTGCATATATGTTTAATATTGATATCGCTTCGTTGTTTATGCTGCCCTTTAGCAGGATGTAGTTTCCTTCCCTTATCTCTTTTAATTAGATCAATTTTTGCTTTTGCTTGATCTGAGATAAGGATGGCTACCCCTAAATTTCTGACTTCACCTCAAGGATAATAGATTCTGCTCCACCTTTTACCTTTACTATGTATATATTCCCTGTTTTAAATGTGTTTCCTGTAAACAACATATTCTAGTGTTTTGACTTTTGATCCAGTTTGCTATTTGCCACCACTTTATGGGAAAGTTTATCCCAGTCACATTTCCAGTTAAAATTAATACTTCTGTATTTCCTGCCATCTCATTATCCCCAGATTATGTTTTTCTTTTTCTTTCTCCCTTCAACCTTCTTTCGCAGTTTTAAATTTATGTGCCCCACTTGTATCACAGCACTCACCCTCTTTAGGATTCCCCTCTCCCCCTTTGTATCTGTTACCCTTTCTTGTACCCTTCCCTTATTACTCTTTTCCTTTTCCCTTTTCCTCTCCCCCTTTTTAATGAGGTGAGAGATTTTCTGTAAAACAAGTATGTTAATTATTTTGTCTTTGAGCAAACTTTGATGAGAGTAAGATTCACACAATATTCCTCCCCCTCTCTAAATTCCCTCAAATATGATAGGTTTCTTTTGACTCTTTGTGAGATGTAGTTTCCCTCTTTTTATCCCCCCTTTCCCCCTTTTCTAACATCATCCCCTTTCCATTTCTACTTCCTTTTTTTATGTTATATCAGTAAAATCAAATTATACATGTAGTCTTTTTTATATCCACAACAGAAATACGGATCTCAAGAGTTTCTTTTACCTTTTTCTGCTTCTCTTGCTTCCTATGTTTGGAGATCATTTTTTTTTTTTTTGTTTAGTCCTGGTTTGTTTCCTTAGAAATAAATGGAATTCATCTGTTTCATCAAATGACCATCTTCTTCCCTGGAAGAAAACGTTCAGCTTGACTGAGTAATTTATTCTTGGCTGCATTCCAAGCTCTTTGGCCTTTTGGAATATCAGATTCCAGGCCCTGCAATTCTTTAATGTGGAGGCAGTCAGATCTTGGTTAATACTTATTGTGGCACCTTGGTATTTGAGTTGTTTTTTTCTGGCTGCTGGTAAAATTTTTTCCTTAATCTGATAGTTTTGAAATTTGGCCACAATATTCCTTGGAGTTTTTATTTTAGGGTCTTTTTCAGAAGATGTTCGATGAATTCTTTCAATGCCTACTTTACCTTCTGGTTCTATTACTTCTGGGCAGTTCTCTTTGATGATTTCCTGTAAAATAGTATCTAGGCTCTTTTTTTCATCATAATTTTCGGTAAGTGCAATAATCCTCAGATTCTCTCTCCTACATTCATTTTCCATATCTGTTGTTTTTCTAAATAGATATTTTGTTCTTTTCTCTAATTTTTCGTTTTTATGGTCTTGCTTGCTTGATTCTTGATGTCTCAATGAATCATTGATTTCTATATGTTCAGTTCTGATTTTTAATGAGTTATTTTCTTCATTAGCTTTTTTTACTTCTTTTTGTATATGTCAAATTGAGTTTTTTAATGAGTTGTTTTGATTTATGGAATTTTTTTACATTTCACTATTTTTTTTAGTTAATTATTTTCTTTTTCCAATTCACAAATCCTACTTTCTTGTGAATTCTTTATCTTTTTCAATTCACAAATTCTGTTTCCCTGTACTTCATAGAAATTTTTTTACCTTTTCCAATTCATATTTCAAGAAGTTCTTACTTGCTTGCATAGCTTCTCTTTCCTTTCCTTATTTTTCTTCTAACTCTCTTTTGAGACTTTTAATGGTCTCTTCTAGGAGAATGTTATGTGAATGGGGCAGTGTAATACTTCCCTTTGGGGTATTGTCTGGAGACTGTTTGCTATTAGGCTTGTCAGGGTTGCAAACTTGCTCTTTTTCTGTATAGAGGCTTTCAATTGTCCTTTTGGTTTTTTTAAAGCCTTTAGGGTTTGCCTTCAGGGCAAGGATGTTACCAGTTTTCCCTGCAAAGCAGGGAAATGTATAAATAGGCTGCAAAAAGCAGGAAGTTATGGGAGTGCTCTGGGAAAAAATTCCCCCGCCAACAGGAAGTGATTCAGCATGGCTGAGCTATGGACTTGCCCAGTGGAGAACCCCAGCTTTGTGGCTTAGTGACTATCCTAAGACTAGAGTCTAAGCAGTGAAAGTGTCACTACCGTAAGCCAAAGCCCATCATGGGGCTGTGGATATTAGCAGCTGACCAGCTAATATCCCTGATCAGACTGGAAGTGTCTCTGCCCTGGAAGCAAGTCACATTGCAGAAGTTCTATTGACCCTGGCTGAGCCCTCCACTGTGCAGTTTAGAGGCTGCCCCATGCTTGACTTCCTTTGGAACTATGTTCAAAAAGTTATAAAACTGTATATACCCTTTGATCCAGAAATGTTACTACTTGGTTAATATCCCAAAGTGATTTAAAGAAGGGAAAGGGACCTGTATATGCAAGAATGTTTGTAGCAGTCCTCCTTGTAGGCCAGAAACTGGAAATTGAGTAGATGCCCATCATTTGGAGAATGGCTGAATAAATTGTGGCATATGAATGTTATGGAATATTATTTTTTGGAAAGAAATGACCAGCAGGAAGATTTCAGAAAGGCTTGGGGAGACTTCCATGAACTGATCCTGAGTGAAATGAGCAGGACCAAGAGATCATTATATATTTCAACAACAATACTATATAATAATTAATTCTGATGGATGTGGTCCTCTTCAACAATGAGATGAACCAAATCATTTACAATAGAGCAGCAATGAATTGAGCTAGCTACACCCAGTGAAAGAACTCTGGGAGATGACTATGAACCACTACATAGAATTCCCAATCTCCACATGCACTTTTGATTTCCTTCTCAGCTAAGTGTACACTGTTTCAAATTCCAATTCTTTTTGTATAGCAAAATAACTGTTTGGACATGTATCCATATATTGTATTTAACTTTACTTCAACATATTTAACATGTAGTGGTCAACCTGCCATCTGGGGGAAGGGGTTGAGGGAAGGAGGGGGAAAGTTAGAACAAAAGATCTTGCAATTGACAATGCTAAAAAAGTACCCATGTATGCATGGGTCATTCTCGTGCAGGGTCTTCTCATCTTGTATAAGTATATCTTGTATCTAAAAAGCTATAATAAAAAAAATAAAAGTATAATGTTTCCCCCCCAAAAAAAAATAAAATACATGCAAAGATAGGATTTAATATAAAAACATAAACATAGAAATGAAAAAAAAAAGTGACCATAGTTTGTGTTGATTTGCATTCATTCTCTTAATTCTTTTTCTGGATGCAGATGGCACATTCTGTCCAGTCTATTGTGTTTCTTTGGATCACTGAACCACTGAGAAGAACCAAGCCTTTCAAAGTTGATCATTGTACATTCTTCTGTAAGTTTGCACAACGTGTTCCTGGCTCTGTGGGGTTTTTTTGCTCAGCATCAGTTCATGTAAATCTTTCCAAGTCTTTATAAAATCAACTTATTCATCATTTTTATAGAATAGTATTCCATTACCTTTATATACCATAACTTGTTCAACCATGCCTCAACTGAAGGACATCAACTTATTTTCCAATTCTTTACTATCACAAGAAGAGCTGCTACAAAATATTTTTGCAAGAGAGTCCATTTCCCTCCTTTATAATTTTTTTGAATGCAGACCCATTATGCACAGTTTGATAACCCATTGGACATAGTTCCAAATTGCTCTCCAGAATGATTTGATCATTTCACAATTCTATCAGCAATGTATTAGTGTCCCAGTTTTTCCACATTCCCTCCAATATCTATCATTTTCTTTTCCGGCCACCTTAGTCAATCTGAGAGATGTGAGATAGTACCTCAGAATTATTTAAATTTTTATTTCCCTAATTAATAGTGATTTAGAAAATTCTTTTACATAACTATAGATGGTATTATTTCCATTAATATATAAGTATAATCACACAAACTATATTCATCATAATCAAGATATATAAGAAACCATAGACCCCCCCCACCCGAAAATAGGGAAAAATTATGCTTCAATATATATTAAGACACTATCATTTGTTTCTCTGAGGATGGATAATGTTTTTCAACATAAGTCCTTCAGAGCTGTCTTGGATCATTCTATTGCTGAGAATAGCTAAATCATTTACAGCTAATCATCTCAAAATATTTCTGCTACTTTTAAACTCAGTACATGTCACTTTGCCTCAGCTCTTGGAAGTATTTCTGGATTTTTTTCTTCTCATCATTTCTTATACCACAACAATATTTCATTCTAATAACATACCACAGTTTGTTCAGTCATTCCCCAATTGATGAGCATTCCCTAAATTTTCAGTTCTTTGACCCCAGAAAAAAAGATCTGCTATAAATATTTTTTGTATATATTGGACTCTTTCCTCTGTGTGTGTGTGTGTGTGTGTGTGTGTGTGTGTATGTTTCCTTTTGGGTTACAGACCTCGTAGTGGCATTGGTAAGTGTAATGGTATTAATGGATTTATAACACCTACTACCAAATTGCTCTGCCTAATGGTTGGATCAGTTCAGAAGTCCACCAACAATGCATAACTGTCTCATTTTTCCAAAATCCCCACCATCATTTGTCATTTTCCTTTTCTGTCCTGTTAGCCAAACTAATAGTAGTTCAACATTAGTTTTCATTTCTTCTATCCATAGTAAGTTAGAGCATTTTTACATATGGGTACAGATAGCTATGATTACTTCATCTGAAAATGATACATTTTTTATCAGTTCTTAATTAGGAAATTACTTTTATTTTAAAATATTTGATTCAGTTCTATATATGTTTGAGAAATGAGGCATTCATCAGGAAATTTGTCTGAAATTTTTCATAATTACTAATGGTAACTGTGCTTCCCCACACCATGTGTTATACACCTATGGACTACTCTAACCTGGTAGCTCCCCTTTGAGCCACTCTTAATGCCCATCCATCAATGGCACGGCTAGGCCACACTTACCCATTTTCAGGCACCAACCCGGATCCTACAGAGATAGACCACCAGGAGGTAAGGGTGAAGTGAAAGAGAACTTTATTCTTAGATAGTATATATTTATATCCCCCTGAAGATCTGGGGGGAAAAGGAGGTCCTCTAAGAACTTGGCATAATGGGATTGGCTCAAAAAGAGGGAGAGAGACATGCTAGGCTTTGAGAGCACTAAGGAGGGAGGTGTAGTACCTGGAGTCAGACACTGCCTCTTGGGGCTATGTCCCACCTCCACATAGGACTTGCCTTTCATCCCTCAGGTCCTCCCACATGACTTGAAGCATATTCCTTGCTCCCAGAGACTTTTTAGCCCTTATACCATGTATTCTATTCTTTCTCTCTTCACCCCCTATGCCTCCTCAAATGTTTGCTTTTGACTGTTCCATTCTCCAATCTGTCCTCTCTTCTATCATCCAAGCCTTTACACATACCCCCATTCCACTTTTCTCTAGTGTTAGACAGATATCTATAAGCAATTGAGGGTGCATATGATTCCCTCTTTGAGCCAATTCAGATGAGAGAAAAATTTACTCATTCATCCTCTATTTTCCCCCTCTTCTTCTCCACCAATATAAAAGCTTTTAATTGCCTCTTTTATGTAATATATTTTTTTCCATTCTAACTTTACCTTTATCTTTCTCCCAGTACATTCTTTTTCTCAACTTTTATTTTTTTAGATATTATTCCTTCATATTCAAATCACAGTTGTGCCTTCAATCTACCTACATTCCTTTTAACTGCCACAATAATAATAAAGTTCTTATGAGTTATAAGTATCATCTTCCAATGTAGGAAAGTAAACAGATAAATCTTAAATCCCTGATGATGTCCCTTTCTTGATTACCTCCTTTTTCTTCTCCAGATTTCTGTATTTGAGAACCAAATTATCTATCCAATTCTGGTCTTTTCATCAAGGATTGAAACTCTTGTATTTCATTGAAAATCTATCCATTTATCTGAATGATTATACTCAATTTTGGGGGATAGTAGATTCTTGATTGTAGTCCTTATTTCTTTGCCCTCTGGATATTCCAAACCCTTCAGAACTTTATTGTAGAAGCTGTTAAATCTTTTATTATTTTATTAGTGGTTCCATGATACTTGAATTATTTCTTTCTGGTTATTTCCTCTCAGATCTAGAAGTTCTGGATTTGTCTATAATATTCCTTGGAATCTCTCATTTGGGAGGTGAATGATAGATTCGTTCAATTTCTATTTTACCCTCTGGTTCTAGCAGTTTTCCTTGAAAATTTCTTCTAATTTTTACAGAATGATTTACTTCAGTGAACTTGTGTACCTCTTTTCCCATTTGACCAAGTCTATTTTTAAGTAGTTTATATTTCTTTATTATTATTATTATTATTATTATTATTTTATTGACAGAACCCATGCCAGGATAATTTTTTACAACATTATCTCTTGCCCTCACTTCGGTTCCGATTTTTCCCCTCTCTCCCTCCCCACCCTCCCCTAGATGGCAAGCAGTCCTATATATGTTGAATATGTTGCAGTATATCCTAGATACAATATATGTGTGCAGAACCAAACAGTTCTCTTGTTGCACAGGGAGAATTGGATTCAGAAGGTAAAAATAACCTGGGAAGAAAAACAAAAATGCAAACAGTTTACATTCATTTCCCAGTATTCTTTCTTTGGGTGTAGCTGCTTCTGTCCATCATTGATAAATTGAAACTGAATTAGGTCTCTTTGTCAAAGAAATCCACTTCCATCACAATACATCTTCATACAGTATTGTTGTTGACGTGTATAATGATCTCCTGGTTCTGCTCATTTCACTTAGCATCACTTCATGTAAGTCCCTCCAAGCCTCTCTGCATTCATCCTGCTGGTCATTTCTTACAGAACAATAATATTCCATAACATTCATATAGCACAATTTACCCAACCATTCTCCAATTGAAGGGCATCCATTCATTTTCCAGTTTCTAGCCACTACAAACAGGGCTGCCACAAACATTTTGGCACATACAGGTCTCTTTCCCTTCTTTAATATCTCCTTGGGGTATAAGCCCAGTAATAGCACTGCTGGGTCAAAGGGTATGCACAGTTTGATAACTTTTTGGGCATAATTCCAGATTGCTCTCCAGAATGGGTGGATTCGTTCATAACTCCACCAACAATGCATCAGTGTCCCAGTTTTCCAGCATCCCCTCCAACAATCATCATTACTTTTTCCTGTCATCTTAGCCAATATGACAAGTGTGTAGTGGTATCTCAGAGTTGTCTTAATTTACATTTCTCTCATTAATAATGATTTGGAACACTATTTCATATGAGTGGTAATAATTTCAATTTCATCATCTGAAAATTGTCTGTTCATGAGGGAGTCTATTTTCAATGAGTGCAAAAAGAAAGTGAGTAAGAATGGACAAGCACAATTGAAGGGTTGAATAAATTTTAAGTGAGAGGTTTGGGTAGGGATTTACATTTGTGAGTAAAAGAATAAGGGAGTAGTCCATGAAAGAAGAGAATTGGGTTTGAATAATAGCCACTTTGTAATTCAGACTGACTTGATTGGGGAGGCCATAACATTTACCAAGATGTTAATCATGGAGAAATTTGTTCTGTTGGGTTAACATCATCTACACAATTTCTTTGTAATCAAATGGGAGGTGGGAGAAGAGTTTTGTGTGAAAAGTGCTGGGAAAGGAAAATATAGGCCTTATGGATATTTGGGTACCTATAGTTTCCACCTAATTATAGGCTTTTTAAAAAGTCCACTTAAGCCTCATTTCCAAAATATATAGAGAATTGACTCTAATTTATAAGAAATCAAGCCATTCTCCAATTGATAAATGGTCAAAGGATATGAACAGACAATTTTCAGATGATGAAATGAGAAGGTAAAAATTTCCACTCACATGAAAGAGTGTTCCAAATCACTATTGATCAGGAAATGCAAATTAAGACAATTCTGAGATACCACTACACACTTGTCAAATTGGCAAAGATAACAGGCAAAAATAATGATGAATGTTGGAGGGGATGCAGGAAAACTGGGACATTGATGCATTGTTGGTGGAGTTGTGAATGAATACAACCATTCTGGAGAGCAATCTGGAATTATACACAAAAAGTAATCAAACTGTGCATACCCTTGGCTCCAGCAGTACTATTATTAGACATATCCCAAAGAAATACTAAAGAAGGAAAAGGGATCTGTATG
Source organism: Sarcophilus harrisii (assembly GCF_902635505.1). Lineage (NCBI taxonomy): Eukaryota > Metazoa > Chordata > Mammalia > Dasyuromorphia > Dasyuridae > Sarcophilus > Sarcophilus harrisii. The sequence continues at coordinate 594,784,566 of NC_045426.1, read as the reverse complement.
TGCCAAAATGTTTGTGGCAGTCCTTTTTGTACTGGCTAGAAACTGGAAAATGAATGAATGTCCATCAATGGGAGAATGGTTAGATAAATTGTGGTATATGAATGTTATGGAATATTCTTATTCTGTAAGAAATGACTAGCAGGATAAATACAAGCCGAAAGGCTTGGAGAGACTTACATGAACTGATGCTGAGTGAAATGAGCAGAGTCAGGAGATCATTATACACTTCAACAATGATACTATACAAGGATGTATTCTGATGGAAGTGAATATCTTTGACAAAGGGAAGGTCTAACTCAGTTCCAATTGATCAATGATGGACAGAAGCAGCTACACTCAGACCAGAGAAGGAACACTGGGAAATGAGTGTAAAGTGTTTGCATTTTTGTTTTTCTTCTCAGGTTATTTTTACCTTCTGAATCCAATTCTCCCTGTGCAACAAGAGAACTGTTCGGTTCTACACACATATATTGTATCTAGGATATACTATAACATATTTAACATGTATAAGACTGCTTGCCATTTAGGGGAGGGGGTGGACGGAGGGAAGGGAAAAGTTGGAAGAGCAGTGAGTGCAAGGGATAATTTTGTAAAAAATTACCCTGGCATATGTTCTGTCAATAAAATTTTTAATTAAAAATTAAAAATATTTTAAAAAGTCCACTTAAAATTCTACATTAAAAATCTTAGAAATATCTCAAAATATAACTTCATGACTAAATGAAAATAGTTTTTCTACTACAAAAAGCATTTCAGAACCTTAACTAATCATCAGAGAACTATGCTAAAGCACATTTTATTGTCATATAGTGCAGCTGTCTATAGCTAACAAAACAAAAACTTGAGCTAGTAAGTGAGTTGACGGATGCAAGTTTTTGACATACTGTCTTTCTGGAAGTAAAATGTTTGGGATATTGGAAGGGAAGAAGCAAAAGAAGAAGAACAATAACAACAACAAGAAAGAAGGAGAAGGAAAAATAAGGAAGAAGAAGAACAGCAACAACAATAACAACAACAACCAGAAGAAAAAACAAGACAGAGGAGGAGGAGAAGGAGAAGAAAGATCTTATATATTTGAGTTTCCACTTAATGTGAGGTGAGACATTTCTTTATTGAAGCCACTCCTCTCAAAAATAGCTGTAATAACAAAGGAGTCATATTTTATGCCATTTTACATGGCCAGTGTTATTCTACAGAAAGTCATTTATTTGAGCTATATTTCATTTCTCTAATCTCCCTATCTAAATTTAATTATTTATAGATCTTTGTATGATGGTAGTAACTGACTCCTTTGTTTATTTTTATAGGTTAATAGTTTTCTTTTTAAATATTTTCCAACTTATATATGTGTGTGTGTGTGTGTGTGTGTGTTTGTGTGTATGCTATAAAGGGGAGGATATGAATAGCATTTCATATTGATTAAATTTATATGAACTTGGAAAATATTTTAATCATATTTTAAATGAGTATTAAAAGAGGGAAATGAGAGAGGAAAAAATAAGAGTAAGTCCTATATTTTAAAAAAATACAATCTTGCTCATTCTTCTTTATAATTGGTTTAGTTATAAATGTTCTATCCTGATCATTCATGCTTTATAGAATTTGGAAGCTAAAGTTTACATGAGAAAATATATGTTCACTGCCAACCAGTTTCTGTTTACTGAGCACTACATGAATTCTCAGTTTGAGGGAAAAAAGAGCTTGAAATGGGCAGATTTGAGGTTTTAAATTTTTCAATAGGAAATAAGCTAGGGAGAAAGGTTGCTAACAAACTTTACAGCAAGGAAGTTGTCAGGGATTCAACCTGAGGTTCTTAGGTAAACATCACATAATGTATTTAAGACCCATAAGTGCTCAATTTACTGTCACTGTTTTGCCTGTTCTCTATGACTGGCATGTCTTCCTTCCAATTCAACATCTTAAAATCCCTTCTGAAATTAAATGCTTTGTGGTTCCTTATATTTCATCAAATGTACTTATGTTTTATTTTCTACTTGTGAGTTTCCTTTTTCTCCTGAGAAAGGTACTGATTAAAAAATATGGGGGAACAGTAACTATCTGTGACTATTTTTCAACATACAAATATTCTATTTGAATTCTCTCAACCAATGAAGAAAACATAGGCAAAATAATGCTGGAATCAAGAATTTAAAAGTCTTGTCTAAGTTCGTACAGCTAGTAAGTATTAAAGATTAGATTTGAACTTTTAACTTCTTGAGTCTAAACCCTTGAGTCCTTAATGCGCTAAACAATACTCTCTCTATTTTGAATAATAACATCTTTTAAAAATATTTCCTCCTATACTTTATGATCTATACATAGTCTTCTGTAGTGTTTGAGAAGGAAGCAATATTAAAAAAAAGGAATCAAAATATAGATTATATCTAAAGGTAGAATTACATTTGACTGCAAAGAAAAAGAGAATTTAGAGGAGGCAATGAGCTAGTTAACAGATAGCAAATGCCTAATAAATGCAGTGTAGCATATAAGTTAATATGGAAAGATGAAATGATAACTATAAGCAATATTTGCCACTTTAGAATTCATATTTTAGCTGAGGAGCAGAGAATACACTTTTACGATTGTAGATTTTAGAATACTTGTAAAATTACTAAAGAAGTCACACAAATTAATTTGCAGCTCTGAGGGTCTGAGAGGTGACCTAGGCAAATCACTTGATTTCTCAATACTCCAGGCAATAAAAATGGGTGGGGGGGAGAGAATGGCAATCAAGGTTAAGCACCTTGGTCAGGGCAATGTAGTTAGTGAGTGTCTGAATTTGAATCCAAATTTGAACTCAGATCCTCCTAACTCCAAATCTGGTTCTCTATCCACTGAACTCAACTGGTATATGTATAAACTCAGGGACTTTCCAAAAGTGATAAAGTACCATGTAAGAACAATCTGTGAATTTAGGGTAGTTTGGATAGAGTGATAGACAATAAATGATAGATAGGTAGCTAGATAGATAGACAGACAGATAAACACACATCACATTATTATTGCTTACATATATTGTCATAGTACTTGCGAAATTTTGCTGAATGGTTTGTTCTGTTGTTTTTTAAAAAAATATATATATTTTTTTTTTGCTCATAAGACAGATTATAAGTAAACAGAGCACTGTGGCAAGCAGCCTGATTTTATGAACAATCATAATAATTTATATTACTCCTCAAGTAATTAAAAAGAAAATAATGTCACTCTACAGTAAATATGCTGATTATATATAATAATACATATGTTTCTGTATATACAATACATATATTCATGTAAACAAGTTTGTGTATTAATATTAATATATATGTTTACATATAAATGCATTTACATGCATAATTGTATAATACATGTATTGTTTATATATACACATACACAGAATAATTTTTTTCTGCTGGGACAATATATGAGTTTGATCTGTATAATTCTGAGATAGATTATGAAATCTTAAGTCTCTTAGAAAGTGAGATTTTTGTCTACTCTTTGCTACCACTTACTGAACTTGTGAGGACCAAGAAGGTGAATTCTTTTTCCTGAAAGTTACAAAATTATCTGAAGTGAAACATATTAGTAGACTGCCTGCTTAAGTATCCTTGGCTATAACAAAGTAATCATCAATTTATATTTTCTTTCTTTTAGCTGATTGTAAAGGATTTTGATCATAGCATTTCATTCATAACCCAATTCAGCTCTAGTCCCCCAAATTGAAACAGTTGGGAAAGTCTACCATAATGTATCATGTGCCTGGATTTTAGTAACAAAGAAGTTTATTTTCCCCAAGTTTGGAAGTTCCTGAAAAATAACTGACATATGTTTTACATCATGTATGAGCATACATGTGTATGTAGACATGTTTCTGGGAATGTACACTTTTATAGATACCGTCCTTCAACACTAACCTAAAATTCAGACTTGCCCAGGTTTAACGTTCCCTTTACTTCTTAGAAGGAATAGGGTACTAAGGTAATTGTAAAAAAAGAACAAAATGGCATGTTGCCTGCCTGGGAGAATAATAAATGGAGAAGGCCTGAGCTTTCTTGTTCTCTTTATGCATTTCTTGGTGAAGGAGTTTTAGGAATCTTTTCCATTCAAAAATCTCCTTATTGAATGTAGAAGAATAATCTTGCCATCCTCTTTATCTTTTTTAATTACTATGATTGTTTTACTATCTTTCTGTCTCTACATATCTGGATCTGCATTCTGCTCTCTAGGTCTCTGTCTGTCCTTCTACTTCCCCATCTCATAATAGTTCAAATCTGTCCCCCAACCACTATTTCCTTTAGGAAACAATTTTAGGAAACTTCCCTTAGGCAATGATCTCTGTGAAATATAGCATATTTATTATGGGATTAAAGTCCATTAATTAATTGTATAACAGTCATATAGTTCCACTTATATTTTGTTTTCCTCTTTAAGTATCTATTCACTAGGAATTGGGTTTTCTTAGAATCTGCAGTTAATAATACATATTCCTTTTCATGCCTTTTTTCTTCTTGAAATGACTTGCACAAGATTGCAGCAAATTTCTTTGAGTAAACTTGAAAAAAAATATATGTAGAGAACTGGAATTCTGGAGAAGACTACTTGAAACAAGATGCTAACTCAGTTGAATTGATGAGATGATTGTTCTCTAGTTCACATATATATTTAGAACATAGCATGGTGATGTAATGGATCTCTAAGTTCACACATAATCAGTGTGCTGTAATGATATATTTTCAATAAGGTATATAAGGGCTAACAAGGAAGAGAGACATTTTAGCTTTAACCAGCCTCGTGGGGGCTGTCCTGCCTCCTGCACTCCTGCACTAAGATCAAGGCTGTAGTATTGGTCTCAAATTCTGTCATACATTCAATTCATTTATTAACCAAGTATACTGTGTTTCTATTAATCAAAAATGTGGGGTCTGATAAGACTCAATTATTTGAGCTGTTGAGTTGCTAGCCTTTTGTGGCTTCTCCTAGTCATAAGTAGTGATTGCTGATTAACACATATTATACATTCTTGCATTACATCTCACTTAACATTAATTATCTCATGCAAGTAGTTTTTTTTTTTAATTCATATCCAATTTCATATCAAGTACTCTAGGTCTAACATAAACTCCTACTTTGCTGGGAAGAATGAATCTATCCATCAGGAACTTTCTGCTTCCAGACCTTAAAATTTCTATGAATCTTCACCCAACTCTCATCATTTCCTCTAATTTCAGAGGGAAAAACATCCCTCATTCTTACAAGACTAAATTCTCTGCTTATTCCCATATAGAACCACTCTCACAAATTGTTTTCTCTTTCTAAAATTTTCATTTTTTACTGCCTCTTTCTAATCCTCCTGTATTGTCATGTGTTTTCAATCACAGAGAAGAAAAATAAAAACAAATAAGCAAAAATAAACCTTTACTTTCTGCTCAAATTATCATCTTATTTCTTTCTGGTATTGCTAAATTACTAGAAAGAGTAGTTTTTAATTGCTGCCATCCTTCAATACTATTCAATCTGTTCATGGAATGTGACTCCACTCCCACCCATGATCCCATATTCTATTGAAATTGGTGCCTAACATAGTGTTTGTTCACTGATAGATATGTCTGTCTGTTTTCTTTTTTTATAATTGAGAGTGATATCCAAGGCCAAGTTCTCCCAAATCTCCTCTGTTTTAACTCAAATTTCTTTGAGTAAACTTTTTATTTTAAGTTTTATTCATCAAATTTTCAAATATCTATGTTCAGGTTTCATCTCCATTAGCCAACTGCTTCTGCAAAGCTAGACATCTTTACATGCATCTCCTTATAGAATTTGAAACTAAGGAAGCCAAAACTGAAGTCCTCATTTGTCCCCTCTATCTATCTTCCTCACTACTTTTTAACATACTTACTCCTTTTGCCTCTACCATCTTCCTGTAAACAAAAGCTCATTTTTTTTCCTTTTTCTCTTTCTCTAATTCTCTACATCTAAATCATTATCTTGTTGATTAAAAATATGCCATTTTTTACATTCAATCACTCAATTTTATTCACACATCCATATCCTATTCCTACTCCCAATGATCTCTTTCTTGTGCTTTTGCAATAATATTCCAGAGAATATACTTGCTTCTAGTCTTCCCATTTTCTAATATTTCTTTCATAAAATTGCCAAAATGATCTTCCAAAGGTCATTCCTCTGAACAAAATCTTCATCACCTATAATCTTTCCCTCTATTGTGCCATTTTCTAGGGAACAAAATGCTAACTGCTTAGCCCAGCCTTTAAGTCATTCCACAAAAGTGGTTTTGATATATCTTCCCAGCCTCGTTTTTCAATTTCAAATCATGTGTTAATACAGTTCATTCTTTTTTCCATTATACAAATATATGCTGGTTGACTTCCATGCCAAGAATGTAGTCACATACCAACTCTCTCAATCTATTAAATCCCCATCTATTAAAAGGCTTTATTTTCATGAAAATCAAGCTAAAATGCCACCTTCTGTTGATGCATTTCCAGATTTACTCAGCTCATATTTCTTTTAGCACCTTCCCAAGCTCTTCATTGTCATAATTTTATTCCACTTTGTATTGTACAAGTTCCAGGGTGGATCTAGCACATTGCTTTGGTATATAACTTACTGAATAGAATTAACTGGAAATGAAAAAAAAATCACTTATAATACCACCTCACAAATAGAAAAAGTTCATGATGAAGTGGTTACAATTGGTCTCAGAGTCAGTTTGACTCCGGTTCAATCTTGCATCTAAAATATACTAGAAATATGATCTGGAGCAACTAAACTTCTCTTCTGAGACAATACCCTAGATTTATAAATTAAAAGGTTTTATTGCTTTTGTTGTCTCATTTAAGGTTTTCTTTCTACATATACTAGAATGGTTTTTATTTTCTTCTCCAGCTCATTTTTCAGATGAGGAAACCAGAACCAACAGGGTAAAAATGATTTGCCTAGGGTCACATAGCAAGTGAGTATCTCAGGTCAAATTTGAATTCAAGTCTTCCTGACTAAACTCAGTATTCTAAACACTGCACCATTTAGCTATCCATAAATTGAAATGCAGTTCCCCATTTCCTTTTGAAAAGGGACAACTGTCCCTGAAAGACATACTAAAATCTAAATCAGTGATTGACAGAAAAAAGACTAAGAAACCAACAAAGATTAATTGAATAAAAATGATCTTAAAGAACTTGGATGAGATCCAGGTAACATAAATTTAATTCAACAACATATCATTAATAATAATCATTCATAGCTTTAAAAGTGTGATTAGTGAAATTGTTATAATGGAAAATAAAGAGACACTATTCTAATCAAGTTATTAAATGTTTTAGTGGAAAGAACATTAACTATGACCTGGGTTCAATTCCTCCTGATGTTCTTTAATCATGTAATCATGCACATGTAATTCCATCTCCCTGACTTTAGCTTTTCCCTATGCAATGAAAGGTTAGAGTAGCATAATAAAGTTTTCATTTACTTAGCACTTTAATGTTTGCAAAGCTCTTTACAAATAATATCTCATTTTAACCTAAAAGCAACCTTGAGGATGTTAAATTCTTTTATTATTTCCATTTGAAGGAGAAAAAAACAGAGGTAAAGAGAGACTGAGATAAGAGAGAGGCCTCCTTGATGGAGGCCACCCAGATAGAAACTATTAGAGGACAAACCGAATTTAGACTCCAAATCATTTCTGTATCCACTGAGTCACTTTCTGTTGCTCTGAAGTGACTTCCATCTCTGCTTTTCTAATCTTATGAGCTGTATAGGAAAAAAATATAGTACACAAGGAAAAAATCATATTGCTCAACTCATGGCAAACAAATGATCAAGTTGCCCTCAATTCATAGTCAAGTGATAATGAGTTAGACTAAGAATTAAACAGAAAATTGATTGTGATGGAAAGAGATGGAGCTACATGGCACTGGAAATTTCTGAAAAACCTTGAATTAGCTCCAATTTCGTGTTCAATACACTATTGATTACATAGGGCTCTTTCATTTGCCTTGAATCTGAACCTTTTCCAATAAATTATCTCCATTAATTAAAATGAAGTTCCTTGAAAGCAGAGTCTCTTTTGTCTTTTTTCGTTATTCTGATTTCTTCCACAGAGGTTTGCACTTAGTAGACAATGTTTTTGTTTTCATTCATTCATTTACATGAACCCTCTGAGGCTTATAGTCATGCAATGTTGCTATCTAGCTATAATTCTGGATCTAATCATTATCTAAGAATTTTAGATCCTACATAAGTCAAAGAGCAATAGTCAAAATGTAGGAGAGGCATAAATAAATTAAAACATAATTCTATGAAATAAATCTGTGATATATGTATGATTTTATATAAAAATGTATATTGCTTCACTGTTTTTTTGAACTCAACGTCACACATCAATGTATCTCATTAATTTCCATTTCATAAATATGTACTGGCTAACTTCCACTCCCAAAATACTTTTACTTTATTACTTCATTTGTCTATCTATATGTATGTATATATACACATACATACATACACATAGATATTTAAATATAGATACACATATATTTCAGTGGATAAAACATTGGCAATGTTCTATTGGAATCAGGAAGACTCATCTTCATTAGTCAAAATACTGTCTCAGATATTTATTAACTACAGAACACTAGGCAGTCACCTAACACTGTTAGGTTCAGTTTCTTCATCTATAAAATCAGCTAGAAAAGGAAATGACAAACCACTTCAGTAACTTTACCAAGAAAACTCCAAAAGTGATTAGAAAGTGTGGTATACAATTGAAACTACTGAATAATTATATGTGTATACCACACACATACATACATATACATACATAAACACACATATTAAACATATATACAAGTTATATCCATAAATAAAAATTATAAAAGCTCGTAGTCAATAAATATTTATTAACATTCTCCTATGAGCGAGAGAGAGAGAGAGAGAGAGGAAGAAAAAGATTTTTTTTAGAGTATTGAACATAGTTTTTATTAATGAGGAAAAAGAAATGGAATGAATAAGATCATGTTCATAGTTTGATAAAGAAGCTGCATATAACAATGAATTCACTAATTTTTGTACAAATTGGGAGAAAATATGAAATTTCTAAAATCATATTTGTCCTATTAGACTGGCCTTGAAATTAAACTTGTAAAATAAATTTAGCCAGACATTTACATATTTCAAATAGTCTTATACACATATTTAATATTTGGCCACATTTGATGGTCAACATTGAATTATTTATTATAGTACAATCCCATTTGGCTATTTTTTATATTGCAGATATTATTCTACCTTCAGTTATAAAGATTTTTTTTTTAATTAAGACATGTAACTAGATTATATGGTCCTTTTTAATTTGGGAATTACAATATTAGTGATACTATAAATATAATTGCTAACTTGAGTTTGTGTAAATGTATTCAAATCTTCATAGCAGCTGCTTCAGGAGTCCACTTCTAAAATGTAGTCTTGTGCTGCCTCAGTTTTTAAGTATTTTAAATTAAACTGTCAATCACATAGCATTTGTTTTCCTTAATAAAATTCAGGAACATATATTCTAAAAAAAAAAAAAAAAAAAAAAAAAAAAAAAAAAAAAAAAAAAAAAAAAAAAAAAAAAGCCTACTCTCTTCAATAGCTATTTACAATAAAATCAAGGTAAAAAATGTATCCAAATGATACTAATGTAAAATGAGCTCTTTGGGGGGGAAATGATGTAAATTGTATCCCCTTACCCTTTGAGATGAGCCCTGAAATTTCCCTCCATGTCAGGGGAAGTTCCTGGGTCTCAAACTCTCCTCTGAAAGAGGCCCACTTTTCAGGGAACCCAGTTAAGTGATTTTATTCAGTTGGAGATCTTGGCCTGATTGTACTCTATTGAGTAGCCCAAACTGTTGCCAACCCCCAGGCAAGATTTAGGGTTGGTCAAATTGTCTTCACAGATCTCCTAAATAGGACCTTGCTCACTGTTGAAGATATTCTCTTCTCAGTGTAACCCACCTTTGCTTATTCCTTGCCCACTAAGAAGGCTGACTTCCTAGCAGCAAGCTGTTTTCTTAAGGCAAATAAAATTCCTTTTGTCACAGATTTCCGGTTTGCAAATTCTTTTGTATAAGATCTACAACTTTGTCCAGAGGGGATCTCACACCCCAGTTCTCTCATTTCATCATTTGGTTCCCTGACCTTATCAATACTTAATAATTTCAATGTTTATGTTGTTTATATATATATTTGTATGTATGTATTTCTAATATTTTTCTTATATTTTTATTTTTCTTATAATTTAAGATCTTCAAATGAAATTTCTTCAATTGTATACATAATTTATTAAGATTTTCTCCACAAAACAATTATTTTAATAATACTTTGACTACATTTTTTCCTTTCATTTCAGTTAAAACCCCTTTTAAATAGTCAATTTCATCATTTATATCTTAAATCAATCAACTAATGTTAATTTAATATTTACTTTCTGCTAAGTACTTCTCAATTTTTCTACATATTAGAAATATAACATACAAAACAAAAAAAAGGAAAGAAAGAAAGAAATACTTAAAAAGCTTAAAATCTAATAAAGAAAGGAAGGAAAGAAGGAAAGAAGCAAAGGTAAAAAGAAAGAAAAGGAAAAAAGAAAAAAATACTTAAAAAGTTTAAAGTCTAATAAAGAATGAAACACATGTAAATCAGTGAAAGCAACATAAGTATATAGGGTGTACAATATAGCTTTAAAAGGGATGGCAGTAGAAATTAGCTAAATCATCTGGATAAGGTGAATTTGAGCTGGAAATTGGGAATGAGAGCACTCCAAAGCACAAAGAAAAGCCAGAATGAAGACATCGAACTCAAAAGTAATATTCATGAGGAACCTTTAAAAAGATCATTACAACTCTATTTTAGAGTATGTTGAGGAAAACAAAATGTAATTGGAAAGGTAGAAAAGGCCAAGTTATTAATGGATTCTGCTAAACAAGAGCCAAAGAGGTAGGGAAAGAGCCAGGTCAACACAAGAAATATTCAGGAAAATACTTTGGTGAATAATGATATAAAATTCTGAAGAGAGGTTTAGCAGGTTTAAGAACTAGAGAATATAGTACATGGATATACTAAGAAATCATTTGGAGAAAATAGTTTCAGTTGAAGAATGAGGTTGAATCAGATTATGAAGAATTTAGAACTGTGGGAGAGAAAATAGATTTACCTACTGTGTATGGCTATTAAAAAAAAAAAAAAAGAGTTTGGCTGAGAAGGGAAGGATAGGGATAGAACAAACCTATAGGACATAGAAACATCTAGTGAACTTTTCCATTCTTTTTTTGTTATTCTTTGCTTTTGGTTATTTTTTTCTTTACAAATAGAAACACATGAAAATATGTGTAGACAGTACAAAAAAAGTAGAGGAACCAGTAGACAAGATAATGAAAAATAATGATAAATTGGAGAATAAAATGGAAGATCACTACTGAAAAAAAAAAAGAAAGAAATGATGAGGTCAAGAAATACAAAGACATAGTCTTGGCTAATGGAAGAACCATATCATTTTGGGAGATTAGAGTTAAGAAAAAGAGATCAATTATTTGATTCTGAATTTTATCAATTGAGTTGAGTAATGCATTGTACATAATGTGCCCTCACACGTTTGTAGAAGGAAAGCATGGTAAATTGTGTAGAATATTGAACTTGGAGACAAAAAACCATGGGATGAAATTATAGTTATACTATTTTTTTCCACGAGTCACCTAAACAATTTGAATGCCAGTTGTTTTTTTTTTATTTTTTTTTTATCTGTAAAATGAGATTAATAGTACCTCTCCCTTTAGTAACAACTTCACAATATAATTGTGAGGCTTAAGTGATATTTTTTAAATATTAGCAAAATGCCTTGTAAATCTTAAAGCAGTATGTGAGCTTATTAATTATTATTATTATTATTATTATTATTAGTGGGAATCTATGTATCTACTATTATTTATTATTGTTTTTTTCAGCAAAATTAGAATTTTGATAATTCTATTTTAGGTGTAAGGGATATTTTATATATATATTTTTTCCCTTCTTTTCATTTATATCATACCTTTAATAATTATTTTATTTCCCTGCTTTAACATATTAGCCATTCATGTATTAGTTGAATTCTGGCTTTTTATCTCTTTATCTATAAACCAATATAACTCTAACTAAATATTTGTTCTTCATTCTATGAATCTATAGTTATTTCATTATATGACAGATATTGTTTATCACAATAATTCAGTATAATGATGTAAGTTTTTTTTTCTTTTTTTGCCTTATGAAACTTTTGTTTCTTTCTATATGCCTGTGTGGCATTTCATATGTGAAAATTTCGGTAATGAAGATAATACCACCCCAACACTGAAAGTGTTGATGTAGTTATTGAAATGTAGTAGAATGATGCCAGTCTCAATCCAGATCTGAATTGTAGAGATTTGTATGTGGTACATTAAGTTCTGAGTGGGAAAATGAATTGTATAATTTCAATTGATATATTCATAAAAGAACACATTGTGCCTTTTCTCTCCAATCCACTAGGGAAACTATTAATCTCAAAGTATACTTGTAGGAGCAATCTAATTGGGTTAACATTTATATAAATCTTTGATAGAAAGAAATTTATAGTAAAAAGCATATTGTCATTCATTGCGATTTATAATGAGGTTTCTGTTTTCCTTTTTTCATTTTAGTTATTTCCCTGGACACAGATTTAGACAGTTTTCTTGTCTCAGGGAAAATACAGTAACATCAAAATTATCCACCATCCCTGCTAGGCAAAGAGGTCTTCCACATGAGTAAATTTAACAGATACCTATGAGGCTCACCCTTTAAGCATATTTAACTATTTTATATTTTACCTTGTACTTCATCTACTGAACACATTTTAACAAATCATTTTCAGGTTCATTATTTTTAATAGTTACCCCTATACACATACACCATCTCTGTCAATCCAAGGCCCTCCCTGTCATCTAGGATCAATGCAGGAATAAAGTCCTTAAGTGAACAAACATTCATTAAGTGCTTATTACTTGCCAGGTTAAGTGGTAAGTGTTAGAAATAAAAAAGAAATGCAAAATCAGTCCCAGCCCTCAAGTGCCTTACATTGTAAAGGCAGAGACACTAAGCAAACAATCTTCCAAACAAGATAAACTGGCACAAATTTAAGAGATAGCACTTAACAGTGGAGGGGACTGGAAAAATCTTGCACAAAAATGTTATTTCATTCTGTAAGAAGACCAAGATGTTAGTGAGGTAATACTATGACCTGCAAGACTATTGGATTTAAATGAAGGAAGGTAGTGCAAAATCATCAGTCTCACTTTCCCCTGAGGAGCCATCTGGGTCCAGTGGAAAAAATATAAAGTAGGATGACTGGAGATTGACCTAAAATTGACCTTTTTAAGTTTTAACTGCTCTCAGTTTGATTGAGTACACACCCAACCAATAATTAAGTAATCTAGGAGGGGAAGACCCTCAGGGTTTCTGGGAAAAAGAGAAATAATTAATATTTACATTCACTCTGAAGTAAAGGGGCCTAAAATGACCAAGGAGGGCTTGGCTTGGGACCTGTTATTGGTTATCAAAAGGAGCCAAGGATTTCAGTTTAATTCTTGGTCCTAGTTCATAAACCCCAACATATCTGGAGAGATTCCAGCAATAAAAATTTATATTCCCTTGAGTAGATCACTCACTGGTAAGAAGAGCCTAAAATTTTATATGGATGAGGGAAGGGAAAGAAGATAAAAGAAAAGAGAAGAGGAGAACGGATGGGGCTGGAAAGACGGGGAGAGGAGATGAAAAGCGATCTTTGTTGCCCAACTGGCCAGTTCCTCCTCCTACTCTTGGCAGTTGTTATTTGTCCTTCATTCTCCATAATGACCAAGACTGCAGTTCTAAGAAGATTGGAATGGTAGGAAGGGTCTAGATGATACAGGACTTTGAATTCTAAACACAGTATTTTGCATTTGTTCCTGGTGGAGATAGAAGCAACCCTGTAGTTTATTGATTTGGGGAAGTGACATGATTAGATCTGCACTTTGGAAAAATCACATTAAATAGTTGAATACAGAATGTATTGGAATAGGGAGAAATTTGAGATTGGTCATGTTGAGATTCAAAAGGAGATCCCAAAAGTTTATGGTTGTAAAACAGTGTCCTGAGGTGTCTCAAAAGAATTTGCAGGCTTGAACACATCTCCAAATCGAGGGGCAAAGTTTATTATAATTGTAAAACCAATTGAAGTGGGCTAATTGAAGGGGTGGAATTGAGGAGTAGTCTGGTATGCATCTCACCATTTGTCTCAGAAACCCTGTTATCATTGACCAACAAATTGTTATCTAGCAGTTAGCAAAGTTTCTAGGATTGTACTATAATATTCCTAAATCCAGAAAATGGGATTATTGCCCAACAGATTGGTAGAACAACCGTTTTCCCAAGGTTTGGGACCTCAGGATACCTGCTATATTTCTACTAGAAATTACACCTCATCAGTAAGCTCCACTAGCAGCCTTTTGAAATAATCTAGGTGAGAAGTGATAAGGGCCTGCACCTGAGAGGTAGCAGTGTCAGAGGAGAGGAAGAGCATATTCAAGAGATATTGCAAAGAAGAATTTGTTAGGATTTAGCAACAACTTGAAAATGAGGGGTGATAATGCAATATTCAAGATCATTCCTAGGTTGTGAGCCTGAGGACCTAGGAAGATAGTGTTGTGCTGTACTGTAATAGGGAAGGTAGGAGTGGGAAGGATTTAGAAGAAAAGATAATGTGTTCTGTTTTGGATATATTAAGTATAAAATGTCTGCTGAACATCCTGTCTGAGATGTCTGAAAAGTCAGTTGAAGTTTCAAGAGTGCAAATCATTAGGCTATTGAGTAAGAAAAGCAGAATTCAGAATCATGAGTATAGAGATGGCAATTAAACTTATGGGAGTTGATGAGATCCTTAAGTAAAGGAGTATTGAGGGAGAAGGGAAGAGGCTCCAGGATAGATCTCTTAGGGATACCACTTTTTGTTGTTTGTTGTTGTTGTTCAGTTGTTTCAGTTGTTGCCCAAGCTAGTATTCTATTAATGACTTGAAGGAATCCCTGAGGTGGAGATTAGGAGGAAGATCCACACCCAGGCCATTTACCTCTTTAAAGTATTCCAACACTGCTCATCATTTTTTTTTTATAAAAGTCTTTCTATACTGACATCATTTTCCTACTGTCTTATAGTTATTGTAGTCACATTTTTTTGTTTGTTTTGTTTTGTTTTGCTTTGTTTTGTTTTCTAATTAGACTAAAAGATTCTTCAAGATATATTTTATATCTTCACATTAATTCTTTGATCTCTGGCATAGTGCCTTGGACACAATTTGTACTTAACCAAAATTGATAAATTTGAATTAATTATTCTATGAAGCTATTTTGAACTCTTCATTGACAAATTTGGGGATGTGTTGTTAAGTTTTTTTCATTCATATCCAACTCTTCATGATCCCATTTGGGATTTTCTTGACAAAGATACTGGAATTGTTTTGCATTTTTTCTCTAGCTCAATTTACAGATGACCAAACTGAGGCAAACAAGGTTAAGTGATTTGCCCAGGATTACACAGCTAGTAAAAGCTAGATTTAAATATAGGAAGATCCTGACTACAAACCTAGTATTCTATCCACTATGTCATGTAGCCACCCCATATTTGTGGCTACCTTTGTCATTAGTGTTTTTTCCCCAAAGTACAAATCTTGTTAGCTGACCCCTATATTATACTATCTCTACATGGTACATTTTTAAAAACTTCAAGGTCCTGGGCAACAAAGTCTTATTGCTACTTTTCCCCTCTTCTTCCTTTCTCAATTTCAGGCTATTACTTTTCATACTTTGTACTTGTTAAAGTACCTACAACTAGGACTTTATTGGATTTATAGATAGATAGATAAATAGACAAATAGATATAGTAGATACAAAGTTATGTTCAAAAGACTGATGATGAAGAAGATAGAGAGGCTGTGGGATGAGTTTATTATTTTGTTTAAGATAACCTTTCTTTTTAAAAATATTTATTTAAAAATAAGTGCAAAATAAGAAAAAAAAAAGAAAAAAGAAAAGGAAAAAAATTGTCATGTTTTGTCATGAACAGCAGAATATCAAGTATTCAAAATATATAACAATAAACATTTACATTTCAAGAAATCATATATAATAATAAAAACATATTCATAACTATCTTTTTTTTTTGCTTCCTTGTGAGTTATTCTTTTATTGTCTTCTGTGCACTTTTTTATTCTTTTTTCCCCATTTATTTCTCCCTCCTCTTTTCCCGAGCAAGCTACAATTAAGGATGTACATATTTATATATACATACGGAATACACAATACATAGACATGCATACAAAATAGTATTAATGTGCTGAAATATAATAGATTTTTCTTTTGTTTGAATCTTTCAGTTTGCCTTTGAGAGCAATGAATATTAGCCCTACTTAACTTTTTTCTAATAAATTCTACTCTTAATCCTTGTTATTGTATTTGTGTATATCTCTTATTTCCTTTGTCTGCTTACTCTTCTGCTTTAGTTTTACTTGATTTGATTTGCTATTAACCTCCCCGCCCACCCACCAACCCTACCTTATTTTTCCCCACCATCCTTTCTCTCCCTCTTTATCCCATTCCAATTAATCTAAACACTTTTCTGTACTTCACATTATCCTATGTCACTCCCTCCCTCTTTGTTCCTTTTCCTTTATGCTATACACCTTTTCCCACACCCATTAATATATACACCCTTGTATACCCTACTTTATCCTATTACTTCCTCCCTTATATTTTCATAAATTTTGTAGAATGCTATATCCTTCATGGATACACATACACACATATAAATAAATGGATACACATACACACACACACACATATAAATAAATATATATATATATATATACATTTATTTATTTATTTGTTTTAATTTAACCCATTCCCAATGTGAGCAGCTTTTTAGATTTACCAGTCAATTACTGATGTCAATCATAGATTTGTTGTTTATATTTCCAGGGATAAAATATAAATGGTTTGTCTTTGTTGACTCCCTTGAAATTAGTCTGATGCTGGCTCTTATTTTTAAAATTTTCTATTGACTTCAGGTTTGATTCAGAAAATACATCATTTCTCAAGCTAGAATTTAGTTTTCTAAGCTTTTTATTTTTTAACAGTAATAAAATTTTTTTATTTGCTTTTTACAGAAAAGCTGTTTTCCATGTTAACACTAAAATTATAAATGGCTCTGATAGGTAATGCCATGATGACAACTTTTTAACAAGCCATTGATAGTAAGAAAGCTAGAAAACAAAGAAAAAAGTGTTTGCTAAAGATATTTGCCAGTGTTGGTGAAGATCTCCTACATGAAATTCAAAGAAAGATTAATTGCTTATTATTGATGACAAGTTTCTGCAAATATTCTTATTTTGATGTTGGAGTAATTTCATCAAGCTCAAGAGTGTAAGAAAGGTATCCTATTGAAGTCAACATTATCAAAGTTTCCAATCTAGCAATCCATGCTAACAAATGGAAATGAATTTTTCAGAAAATTACATTTCCCTGGTGAAGATACGCCCTTGAACAGTGCATAGAATTTGTGATTTGTATATATGTGTGTGTGTGTGTGGTGTATCTTATAATTGAATAATATATGGAAAGTGAGAAATTTGGAAAGGAAATTTCCAAATATTTGGAAAATTTGCAATCAGTTGTTATAGCAAATAAATCAGTAGACTTGGAGTCAGGAAGACTTGAATTTAAATCTGGCATCAATTACTCATTTGTTGGATTATTCTAGAAAGCCACTTAACTACTGATTGCCTTTTTTTTTTCATCTGTTAAATAGGGGCAATAATATTTTTTGCTTTATTAGGAAATTCAAGAAAAAACTGAACCCCTACCTACTTTCAGCCCACTTCTAGTACAACCTTAGCGGAATAGATTAACAAGAGGTAAATTGAAATCTTTCTTTGATAGCAATAATTATACTAATAAGACCATATATAAAGTAATTATTATTAGAGTAATATATCTCAAGTACATATAAAATATCCAACAGTAAATGCCAATGACATTAAATACAGGAATTTTTCTGCTTTGAAAGGGACATGTATTTATTTCATTAATCTCTTTAGTGTCTTAATATATTAAAATAAATATATTGTATTTATTTTTCAAATAAATGCAGTTATATTTCAAGATCTCATTTCCATCACATTTTCATGAAAACATATATGCTTATGTATTTTTGTATACATGCATACACATATATCTATCTAATTATATATATATATCTCCATCATTTTTTTTTCAAAAAGGGCCAGAGCCTTTTTACTTACCAAAACAAACTTTCATTCATATAATTATGGTTATTGGAGCAAGCATCTGGGTTCATTCTGTCTGCTGAGGTTCATAAGTGATTTATTCATGTGTAACATTTAGGATTAAAAAAAAATAAAGGGGAAAACTTAACAAGGACATAGAACAGTGAAGTATGCTGACCCTGATTAAATGTGACAGGTATTTTACAAGGTGTATACTTGGATCATGAGCCTTTCCTAATGATTTTCAAGGCTACCACGATTTCCTGAGAAGCTACATTAATTTTAATGGAAATCATATGGTTACAAAGGTAGAAAGTAAAATAGAAATTATGTAAAAAACTTGAACTTTTACTATCTGTATATCTATTTAATTTTAAATTTATGATTTGCATATGTCTATTGATAAAGAGAAAATCTACCTGCTCTTTCAACTAAAAAAAAGAAAAAGAAAGAAAAGAAACAAACAAAAAAGATGCCTTCAGATTTCAATTTGCTGATAATTGTCTCCTCTTGTCCATTGGTGAGTAAATCTTGGGAAAAAATAGAGCAATACCATCACCTAGTGGACACTGCAAAATAGTGATGCTTTTAAAATGGTTTGATAGTTCTACTCCAAGATGTAGATTGTTAAAATGTAGTGAATCTGCAATTTCTTTGGTCATAGTTTTGACATCAAAGAGTGACTAATACTTTTATTTGACAATTAGCATTCACTACATTGGGAAGAGCAGATCAGCAAAGCCCTCATGTGAGATTTATGACACACCATGTTTTAAAGAGGCAGTGCAAGATATAACCTAGAAAAAGTTCCATGTTTCTGAAGGGTTGGCATTTATTTGTTTGTTTGTTTATTTTAATGAAGAGATTTGTTGATTAATTCTGTAAGAAACAAATAATTAGGAGATAGATAATTAGGTGGGCCTGAGGTCAGAAAGTCTTTAGTTTAAATCTATCTTTAGATGCTTATTAGCTATATGAAACAGAATAAGATATCCAACCTCTTTTTTTTTTTTAGCTCAATTTTCTCATTTTTAAAGTGTTTACTTACCTTTCAGGCTTGTTGTGAGGATCAAATGAGATAATATTTCTAAAGTAATTAGCACCATGGCATATAGTAAGCACTATATTATGTTAGCAATTGTTATCTGAAAATTCAATAGAACATTCAAATTGAAAAAAAAAAAACTATTCATTTGAAATTGTTTTCAATATAATTTTGGTTTTTTATCATTACAGGTATTTCAATTTAGTGGTTGTTTTGTGACGGAGCCGAGGAGAGGGATGAGATTGTATTACAGTGTTCTTTACTATGAGAAAACAAATTGAAAAGAAACTAATTTTGAATGCATTTGTAAATTTTTATAGCACATTGTTTTAAAAGTGCTTTGCACATAATAATAAAAAATAGCATCAGTATAGATAAACAACTAGGTAGCAATGGAGTCAGAAAGACCAGAATTCAAATACTTCTTTAGAAAACTTGATAGCTATAAATACATACATACATATATGTAATGTCAAAATATATAACTATTCTCTGCTATAGTTGAGAAATCTGTAAAAAGGGATAATGATAGCACCATAAACCTTTGTGGTAAGAAGCACATAAAGTTCTTTACAAATAGCAAAGAAAAACATAAATGCAAACTATTATATCATCGTAATTATTATTATTTTGTGTTTTATATTTACAAAATAATTATTTGTTTCTGCTGAGGCAGAATGTATGTAAACTTTGATCCTTCTTACAAATTCATTGTTCAATCAAAAATTCCACTTAGATGCCTATCTGAAATTTTTATGACTTTTCATCTACTGTTGGTCTATAATTTACTATTTAGCTATTACTATTACTATTACTATTTAGCTATTACAAAATGATTTCATTCTCAGGTCTTCAAGCTTACTCTGTCTAATCCTTCTTAGCATTTGATTCAGATCCAAATTTCAACAAAAAGTCAGAGAGAAGTCAGAGATCTTGATTCAAATATTTTCTATTCTTCCCTTCTAAAAATCTGCTGATATGTATATATATAAAATCTCTCTTTTATTTATAGCAAAGCTCTCTTTTACAAATTAACACCTTTTTATCAAAAAATAAAAAGCAAAACCCTATGTCTTTTTCTTTGGATATGTCTCTCTTAATTATGTGCTCTGTCCCAAATCTTTGAAACTTGCCCAGGTATTTTTATCTGTATCTACAAAATATTCATAAAGTCCCCTATTTTAATAAAATAAAATAAAACCAGAAACAAAATAAAAAACAAAGGTTCCTTTGGTTTTACTGCATCAAACTATTAACTATAATAATAAATGAAATAACAAAAATCTCAAAACGAATATTAATAAATAATTGTAATAATTATTACTGTAATAATTTTTAAAAATCTCAAACTACTCCTTTGTGATCTTTCCAAGTTACATGTTTATTCCATAATGCTCACAAATCTAATTGATGCATAGGCAAGAAATCTGCATTATTAAAAATGATTAGTAATCACATAGTTGTCCAAATTCATTTCTCTTGTTCTCTCTACAGCTTTTGACATTGTTAATATCTCCTATTTTTGGGCACTCTTCTTTCCTTGAATTTCTGATTTTTCCTTCTGTACTGAAGCAAATATGCTCACTCGGCATGAAAACTTCACATGGAAAGTTTAGTCTTGGGAAGTAGAATTTGACATATCTATTTCAGTTACTTTGGAAATGGATTAATTTCATACTGTAGTTACATAGATATCTTGAGGCCTGCATTCAGAAATTCCTAGTAAAAACAATACTAGGGTCAAATATGAAAATTATGTCCTTTTGCAACCCCTCTTTTATAACATATTTTAAATTTAGTTGAAAATTTTTGGAGTTTATCTGCTGTAGTTTTAGCCTGATATCATCTTTGAAACTTCAGATTAGCTTATTGACCTATAACATTATTAATCAAGATATAAACATTTCTTATGAATCTGCTTTAGCCTTAAAATCTCAAGATAGAAAAACTCTTTCTGCACTATAGGAATTTCAGGTAATAACACTGATGTCCTTTTGGTCATTTTTTTTTTTAATATAAGTCATATTATGCTGGGAGTATCTCAGCCCATTAAATGTATACTTTGGTGATAGGATACCATGCAGTGTTTCATGGAAATCTTATTGCAAGTAAATAGAGGTTTGTTAGAACACTGGCTCTAGCCTGAGGTCTGATGCTGAGGTGATTTTCAATTTGCCAGTCTTTATTGCAGTATCAGTGTGACACAAAGTAGAGAACATTGTGCATAATGGAAATGACATTTTATGAAACACTACAGATTTTGTAGGTACAATAATTCAGTTAAGAACTTATTGGAAGTATAGAGCCAGGGAATCAGGCAGAATTTGACTTCATTAGGAAAGAATAATTTTTACAGAGTTCAGAATGCCCCATTGATGACAATGATATGACAAAGAAGATAGAGTGTAGAACTTAGTTTCAGGAAGCCTTAGATTCAAATCTTGCCTTTAACATTTACCAATTAGGTGACTAGAATAAAAGCACTTAATCTCACATCCTCAGTTTTCATTTATTAAATGAATTAGAAAAATATTATCTATAGAACCTTCCTCAGAAGTAATTAATGTGAAACATTTGGCAAACTTTGGAGCTTCTAAAAATGTCAGTTATTATTATAAGTGATATACAGTGTGATTCATTCTCTTAAATCTATTGCTGATAGTTTCAGTCACTTCTTTAGACTGATTTTCTTGGTGTAAATAGGGGGAAATTATTTTTATATTATAATCAGATTTAATTAAATTTAAAATATAATATTTCTTTTATCTTTACAAAAGCAACAGAAGAAAGGGTGCTGTAATTTTTGAATAAAGGCAAAGCTAGTATTCCAAATCTGATATTAGGAACATTAAGAAACACCTTGCTATAGAAGCCAGTATCTACTTGGAATCTTAGAAAAATAATATTGGACTCCTAAGAGGTGTTATACATTCTAAGTGTCTATAATACTCTATACAAAGGAGATGAGTCTGGAAATTAAAATATTCATCATCCCATAAGATTGTTTGGTGATGAATGTGGTTCTATTGGTGATTAGGTTCTTCTACCGTATTGGTTCTAATAATAAATAAACTATATACTGGAAAACCTATGTGAAAGTTGGTAAAGTTGGTAAAAGGATGTTCAAAGAACTATCAGTTCTTAATCTGAAACTTGCTGACATCAGGAAGGGAGTTTTTCTAATAGCAAAGTGTCTATGTGGAAGGACCACCAAGAGAAATTCTATGGAAAAGATTAAGAAAGAGAGAAAGGAAAGAAGTGATCTGTGTTGGAATTTCAAACTCACAGGTTTCCATGTACAACATCCTCTCCACAATGATCATTCACAAAACAAAAGAAGGATATGGTAAATTCTAATTTGATAACTTTTCTAGGATTCACAAAAATCTATAAATCCTGGTAAGCAAAATAAATAATTCCTGCCTTCATCATCTCTAGACATTTCAAGCAAATTGCAAATAGCTCTGGATATTGCATGAGAATAAAGCAGAGGTGAAGAGATAAGCACAAAGACCACAGGGATTCAATAGAACAAATTTGGATAATAAATATAGATCTCTAGTTCTTACCTCTCTCCTAAGCTCTACAGTCATAAGCCAATCTCTTAAAAATATCACTCCAAATTCAGCATGTAATTTCATTATCTTCACTCTAAATCAGCACTTGAATAGCTTTCTTAAAATTCAGAATTGTTGTATTGATGTAGTATTATATAGATGTTCCAAGGGAAAGAAGGGGGAATAAAATTTTTATCCTTGCTACCCAAAATGTATTTTCAGTTTTTTTTTTTAATTTGCACTTTCTGGAAAGCAATAAGATTTTGAATTGATGAATATATACCTCATTCTACCAAAAACCTCAAATGGTTTTTATCAGCAATACTGATTACTTGATTTTTTTCCCCTTCTACTTTAGTAATTACTGAAAACATGTGTTTGTTGACTTCAGTTTTCTAAGAACTACTTTTATCAGAGATAATTCTAAAAGAAGGCTCCTTTTTATTCAATAGATGGAAACATTAAAACATCTGAATATAGCCAACTAGTTCATAGATTTCTAAGTTTCTTTAACCTTTAAACCTGCAAGAGTCTTTCTTCCCTTGACCTACACATGTCCTAATAAGCTCCTAGAAAGATATAACAAAGTAAACTTACCCTAAAGTGATCACAGAATATTGAATTACAGAATTTCAGCATTGTAAACGGTCTCAATACCATTCTCATCCAGCCCCCTGCTAAAAAAAGAAAAAAAAAAGTATCCCTCATTACAAAACAGCAAATAATTAGAAATAGTAGCCAAGTGGGCTTTTCCTTGAAAATTTCCATGGGAGCAAAGTTTACAGAATCACCTCCTAATATACTAGGAAGATTTTGTTGTTCTTTGTTCCTTTTCTCCCTCCTTATAAAAATCATTATTTGTCTTTTTATACCAATCAATCATTGCTTCCTTTTAAGAGGGCAAAGTAGAGAAATCCTTCTTTCACAGAAGTAAAAATACTAATATCCCATTCACCGTAAATATAAATTCCACCCTAATCATGTCCAATTCCTTCAATCAGTTTTTCCTTCATTTGAAATCCACACCTTTGATCATCTGGCTCAACTTCCTCTGGATGCTCTCTACTTGAGCAGTATTCTTCATAAAATATGACACTCAGAACCCAGTGCAATATTATAGTATTACAATTAGAGCAAGATATAATTTCCAGCCATCCCTCAAACCATCTTCTACTTATGAAGCATATTTCTGAAGCTATGTATAAAACTTTATGCCTATTAAATTTGATCTAACTTATGTTAGTCCGATGTTCTAGCCTGTCTCAAGCTCTTTAGGAATGACGAATCTAGCATGTTAACTATCTTCTAATCCTCATGTCAGCTGCAAATTTGAAAACATGATTCCATGTTTTCTTTATACAAAACAGGCACCATAAATTCTACTAAAATTTTAAAAATTATATTTTTTAATGCTAATATAAAATCATTTATATTGGGCTTTGCTTTTAAAAGTATATCACTTTTGGTATGTTGCTGAACTGTGAATCAGATGTCCTTCCATCTGTGACCATGCACATCATTCTTACCTTTTATCACCACAGCTGTTTTTGAAGAGAGAAAAATATTATTCACATAATATTTAATTATCAGTAAGTAAAGTAGCTGATTAATTTATAGCCTTTGATTATGATGATAATAATTCAAACTCTGTTCCTAACCTCTACTAAAAAGCTAATACAGTAAAATCTCTTTGAATATAATTTTCTCCATAAAAGTTATTCTATTAGCCTATCATGTTTAGCTAAGCATTATTTCCATAAATCTATTAGTTTAGGGAACCTATTTCTCTCAGACTGTTACGTAGCTGATGTTTAATTAAAAACATAAACTGATTATAAACTAATGATTCAGAACATCCCCCAGAGGGATCAAGGATTAGAAGCTGACACAACATGACAGATGCTTCCTGTTCCACTAGCAGTTATTAGTAATGAGTCCTAAAGAGAAAAAAAGTCAATCTCCTTTTTAAAAAAAGGCATCACTGAATAGTGAAAAGATAAAATTTGGGAAAGGAAATTGAAGGTGGTAGAAAGTCCCTGATCTTTAAACTGTTAAAATTAATGTCTGTTAACCTTATTGTGCAATGTTCATTGATTGTGAATAGCACAAGAAAGAAATTGCAACACCTGCTATACTCTCTGATTTTTTCCCCCTGTAAGTTAAAATGCAGACAGAAGTCTTGACAGTGGTTAACACTGCCCTCAGTGCAAGAAATCTAATTGATTCAAGTGCAGATTCTGAAGCTTGTGACAACTAAAGATCCATGAAAACAATTGAATTTGAAAGAGACACATGACAAGAGAGACATTTCACTAGGTAATTCTACTGAGACCCATTTTAAGGGATAGCTATGCCAGAAGAGAAAGAATTTGGAAGAAGCTAAAGGTGGGGGAGGAAGAAAGAAAAACAATGTCACAATATCATAGGACTTCAGACCTGTCTTTGAAGATGAAGAAGTTATTTTTTTTAATCTTCTTTAAAGTGGAAAAATATTTTAGCAAGTGAACAAAAAGAACATTATTTTCAGAAAATTAGTTTGTATATACTTTCAATTTAAATCAATAATGCACATAATTCAAATAGAATTTGAGAAAAAAATAAGAAACTGTGTTTGTTCTCTAATATAAAAGTTACAATTATATAAATGTATGTGTATGCATAGTGAATTATAATTTTAAAAAAGTATCAATATATGGCAGGAAAAGAAAATAAAGGGAGCTAAAAATTAAAGGAGTACTTAATGCAAATGAGAATATTTTTAAATGATTTTATTAGCATCAGTATATTATTTGTTTTATCAAACAGGATTTTTTGTAAAGCTTAGTGATGGAGAGAAAAGTTTAGTTACTTATCCTTTGTTCTTTCTCCCCTTCAAATTTGACCATCACCCAAAGGTGGAAGACAAAGATAATATATAAGATAATAGTGTAGAGATATTTGAAATACTTCTAAACCAAATACAATAAAATAGATTCACCCAGAATAAAAGTAAATTTATATGCATAAGTTCATTAATAAAATATTAAAATATATTAATAATACTCACATTTCTATATGTTAGTGTGCACAGCACTTTATATACATTATTTCATTTGGTCTTCAAAATAGCCATGTGAGTGATACATTGTTGGTGGAATTGTGAATACATCCAAACATTCTGGAGAGCGATTTGGAACTATGCTCAAAAAGTTATCAAACTGTGCATACCCTTTGATGCAGCAGTGTTAATACTGGGCTTATATCCCAAAGAGATCTTAAAGAAGGGAAAGGGATCTGTATGTGCAAGAAAGTTGGTGGCAGTCCTCTTTGTAGTGGCCAGAAATTGGACACTGAGTGGATGCTCCTCAATTGGAGAATGGCTGAATAAAATTGTGGTATATGAATATTATGGAATTTTACTATACTGTAAGAAATGACCAGCAGGATGATTTCAGAAAGGCCTGGAGAGACTTACACAAACTGATGCTGAGTGAAATGAGCAGGACCAGGAAATCATTATGTACTTCAACAACAATACTATATGATGATCAATTCTGATGGATGTGGTCCTATTCAACCATGAGATGAACCAAATCAGTTCCAATAGAGCAGTAATGAATTGAACCAGCTTCAACCAGGGAAAAAACTCTGGGAAATGAGTATGAACTACTACATAGAATTCCCAATGGCTCTATTTTTGTCCACCTGCATTTTTGATTTCCTTCACAGGTTAATTGAACATTATTTCAAAGTCTGATTATCTTTGTGCAGCAAAATAACTGTATGGACATGTATACATATATTATATTTAATATATACTTTAACATATTTAACATGTATTGTTCTACCTGCCATCTGGGGGTGGGGTTGGAGGGAAGGAGGGGAAAAATTGGAACAAAAAGTTTTGCAATTGTCAATGCTGAAAAATTACCCATGCTTATATCTTGTAAAGAAAAGTTATAATAGAAAAGAAACAAAATAGCCATGTGAGAACTATTGATATTATTATCCTTACTTTATTGAGCAAAATGAGGCTAACAAAGTTTGTATGACTTGTTTAGAATGATACAAGATTTATTTCCATGAATATAAGAACAGTACTTTATTTTTGGTGAAACAAAGGATTTTATGTGTATATATAAACACATTTTTGTGTATACATATATATATATATATATATATATATATATGTATACATATATAAAATGTATAAATGTGTATAGCTGTGCTTGCATAATACAAGTAGAATATGAGTTAAAGTATGGTTTAATAGCTAGGGGAAAAAGACGGTATCATCCTATTTTGGTGTAAAGGAATCATGAGTCTAGGATATTAGAGGTAAATAATGAGTATGATGGGAGATGTTTAATAACTACTTTTTATAAAAAATGCAAAAAGAGCAGAATTTTTACATTTTAGTCTGAATTATGTACATTTATCCAACATTTCATTAAATTATATAAAATCATCAAAATGATGAATCAAATACTAATCTATGACATTTGATAGTTCTTAAGGTATAAATAGCAACTTTGAAAATTCAGTAGTCATTTCCTTAAAATAGCCAGGAGCATATATTTAAAACTGTCAGTAAGCATCATATACAATGGGGAAAGAATGGAACCTTTCTCAATAAGATCTGGAGTGAAGCAAGGTTGCCCACTATCACCATTATTATTCAATATTGTATTAGAAACACAAGCCTCGGCAATAAGAGTAGAGAAAGAGATTAAAGGAATTAGAGTAGGCAATGAGGAAACCAAACTATCACTCTTTGCAGATGATATGATGGTATACCTAGAGAACCCTAGAGATTTTACTAAAAAGCTATTAGAAATAAGTCATAACTTTAGCAAAGTTGCAGGATACAAAATAAATCCCCATAAATCCTCAGCATTTATATACATCACCAACAAAATCCAACAGCAAGAGATACAAAGAGAAATTCCATTCAAAATAACTGTTGACAGAATAAAATATTTGGGAATCTATCTACCAAAGGAAAGTCAGGAATTATATGAGCAAAATTACAAAAAACTTTCCACACAAATAAAGTCAGACTTAAATAATTGGAAAAATATTAAGTGCTCTTGGATAGGCTGAGCAAATATAATGAAGATGACAATACTCCCTAAACTAATCTATTTATTTAGTGCTATACCAATCAGACTTCCAAGAAAATATTTTAATGATCTAGAAAAAATAACAACAAAATTCATTTGGAAGAATAAAAGGTTGAGAATCTCAAGGGAATTAATGAAAAAAACAAAACAAAACAAAACAAAACAAAACAAATGAGTGGCCTAGCTATACCTGATCTAAAACTTTATTATAAAGCAGCAGTCACCATTTGGTATTGGCTAAGAAACAGATTAGTTGATCAGTGGAATAGGTTAGGTTCACAAGACAGAATAGTCAATTATAGCAATCTAGTGTTAGACAAACCCAAAGATCCTAACTTTTGGGATAAGAATTCAATATTTGACAAAAACTGCTGGGATAACTGGAAATTAGTATGGCAGAAATTAGGCATGGACCCACACTTATCACCGTATAGCAAGATAAGATCAAAATGGGTCCATGATTTAGGCATACAGAACGAGATAAATAAATTAGAGGAACATAGGATATTTTCTCTCTCAGACTTGTGGAGGAGGAAGAAATTTGTGACCAAAGATGAACTAGAGACCATTATTAATCACAAAATAGAAAATTTTGATTATATCAAATTAAAAAGCCTTTATACAAACAAAACTAATGCAAACAAGATTAAAATGGAAGCAACAAACTGGGAAAACATCTTCACAGTTAAAGGTTCTGATAAAGGCCTCATTTCCAAAATATATAGAGCATTGACTCTAATTTATAAGAAATCATGCCATTCTCCAATTGATAAATGGTCAAAGGATATGAACAATTTTCATATGATGAAATTGAAACTATTACCACTCATATGAAAGAGTGTTGCAAATCACTATTTATCAAAGAAATGCATTATATACTTCAACAACGATATTGTACGAAGATGTATTCTGATGGAAGTGGATTTCTTTGACAAAGAGACCTAACTCAGTTTCAATTGATCAATGATGAAGAGAAGCAGCTACACCCAAAGAAAGAAGACTGGGAAATGAATGTAAACTGTTTGCATTTTTGTTCTTCTTCCTGGGTTATTTCTACCTAGTAAATCCAAATCTTCCTGTGCTGTTCTAATCTTTACAAAGTGTTAAGACATTGGAGTTGATAGAGACAATAGTTATCTGGTTTGGCATGGTTCAGTGTGATTGATTTGATCTTAGAAAGAGATATTTTGGGCCAGAACTTGAAACAAGGTACTAAGTGGAACTGAGAGAAACAATGCTTGTGTTCACACCTTTAGAGAGCTCATAAGTATCTAAGTACTCAATGGAGTTCACACATTTGGGAGAGTCAGGGTTTAGAATGAGATAACCAAATTCACACCTCCCTTAGGGCCAGAGAGCACTCTGAGAGATAACCCAGAATCCCTCTCCCTCCAGAAGGCAGAGTTAACCTTTGGGAGATCACTTATATAGAGGGAGCTCTTGGAGCTTGGGGACTGACTTGAGTTAGTTACTTGAGGAGTTACTAGAAACTCTGGGAGCTCTAGAGAGTTTTACTTGGAGTCAGAGAGAGCTCTTGGAACCCACAAGCCCTATCTTTGAGACAAGAGATGCATTTCATCTTCTACCTTGGTGCTGGCTGGAGGCTGAAGAAAGCAGAGGCAGAAGCCAAGGACAAAGCTGCAAGAGCTCAAGCAGAGAGATAGGTCTCTGGGCTAACCAGGCTAATTTGGAAGGAGAAATAAATGTTTGCATTTTTACCAGCTGGCTGCATTTTGGAGTAATTATTAATTGTAACTAAAACTAAAGTTGCCTCCAGAAAACCACCACATTGTGCAACAAGAGAACTGTTCAGTTCTGCACATATATATTGTATCTAGGATATACTGTGACATATTTAACGTATACAGGACTGCTTGCCATCTAGGGGAGGGAATGGAGAGAGGGGAAAAATCGGAACAGAAGTGAGTGCAAGGGATAATGTTGTAAAAATTTACCCTGGCATGGGTTCTGTCACTAAAAAGTTATTATAATAAAAAAAAAAGAAAGAAAGAAAATTCAGTAGACAGTTGTCACAAGTTGGTTAAATTGTTTCTACTACACTATTGGGTATTAATTCTATTTAACTTTTCAGTGACCAGTTTACATTTTAAGCAATTCTGGACATATTATTTCAATAAGAATATAGATAAAGTGGGGAAAGGAGATAAGAGGGCAAACACGATAATCAGGAGAATGAAAGGCAAACCATGTGAGATTAAAAAAAGGTTATTTATCCTAGAAAATATGAATAACAATTTATATTTTTACCAAAAAATATATTCTTACAATTACAAAGATGAATGGTACTTAATTGTTCCTGAAACTCAACCTTTCATCTTTTACCTCTGTGCACTTGTACAATACATTTCCTATTCTTGGAATATATATATTCATCTTCTTTGATGTTCATTTTATCTTTTGTTATTCTTTTTAATTGACTCCTAATGGATATCATCTCCTTCTTGAAGCTTTTCATAAATCCTGCTTATATTATTCTCTTCCACTTCTCTTTCCCTGTTTCTTAATTACTTCATATTTATTTATCTCTGTACTTGTATTCTGTACCTTGATAATATGCATGCTCCTTTCTGAAAGAAACTGTTTCATTTGTGAGTTTTTATTCCCAAGGGATAGAACGATTTATTCCTCAGTGTAGGTATTTTATGAATGGTGATTAAATTTAATTTCTTGAATAAAAATTTATTGAATTGATAATCCTGAACAGTAGATAGTGCATGGAATGTCTCTCTTTTATAGAATAACAAGACAGCAATCTAAAGCTATAAAGATCCATTTTTCCTTATACCTGAAGATTGTTGTCTCAGCAGTTTTCAAGTGCCTTGCAATTTAGGATGCCTTGCAGGGTGAACTCCAATAAAGCAGTACATGAGCATACAATCTTATATAAAATGTACAGATATTACTGGGGACTATCAATGACATGAAAGTTTTATACATTCAAGTTGTGATCTACACAACACCTCTTCTGCTGTCATTGTCTTCACTATGAAATTAGACAACTATATTCAGACATTATACTCTAAAATGCACCTTTTGACACATTGGCAAATGAGTAAAATGAAAAATAGAAAAGAAAAATATGCAAAAGAGTTGTAGAAATGAAATGCTATGTGAGAACCAAGGAGACTCACTAAAAGGAACATAGTTCAGGATTACTTACTTTACAATTACTGAAATTGACATTTTATTTGTATTTTTAAGGATATATAAATTTTAATTCAAGGAAGATGGATAGGTGGCTATATATGGGTCATTGTTGACACAATGAAAAATAATTTTCAAGGGTTTTAAAATATCAGTTGCTTTGGAAAGGTCTTAGGATGTAACCACAAAACATTTTGTCATCCCATTAGAATGTGCCCTACTTTAAGGCAGGGATTATATTTTCCCTTTTTTCATATCCTCAAATGAGTACAGTGTCTTAATACATATTTATTGGCTGGTGGGTAAAAAAGAGTTTACTTGTACATGACATTATAGTACACAAAAAGAATTATATTGGTATTCCTTTAATAACTCTTAATCCCATGCTGGCAAATAGTTTAGTTTCATGAATTATTATGCTTACTTTATTCACCTGATTTCTACTTCCATAAATCATGTTTTATTTTCTCTGTCTAGCTCCAAGAAAATGATTTTTATCACTACATACACTACTTCAATCAATTAAATATCATGTTAATGATTATTTCAATTGATTCTAACTTAAAGGATATCATTTAATAGATGTAGTAAAAAAGGATGCATAGGTCACATAGTAATAGTAGATCATTTATTTGTGTGTTCTACCAGTATACTGGTATGTGAAAAGGAAGCATACAAGTCCCCTTCCTTATACAATAGATAGATTACTATGTGTCAAACTGGTGGAGGATATGGATGAGTCACATAGACTGGATAGGCACTTTTGTTGGAGAGAATATTCACATGAATGAGTTCACAAGTTCACAGGAGTACTTGTGTACTTCTGTGTTCACTTGCTTCATTAGTAATTATCTATTTTTACATAAAGTAATCTTATTTAGCATTCATATACTGAAAGTGTCACAAAGATTTGATAATTTCAGCGACAAGAATTAAGTATTATGAGATGTGAAGTAGGATTATTCGTAAATCCTCATGCAATTCTGTTATTTTTTCAACCTGTTACATTTTCTGTTAATAAAATGAGATTATAGCATCTGTAGGCCAGAATATTAAAAAAGCATAAGATGTTAATTATGACTTTCTCATGTATGATTTACCCTTCTATTAAAAGAGTTTTTCAGGGCACTGGAACTTATTATAGATCAGAGCTAAGTTGTCTTGTATCCCTTCCTAGTTAAATCATAGACTTTAAAATGGTGATATGTGTTATCCACAACACTGACTCAAGTAAACTGTTATTTTGTCATAGAATCAAGATCTCACTGACACTGGTTTGTATCATTGGACAAATGTTATGGGGGAATTAAAAAAAAGTAACCCATCTTTAATATGTGTTTGCAATTAAATATAAATATGAGGAATAAAAGCTTTGGGAAGCAGTTGGAAAATGAATTGATTTAGCAAATGTTCTTCACTGTGAGTAGGAAAGAAATTGTTCTAAATCATGGGAAAATATCCGCTGGGAAAGCAAACAACATTAAAAAAAAAAAATCTTCAATCTTTCCAATTTGGAAAAAGCCATTCCAAAGTATCCTACTCATAGAAATAGATCAGAAGCAGACATTCAAATATTTCTTTAATAAGAGTTAACATCACAATTTCACAAAAAAATTAATACAGTGTTATTATTGTTATAACTAGCATTCATTTATCATACCTAGAACAAAGTTCTTATTATGTGCCAGTAATTGTGCTAAGTAGTTTACAAACATTATCTTATTTGATCCTCAGTCCTGGGAAGTAGGTGCCAGGATCACACAGATAAAAATATGTCTAAAGTCAGATTTAAATTTGGGCGAAATCTTTAGATAGCATAAATGTAAGTTTGGGTAGGCATAAATTATAATTTGTAAGTACCTTACAATACAATACTAAAAAGAAAAGGGAAAAAAGATTTTTTAATGACTTGAGATTCATAAATAAAAGATAGTAAGAAGAAATTAAATAGAACTCCACTGGCATGATAGAAATAATACCTTCATTACTGTCCCCAAAATTTTTAGGTTTTGTTTTCCTTAAAAGAAATTGAGGGACAGCTAGATGGCACAGTGGATGTTAGGAGAACCTAAATTCAAAAGTGGCCTCAGATACTTAACACTTACTAGCTATGTGACCCTAGACAAATCATAACTCCAGTTGCCTCAAAATAAAAAAAGACATTGAAAATTTCTTTGAAATTTTGTTGGCTTTAGTTACAATAAGTATATGGGAATTTTCTATTCAGGACAAAATGTTCCCACTTCATTCACCTTAGCCAGTGGATGATGATGAGTTTCTCAAATTCAGGAGTACTTCCCTCAACTGAATCAACTCATGATGTCCTCAATGTATATACTGCTGT
Organism: Sarcophilus harrisii; assembly: GCF_902635505.1. NCBI lineage: Eukaryota > Metazoa > Chordata > Mammalia > Dasyuromorphia > Dasyuridae > Sarcophilus > Sarcophilus harrisii. Next base: position 594,751,015 of record NC_045426.1, on the reverse strand, counting down.
GAAATAGACTTCCCCTTGCATTATTATCTACGTAATAATCTAAAAGTATTTCATTTCATTACAATAATTAATGATCAAGTTTAGGAAAAAAATTCTAGTCAGTTTCATTGGAATTACATTTTCCAATAGAATAAAAGGAGGAGCAGTTCAAAGGAAGATAAATCAGGATAGATGAACATGATTTCAATAATGCTTTTGTAGAGCATTTCTGGAGATTGTGGTTTCTTCCTCTAAGATACTCCTTCCACAACAAAGAGAAATCTGTGACCATTAAGGGAGGAGATATTTACATGAATTTTCTCTTAATAATTCAGGACTCCATTTTAAATAAAACTGAAAGAAAACTGTTAATGACAGAATTTGAATGATTTATAGCATTGGGGTAAGGGTTGTGATAACTATATCCCAGGTCTATCCATCTGATAGATCTAGGCCAATCCTGTATTTTTTTTTTCATCCTGTTCCATACAGAATGTAAATTATAAAATAACTTTAGAGAGAAAAAAGAGCCTATAATAAAGGAACTACTAGGGATTTTTTTTTGTTATATTTCTGAGCTCAATGAAAATTATGTTTTAAGGCATGGAGACAAGATGGTGGAGAAGACACACATTTTTTTCTGATATTCTCCTACAACCATCAGACCATTTAGCATATCAAACCTCTGAATTAGCTCTGGACTGGCAGAATCCACTAATATTGGTAGGGCAACAAATTACCAACAGAAGATAATTTCAAAGATTACTAGAAAATGTCTACTTTAATCAGGAATGGAGAGAGGCAGGCCAAGCACAAGCAGACTGAGCACAGATTACAGGGCAGACAGCACAGAGTCCTTGGTCAGTATGGACTCCACAAATCAGTGCATATTCCATGGTGAATAATTTACAGGGAAGAACCTACAACACTGCTCTGATTGAAAGTCAGTAGATCAGCAGAAAAATTATAAAATATCCAATACAAACATAAAAGGTAAATAGTGAACCCTAAAATGCCAGAATCTCACCAGACCTGGCCACATCCATCCAGCCCCAGGAATGAGTCAGCATTGAAGCAGTGCAGCTCCAGCCACTTGTAGAGGAAGCTTAGAAAATCTCCCCTTCCTTAAAACCAGACCTTAACTTAAAAAAAAAAAAAATGAATGAAAAAGCAAAGAGAATTCTGACCATAGACAACTTTTTTGGTGAAACAGAAGAACAGATTTCAAACCCTGAGGAGACTAAAATCAAATTGTCTCAACGAAGCCCCAAAAGGTGATATAACATGTTCCCCATCACATAAGGCTCTCATAAAAGAAATTTAAAAGGATCTTAAAAGATAACTAGAAGAAAACTGGGGAGAGGAGATGAAAACTTTGCAAGAGTGTTTGAAAAAGGCATATAACTCATTAAAAGATTTGATGAAATGGAAAAAGAAAGCAACTCCCAGAAAAAACAGAATTTGTGAAATGGAAAAAGAAAATAACTCATTAAAAAACAGAATTTGTGAAGTACAAAAAAAAATCATGTAACAAAACAACCCATTTAAAAATTCAATTGGAGAAATAAAAAAGAAGTAAAAAAAATAAATAAATGAAAAAATCATTAAAACTCAGAATTGAAAAAATGGAAATGAATGACACAATTGGAAAACAAGAATCAGCCGAGCAAAACAACAAAAAAAAAATGAAAAAAATAGAAAAAAAATGTAAAATACCTAATAGGGAAATCAACTGACCTGGAAAATAGATCTAGGAGAGACAATCTAAGGATTATTGGACTCCCTGAAAACTATGAAGAAAAAAGAGTATATATACTATATGTTAGGAAATCTTTAAAGAGAACTGCCTGGATGTTATAGAATCAGAAGGTAAAATAACAATTGAAAGAATTCACTGAACACCTCCTGAAAGAGACCCCAAATTTAAATACCCAAGGAATATTGTGGCTAACTTTCAGAATTATCAGAACAAGGAAAAATATCACAAGCAGCCAGAAAGAAACAATTCAAATACCGAGGAACCACAATAAGGATTACCCAGAACCTAGTAGATTCCCCTTTAAAGGATTGAAGGGCCTATAAATCTGATATTCTAAAAGGCAAAGGAACTTAGAATGTAGCCAAGAATAAATTATCCTGCAAAACTGAGTATTTTTTTTCAAGAAAGAAGATGGACATTCAATGAAATAGTTGAATTTCATTTATTTCTGATAAAAAGACCAGAGCTAAACAAAAATATTGACCTCCAGATATAGAGCTCAAGAGAAGCATAAAAAGGTAAAAAGAAAACAAATCTTGAGAACTGTATTCTGTTATAAGTATACATAAAGAGTGTATGTATAATCTAATTTTAGTGTTATAATATTAAAAAAATAGAGGTGAAAAGGGGAATATCTTGGAAAAAGGAGTAAAGCAGAGATAAAATAAGGGAAATTAGACAATTCATCTTGTTCCATTGCCTGCTTCAACTGTTGAAGATTCTAGAAGTAGGAGAAATGATGGTGGGGACATTCAGGGGAATGCTTTATTCGGGGCCTCAATTATTAATGGTACTAATCAGTTGCCAACCCCTTCAATCATAATAGGCATTACTATGATTCTCAGGAAGAGGCAAAGAAAACCTATTTTATTTGAGGGAAAGAAGGGAGGGTGACGAACATTGTGTGAATCTTATTCTAATCAAATTTGGCTCAGGGAAAGAATATTAGACGTATTTAGTTTCACTGAGAAACTTCTCTCACATTATTGAAAAGCAGGAGCAGAAAGGATAAAAGAGAAGAGGTAGGCTAAACAAGGGAAAACAGAAATAATACAAGAAAGTTATAAGAAAGGGGGAGGGTCTCTAAAGGAGAGAACTGCTTGAGGCAAGTAGTGCTCATAAGTAAAATAATGAGTAGGAGGGAAAGGGGAAAAGGAAAGAGAAAAGTACAATTTGGGGTTAATAAGATGGCAGGAAATACAGAACTAGTATTTACCAGATCTATATTAACCATAAATGTGATTGGGGTGAACTATCCCATAAAATGTAAGCTGATAGCAAACTGGATTAAAAGCCAAAATCCTACAATATGTTGTTTATAAGACACACATTTAAAAGCAGAGTAATATATACAGAGTAAAAATAAAAGGCAGAATCTGTTATGCTTCAGGTGGAGTAAAAAAAGCAGGGATAGCCATCCTGATCTCAGATGAAGCAAATGCAAAAATTTTGTAATTAAAAGAGATAAGGAAGGAAATTATATCTTGCTAATGGCTAACATAGATAAGAAGAAATATCAATATTAAACATATATGCACCATGTGGTGTAGCATCTAAATTCCCAAAGGAGAAGTTAAGAGAGTTGCAAGAAGAAATAGACAGCAAAATTATAATAGTGGAGGATCTTAACTTGGCACTCTCAGAACTAGATAAATCAAAACACAAAAATAAATAAGAAAGAAGATAAAGAGGTAAGACTAGAAAAGTTAGGTATGATAGATCTTTGGAGAGAATTGAATGGAGACAGAAAGGAGTACACTTTCTTCTCAGCATTTCATGGAACCAATATAAAAAAATTACCATATATTAGGACATAAAGACCTCAAAGTCAAATGCAGAAAGGCAGAAAAAGTAAATGTATTTTTTCAGATCATAATGCAATAAAAATTACATTCAATAAAAGGGCGGGAAAAAGAGACCAACAAGTATTTGGAAAGCAAATAATCTCATTCTAAAGAATGAATGGGTAGAACAGGAAATCACAGACACAATAATTTCATCCAAGTGAATGACAATAATGAGACAACATACTAAAATTTGGGGGGATGCAGTCAAAGTGCTAATAAGGAGAAAATGTATATCTCTAGAAGCTTACTTGCATAACATAGAGAAAATGAAGATCAATGTATTGGGCTTACAATTTAAAAAAAAAGCTAGAAAAAGAACAAATTTAAAAAGCCCAATCAAATGCCAAACTTGAAATTCTAAAAATAAAAGGAGAAATCAAAAAAATTGAAATTAAAAAAAATCTATTGAATCAATAAATAAAAGTAAGAGTTGGTTTTATGAAAAAACCAACAAAATAGATAAACCTTTAGTTAATTTTATTAGAAAAAGGAAGTAGTAAAATCAAATTGTTTATCTCAGACATGAAAAGATAGAACTTTCCACCAATGAAGAAGAAATTAGAGAAATAATTAGGAGTTATTCCTTTTCACTCTTTTCACCCCAGTGAGACTGACCTTTCTTGAAGTTTTTTAAGTCTACCTTAAGCTTGAGGGTAGTTTCTTTCAGTCAAACTCTGTTCAGAGACTTTTGGTTTAATGTGATTTTCCAGGAAGGTGGGGAAGCTCAAGCAACTTCCTGACTACTTGACCATCTTGGCTCTACCTCAGGAACTCCAAAGGAAATTATTTCAAATAAATGAAGTGTGCAAGGAAGAGCCTTTACAGTTGAAGGAAAGGGTGTGGGGCAATAATTCACTATATCAATTACCAAATTAACAAAAACCATATGATCATCTAAATAGGTGCAGAAAAAGTATTTGATAAAATCCAACGCCCATTCCTATTAAAAACACTGGAGAGTATAGAAATAAGTGGACTTTTCCTTAAAATAGTTAGTAGCATCTATTTAAAACCATCAGTAAGCATCATATGTAATGGGGATAAACTGGAACCATTCCCAATAAAATCAGGAGTGAAACAAAGTTGCCCACTTTTACCATTACTATTCAATATTTTATCAGAAATGCTAGCTTCAGCAATAAGAGATGAAAAAGAAATTAAAGGAATTAGAGTAGGTAATGAGGAAAGAAAATTATCACTCTTTGCAGATGATACGATGGTATACTTAGAGAACCCCAGAGATTAAACTAAAAAAGCTATTAGAAATAATCCACAACTTTAGCAAAATTGCAGGATAAAAATAAATCCACATAAATCATCAGCATTTTTATACACCACTAACAAAATCCAAATGCAAAAGATACAAAGAGAAATTCCATTTAAAATAACTGTCGATAATATAAAATATGTGGGAATCTATCTGCCAAGGGAAAGTCAGGAACTATATGAGAAAAACTACAAAACACTTTCCACACAAATAAAGTCAGATCTAAACAATTGGAAAATTGTTAAGTGCTCTTGCATAGGTCGAGTGAATATAATAAAGATGACAATACTACCTAAACTAATCTATTTATTTAGTGCTATACAAATCAGACTCCCAAGAAATTATTTTAATGACCTAGAAAAATTAACAACAAAATTCATCTGGAAGAACAAAAGGTCGAGAATCTCAAGAAAACTAATGAGAAAAAAATCAAATGAAGGTAACATAGCTATAGTTGATCTAAAACTATATTAAAAAGCTGCAGTTACCAAAACTATTTGGTATTGGCTAAGAAATAGAATAGTTGATCAGTAGAATAGGTTAGGTTCACAGGACGAAATAGTCAATAACTATAATAATCTAGTGTTTGACAAACCCCTTTGGATTTGGAGTCTTTACTCCAGCTTTGGGGATAAAAATTCATTATTTGACAAAAATTGCTGGGAAAACTGGAAGTTAGTATGGCAGAAACTAGACATTGACCCATACTTAACATCATACACCAAGGTAAGATCAAAATGGGTTCATGATCTAGGCATATAGAATGAGATTTTAAATAAATTGGAAGATCATAGGATAGTTTACCTCTTAGACCTGTGGAGTAGAATGATATTTGTGACCAAAGAAGAATTTGATATCATTCTTGATCACAAAATAGAAAATTTCAATTATATTAAGTTAAAACAGCTTTTGTATAAATAAAACTAATATGGACAGGATTAGAAGGGAAGCAACAAACTGGGAAAACATTTTTCCAGCTAAAGCTTGTGATAAAGACCTCATCTCCAAAACATAGAGAGAATAGAGTTTAATTTATAAGAAATCAAGCCATTCTCCAATTGATAAATTGTCAAAGGATATGAACAGACAATTTTTGGATAGAGAAATTGAAACTATTTCTAGTCATATTAAATGGTGTTCCTAATCATTGTTTGTTATGTGCCAGAACTATGTACTTAAAACATGGATTCTTACAAGGTGCTAACTCAGTGGAATTGATAAATACAATGGTTATCTAATTTAGCATGGTAATTAATAGTTCTCCACTTCAGTACATGTACTTAGTACTTAATATAGATCTACAAGATTTATACCTATAATAATGTAATTATAAGAGAGCATATAAACTGGCATAAACTCAACTAGAGTCAGACAAGTGGACTGGAGGCAGGAGCTCAAGATCTTGAGGCCAAGGAGAGACAGATTTATTCCATCATCAAACTTAGTAGTGACTGGAGGATAAAGCTCAAGCCCAGGGACTCACAGACAGATTCATTCACTTTATCTCACAGCACCATGGTGGCCAGCATCCTGCACTTCCCCCAATGAGATCAAGGCCAGTCCAAAAGACTCTCCAGAAAGCTGGACCAGACCCCAGACAAGAAAACTAGATTGTGAAGGAGATAATAAAGGATTTGTACTTTAACACCTGGCTATTCTTGTGGTGATTACTCTACTGAAAGGAAGGCTACTCCAAGACCTCCAGAAAACCAACAAGAATATTACAATCATTGACCAGAGAAACTCAAATTTAAGACAACTCTGAGATACCACTATGCACCTCTCAGATTGGCTAAGATGACAGGAAAATATAATGACGATTTTGGAGGGGATGTGGGAAAACTGGGACACTGATGCATTGCTGGTGGAATTGTGAATGGATCCAAACATTCCCGAGAGCAATTTGGAACTATGCTCAAAAAGTTATCAAGCTGTGCATCCTGTAATCCAGCAGTTTTGCTATTGGGCTTATATCCCAAAGAGATATTAAAGAAGGGAAAGGGACCCACATGTGCAAAAATGTTTGGGGCAGCCCTTTTCATAGTAGCTATAAATTGGAAATTAAGTGGATGCCCACCAATAGGAGAATGGCTGAATAAATTGTGGTATATGAATGTTACAGAATATTATGACCAGCAGAATGAATACAGAGAGGCTTGGAGAGACATACATGAACTGATCCTAAGTGAAATGAGCAGAACCAGGAGATCATTATACACTTCAACAACAATACTACATGATAATCAATCCTGATGGACGTGGCTCTCTTTAACAATGAGAGGATCCAAATCAGTTACAATTGATCTGTAATGAACAGAATCAGCTACAACCAGAGAATGAACACGGGGAAATGAGTACAGACCACAACATAACATTTCTACTCTCTCTGTTATTGTTTGTTTACATTTTTGCTTTTTCTTCTCAGATTATTTTTACCTTCTTCCTAAATCTGATCTTCCTTGTGCAACAAGATCACTGAATAAATATGTATACATATATTGTATTTAACATACTTCAACATATTTAATGTGTATGCGACTACCTGCCATTTAGGGGAAGGGGTAGAGGAAAGGAGGAGAAAAGTTGAAACAGAAGTTTTTGCAAGGGTCAATGTTGGAAAATTATTCATGCATTTGTTTTCTATGTAAAAATCTATAATAAAAAATTTAAAAATACTCTTTTTGCCAATCAAGAAAATTCATATTTTTCCCTCTTGCCTTTTCAGTCTTTTTTTACAACTTACTCTCCACAAAGTATTCTAGATTCAGTTACAGTAGAATCCTTTCTATTCTACAATGAAATATTCCATCTTTATAATCTAAGCATTTTCTTTGGCTGAATCCTATTCATAGGATGCTCTCCTTTTCTCTGTCCACTGGCATTTAAGATTTTAAATACCATCTAAAATTGTGTTTTTCACAGGAAACATTCCCCAACCCCCATGATTTCCAATATTTTCCATTTCTTGATCATTCTGATTTACCTTCATATAGCTTTTATACATTTACTTTTTGATCCCCTAATTAGATTGTGAGTTCTTTGAGGGCAGAGACTTTTGTCTTCTCACTGCTCAGCAAATTTCATGGCACATAATGAGTGCTTAATAACTTTATATTGACAAATTGATCCAAAATCTAAAAAGAAGCCAAGAATAATTAGAATTAGGGAAAAAACTATTATATTCAACTATTAAAAGGTCATAAATAATTTTGGATAGAGTAATTTCAGTTGAATGATTAGATCAAAATTCATACTGTTATGGATTAAGAAAGAATAAGAAGAAATAAGAAGAAGATGTCTCCATAGAGACATCTATTGTGGATGGAGTTCTTAAGGACTTCAGCCATAAAATGGAACAAACAGCATGAATTATGGTGAGAGGTAAAAGATGTAGAAAGTTAAGGGTTTTTAATGAAAGGAGAAAAACAAGTGTGTTTACAGGTTTCTTAGGGAAGTTTCTTATAAAAAGGAAACATTAAAGATGAGAATGTGAGAATGATAGACAAAGAAATCTGCTGAATAAGTTAGGCTGAAATAGAATACTCACAGATTTGTCATAGTTTTTCTTCTCAAGAAGAATGTCCACCTCATTATATAAAACTCAGGTAAAGTTAGAAATAGGTGGAACATATCTTGGATAATGTGAGTTTAAGAACATGGTAACAAGAAGAATCCTTTGGAGAACAAGCTTACCTTTGTTCAGAAAAATATGAGGCAAGAAAAATTTTCAGCTTTGATGATGAGTAATAGAAAAGCCACAGTATGATGAGGAAAGATGAAAAATTTTAGAAAAGATTCCCTAATGAACAGAATATTAAATCACTTTTGTAAAAGAATTGTTGTGCCAAAGTGAACACATGGTGTATTTATATAATATTAATTTTGTTGTGAATTCAGTAAGCATAGTTTTGTGATTTTTCTCCAGCTTTATTTAATAGCATGCAGAAAGGAGGGCAGTATATGTTGGGAATAATATAGGGTTAGGTTTTAGTATAGGAAAACAGGGAATAGGAATAGATAACTAGAAATTAAAGAGATTTCAGTAAGGAATTGAACTGGATTACTAAGAAGATGGAGAAAGGTAGAGAATATTAGAGAATATCCATTGCAGTTATAAAAAATGAATTAATGATTGTGGAATTGGAGGACATATTAAGAATAAAGAAAAGTACTTGCAAGGTAGAGGGAAAGATGGAATACCAGTGAATTGTGGTCAATTAAGGGAATTTAAGAATTCATAAACACGGATGTGGAACATTTTGTGTCTTGACATAATTGAGGGTATGACAATTTCTCTGTGTCACTGAAGAGTAAAAAAAGTAGGCCTTGGGAAATGAGCGAGTTGGAGAACTTGGAAGTAAGGGAGTTTGAGTGAATATTACCTTTGTTGTATTCTACTACTGTGAGCACAATAAAGAAAAAGAAAGAATGTATATGAGTCAGGTATTGTACTCATTGAGCATAAAAGAGGAATGTGTTAGGGATTGGTATCAGAATTTTGATTGGGTGGTAGATACAGATTGATTGAACTTCTTAGGAGGAGAGGTTACTAAGTGATGAAGGCAGAAAGATAAGAGACAGTGAAGAATAAAATTTCCAGTCCCTTGAACTGGTACTTGGAGGCAATAATTGAAAAAATAATAAATATATCAAAAACATCCAGGGAGGCTATGAAGATAGGAGATATTTGGATTTCACTAAGAACCAGAAGATGAAGGGAGAGGAAAAGGAAAATTAAGATGAAAGAAGGCCTATTATCTGCAGAGATTATATTTCACAGGGAAAATTAGAAAATAGCTGTTTCAGATTGAGACATTTAGGGGACTGGATTGAGGGAAATGAGATTAAGGAATAGGCATCAAGTTATATATTGGTCACTAGAAGTTCAAGATCACTGGTACTAGTAGGGGATGAATGAACAATATTTACTACTCATTGCTAAAGAAATTGAGAATGTTTATTAACATCAGTACTAATTCAAGCTCAAGGTGAAATGTTCAGTGTTAAACAGTTCAGGCAAGAGGACCAGTTTAGGGGAGCTGATAGAATAGGTTTTCTCTCCTACTGCTAAATGCAAGGCTATTCAAGATATATAGAAAGAGAAAGCAGAAAAATGTCTTTGTAATCCAGTTACGACAGGAAGGATCCCCTGAGAGTGTGAAGAGGCCAGATGGTTGGGGCATATATGATACCCCATTAGCAAGAAAAATACCATTTTCAAATGACAATCTTTTGATGCCCAAGGCATCATAACACATTGGAAATACATAGTCTCCATATTCTTTCATATATTATTAATATAAAACATCATTCTCATGGTTTCTATTTACATTGAATACTTTTCTTATGAATGAATTTTGTTATAATTTTATTTACTTTTAATGATGATGATGAAGTTGATTATTAATATTTATGTAAGCATTTACTATGTCAGGAAATTTATTACATGTTTTATAATTATCATTGCACAGTTCTTATAGCATCAAATCTATATAATTTATTTAGGCAAAATTTTAATTATTATTACATTAGTTTGGTTAAAACATGAAAATTGAATATTTCTCCAATTATTTAAAACTTTTTACAAATTGTAAGAAATACATAACTGGATTAAATAATTTTTGTGATTTTTATTAGATTAAATCAGGTATTTTATTAATTTTATATTAATTTTGAATGAATGTCTTTAATTTTTATTTCACAAAATTAATGAATGTAGGAAATACAAGCAAAAGTTTAATATAAACCTAAAGAATGACATTCTCAATAATGACTTCAAGGAAAAAAAAAACAAAAATCAATGCCTGAGAAAGACAATTATAATGAAGAAAAAAAATCCGGGATGCAGCTAAAGCATTCATTGGGAAAAATCATTTCACAATGACAGAAAAGAGAGTTAGTGAATTGACTATGCATTTAAAAATTAAGAAAATCTAAAAATAAGCAAAATTGAAATGAACACAAAAGAAACACTTTTGAAAACTATAAGAGAAAAAATAAAATGGGGAAGACTACAAAATTATAAATAAACCTCATTTTATTAGAATTAATAGTGTCTAATATTATATGTCTAAAATAATGTGTCTAAATATTAGAATATTAGAATTTTGTCTGAGCTCCACCTGTGTTTCAAAAATGTCTCTTATCAAATTTTGAGAATAACAACAGCAACAACAAAAAATCATAGTATCTCATTTTTCCAGCCAAGGACAATTTAAGATTAAAAGAGAGGTTTGCCTGTAGAAAATGGAGTAGAGACTTACCAAGTGTTTATGGAGAAAAAGCAACTCCATATCTGGAATCCGGAGGCAGTTCCATCACCCAGAAGAGAAGCACTAGCAATAGTGGCACTAGGGGTAAACAGCGCAGAAGGTACTACTATTCTAGTCCTGCTAGCACTATGATCCCGCACCATTTGGTAGCTGCTTCGCCCATTGACAAAATAAAACAAAACCAATAGAAAAATGTAGGAATAAATGTGTTTTTTCTTAAAAGGATAAGTCATATTAATCTAAAACCAATATAGTCAGAATAGTGAACAACTTTAATAAAGTTGCAGTGTTGGAATCTTTACAAAATGTTAAGCAATTGGAGTTGATTTGATTTTCGAAAGAAATATTTTGGGCCAGAACTTGAAACAAGGTACTAAGTGGAATTGATAGAAACAATGCTTGTGTTCACACCTTTAGAGAGCTCATAAGTATCTAAGTACTCAGTGGAGTTCACACGTTTGGGAAAGTTCAGGGTTTAGAAAGAAGCACCGAATTCACACCTCCCTTAGGGCCAGAGAGCACTCTGAGAGATAACCCAGAATCCTGTTCCCTCCAGAAGGCAGAGTTAACCTTTGGGAGATCACATATATAGAGGGAGCTCTTGGAGTTTGGGGACTGACTTGAGTTAGTTACGTGAGGAGTTACTTGAAAGAGTTTTTCTTGGGAGCTCTAGAGAGTTTTACTTAGAGTCAGAGAGAGCTCTTGGAACCCACAAGCCCTATCTTCAAGGCAAGAGATTCATTGCATCTTCTAACTTGGTGCTTCCTGGAGGCTGAAGAAAGCAGAGGCAGAAGCCAAGGACAAAACTGCAAGATCTCTTGGAACCAAGCAAAGAGTTAGGCCTCTGGGCTAACCGGGCTATTTTGGAAGGAGAAATAAATGTTTGCATTTTTACCAGCTGGCTGCATTTTGGAGTAATTATTGATTGTAACTGAAACTAAGGCTGCCTCCAGAAAACCTTCACATTGCAGGATATAAAATATTTGCATAAAATCATCAGCATTTTATTTATATTATCAATAGGAAACGCTAACAAAGCATTATGTGAGAGAGCTAAAAAAAAAGAAAAGAAAAACTGACAACAATCAAAAACATATAGACAAAAAAATTATAAAATTCATCTAAAGGATAAAACAGTAAGAATATTATGGGAATCAATGAAGAGTGAGAGCTGAAGACATCTTAGCTGTACTAAATCTCAAAATCATATTACCAAGCAGTAAATTCTTAAAAAAATAATTTGGTACTGGGAAAAAATGGAGTAGATAGAGTGGATAATCAGTTGAAAACTTTCATGAAATATAGAGATGAAAATGGCCACATTAAATTAGTGTTTGATAAACCCAAAGATTGATGGTCTAGGGAAAAAAAACTCATTATTTCACAGAAACTAATTAGAAAAATTGGAAAAATTTCTGACAGAAACTTGGCATAGATCAACATCTTATACTACATGCCAAGACAAACTCAAAATGAATACATAAATTAATTATATCCAAAGCAAATTAGGGGATCATGAAGGAGAAGTTGTCAGATGTATGGATAAGAGAAGAGTTTATGTCCATGAAAATATAAAATATGTTGAGAAAAAATATAAAAAATAGTTACTTTTGATTATATTAACTAAAAATATTTTGTACAAATAGAATTAATACACTCATGTTAATTGGTCATATTAAAAGCAGCTCTCAGAAAGATGTTACATGATTTACAACTATATAATCATTACTCAAAATATCTAACAGTTTACAAAATGCAAATTAAAACTATTCTGAGGTTTTATCTCATGACCAAAAAATAGTTAAAGATGACAGAGGATAGAATATTGAATGCTGAAGGTTCTGCACAAAGATATATACACTAATATGAAATTGGTAGAACTGTGATTTAGGTCAACCATTATTGAAAGCAATTTGGAAGTATATGAAGAAATTTTTCATTAAATACATGAGTACAGCAAAGATATCATCTTTCTATGATATTGTTTGACACAAGCCTAGAAATGTTAGCTCTTCGAATAAGTTGTAGGAAAAATTCAATACCTTTTGACCCAGCCTACCACTCACATTCTTCAAGCCAATCTAAAATAAAAAGGTTCCACATATACCAGTTAATAATCTTATATTATAATTATAACGAACTAAAATAAAGTAATGATTCTTCAATAGAGAATAGTTAAAATGTTGCATAGTAATAAAATTTTGTTATGACAAGAGTGACTATGAAGAAAATGCAAAATTCAAAAAGAAAAAACGTTATGAAATAATGCAAAGAGAAACAAACAATGATGATACAGTTAGCAAATGCAGCAATTAAGTGGGAAAGAAGTTTAAAGAACTTTTAAAAAAAAACAGAGAAAAGATAACATTTTTAAATGAAGAAAGTAGGTGCTCTTGATGTGAAACATGGAAGCTGTTGTTATAGTTGGATTTGATGAATTACTTTTTACTTTTTAAAATCTTACTATAAGAATAGCTCACTAGATTCAAGGGGGAGAGATATAATAAAAATTAATATTCAGCAGACTTGATTCAGTAAATGATTCAGTAAAATTAATTGTAAAATAAAACTTTGTATTTGAAGTATATTTATAAAATCATATTTTTCATTGTCTATTGTGTTCTACCAAGAATATAACTTTCTTTTTTATATTCCTTCCCTTGAGATTATGATTATTTTTTAAACTTCTTGAGGCATAATTAATTATGTTCTAGGTAATCATTATATATACATATATGTGTGTGTATCATTTTGCATGTGCTTCTTAAATTTAGAGTATAATTTTGCTTTGTGTGATTTTGTTATCTATTTCTCTATATTTTTCCTGTTATTGGACAATTTAATCTACATTATTTCCCACTTAAGTTAGGAATTCATCTCTGTAATTTCCTTTGTATACAGTAATGGGAACCTAATTAATTCCTGCTTAGAATAAAAATTTCTTTAAAGTAGTGATTGTTTTAGTTAATCCCCCCCACCCAGCACATATGTTCCTAATACATAGAAAGTAAGAATAAATGCTTGTTGACTGATTGATTACACCAACTCCTTATATTTCCTAAATCCAACTTCCATAGATTTGCTTTTTTTTCTGTTTTTGTTTATTTTATCCTTCCCTTTCCCACTTCAGTATAGTGCTTATTAAAACTTGTACCTACATACATATATACATGCATATATGTATGTGCATATAATACACATATATAAACATACACATATATATTGCCTACACATTCTATTTTTATGTTATTTCTAATATATTCTATCCCTTATCCTCTTCCTTCCTGTCTCCTCCCCTCTTCTTCCCTTCCCTTCTAGAGTCATATCTTATAGCAATAGATTTAAAAGAAGAAAAAAACATAATTTGCACCAAAACCACCATACTCAATGAAAATATTAGACATTATCAGTTATACTGCATACTGATAATCCTCCATCTTTGTAAAAAAGTGGGTTGAAGGAAGGAGCAGGTGCATTTTCTTAACTTTTGTGGAATCAAATTTCCTCATTTTAATTCTCATGACATTCAATTTCAATTACTTTATTGTTGATATTAATTTTAAGGTTCCCTTTTAAGAATTAATAATTTTTGTTCTGGATAATAATTTGAAAGTCCTGGTTTTCTGAATGGAGGCAATTATCAACAGTTAGCCCTGATTTAGACTACTCATCATGTTCTCTACCCATCTTCATCCTATGACACCAAAAGTATACCATTGCTTCTTTTCTTCCTTTCTACTTTTTATTCTGGTATCCACACAATGATCCCTGGATATGTCAGTTCAATTATTTTCTCTATCATTCCATTATTTATTCCTATGATTTCCTGGACAAAACTCATTTGTCCAAATTATTGCATCAAATATATATGCACATACATGTTCATAGGGATATGCATAATATATATTCAAATATGTGTATATTTTATCTATGTATATATGCGTGTGTGTGTCTGTGGACTTATGCATGTAAAGTTGTATATCAATCTATGAATTTATATATGCATCTGGATAGTCTCTTATTAAAATACAAGTGGCCCATTCATAGTAGCTAGCCTCTTTCATTTTGTGTATTCCCAAAATTTAGCAGAGATTATTGCACATATAAGGTGCTTGATATTTTTTCATTCATCATTTATCACATTCAATCTTTTTTTATTTTATCAATGTGCTCTTCCACTTTTCATATTATTTTCTTTCTACTTCTACATTTTTATTGTCCAGTTCTGTTGTTTTATTTTTCAAAATTTCTAAGTTTTCAAAATGTGCTCTAAGCTGGAGAATCATATTCCCTGTAATATAAATGGTTATTTTTTGAAGAATATATCACATGCAGTGCTTTCTGAGAAGAGCCAGGTTTCAGTTATTGTTATAGGCCAATACTCTGAAACAAGGATTCTTACAAGTCACTGGAATTGACTTAATAATTCTTTAGTTCAGTACATGTAATTAGTACTTAGTATAGTTCCACAAGATTCACACCAATGCTAATGGAGTATATAACAGCCAGCAAAGGTTGACACATATTCATTCTATCATTCACCTTTGTGGTGGCTGGAGGCTGAAGCACAAACCTTTGGACTCAGAGATATTTATTCACTTCATTTCACACTTGGTGGCAGGCTCTCCTCCATTGCTTCCCCATTGAACCCAAGACTCTGAAGGTCTCTAAAAAAGTTACCAGGGCCCCAGGAAAGGAGACAAGACTTTGAAAGAAATAATAAAGGATTTGGACTTTAACACCTGGTTGCTCTTGTGGTAATTATTGAACTGAAATGAGGGCTGATCCCAAGACACCCAGAGACCCCCAAGAAAACCAAAACCAAGAACAAGTTATCCCAACTAGTCTCATCAAATTTATTAACCAGCAAATGTTAATACAATTTTGTAATGGGGAGGGTGAAATTAAATCCTACAAGCTAAAAGGTATTGAGCAAAAAAAAAAATGCAAGTCTGTTTTCCAAGGAAGAGAATCACTTAGATTTGAAAGGAATGTTAGGAGTCATCTAGTCCTACTTGGGCAAAAACAAAATAGTGATGATAATGTCTTGCTATTTATTCCAAGAGTTGTTGTGAGGATCAGATGAGGAACAATATATGAAAGGAGGTCATGTTTAATAAAATTGGATAGGTAGCCACATTGTAAAATAACATGAATTATTAATTTTTCATAATATTTATGTATTTAGGCCATGCTTACTCTCCATATATTATACCTTTCTGCCTACATAATGGTGAATGGATTTTAGGTTTTTCATATATCTTTTTGGACTTCTGCATAAAACATGGCAAAAACAATTAGTTATATAATGTTTAATGTGAAAGATGGTGAAATAAATATTATATAGTTTGGTTTAAAAAAAAAGAACATAATCACAGATTTTTTGCAGAACTGTTTTATACCAAGTACTTCATGATAATAAATGGCTATTTTTAAAAGCTAATTAAGTCTAGGTGGCTATTTGATATGAACTGATACTCAACGTAGAAGGTATGAATAAAATTTTAGTTCACATTCTAAAGAATTGCATAGAAACGTATTTATATACATACATCTATATATCTATGTATCTATATCTATATCTATCTATATATATATATATAATTTATCTATCCAAAATCATTTTACAAAAATATGTGTGCATATACATTATAGATGTATACATTCTTTGTAAATCATATATATTTAAAAACATGTTTATGCATATATGCATATTCTTGTTTAAAAATCATTTTATGGAATCATTCTAATACAAGGACAATAAAGTGCAAAGAATATATATTTTTATAACTGTATAAGACAATGAGTTTTGAAGCAAATAAGGTCCTTAGTAAATATGATGAAGAAGAAATATAGGTAATGTGGCAAAGTAATCTCCAGGAACATACAATGGTGGGTTAGCCTGACTATGCTGGACCTTATTTGGTTCTGTCTTGCTTAAAGAAGAATATCTGTAGGAACTCAACAAAGTCCTTCATCTCAGGTAATTTGGAGCTTCAGGCAAGCACATTTTCATTTGACCTGTGTGCAGAAACAAAGTTTATAAGAGTTACATTGACATTTTAGTAAAAGAAAGGGATGAACACAGAGAACTTAAATAAATTTGTCACAAACTACAATTTTTGAGAATTGAGGGAGAAGGTTAACATATTGAAAAGACAAATTCATTTAGATTACCTCCTACTACCCCAACTTAGCAAATTTTGGCATGGTATTTAGGAGAAATTTCCTTTTTTCCCATTTTCCTAAATATTGTTCCCATTAATATATCTTAACCCTTCCTCCCTTTTCTCTTTGATATTTTTCTTTTTGTGTTAGCAAAAGACAAATTATGAGCAGTGGTCTCTTTTGAATTTTAAAACAACCTTTAAGTGAATTCTTTGCACATTTAGAAGTGTCTCTTCCCCCTCTTTATAATTTAATAAACACCACCACAACATAGCAATATGGAGAGTATTCTTTTTTTTTTTTAAGTTATAGTCATCCAGTTTATTTTAGGGGGAAAGTTTAAATCACTTGGCCATGTATGAAAGGATGACAAATTTTAACTGAAATATTTATTACATCAAAATAAGGTCTAGTTGTAATCTCCAAGTGTTATTACAATACTTAAGGATTTTTGGCTGTCCTCATTTCAACATCCCCATCATAGGGAATGAAGTATTGCATTCCTCATATACTATAACTATCTCTGCCTTCTTGAATGTATGAAAAATCAGAATTTTTTTTCTTGTAGTATGTTCTCACCTATAAAAAGTAAATATAAATAATTATTTTCTGGTGGAACTCTAATTTATTATGTAGGAATCTTTTCTGTAATCCTTAAAATGCTATATAAATATGATGTATTTTGACTATAAAACTCAATGAAGGAACTTTCAATAGTTTTATGTGAAGATTGCGTATTTTAAAATCAACTGGAGTTAGGAATTCAGGTTAGGGGAAAATCGTCAATCTTTATTCACAGTGAAGAAAGATCAGAGGTGGAAGAGAATGGGAGATAGCAATGTGTGCAAGTGAGTCAAGAAGCTAGCCAGATCAGCAGCCACACAACCAGCAGCTATGAGCATAGAGCCCAGGCTCAATCTCTCTCAGCCTCTCTTTCTGTCTCTCTGCCTCCACCCACCAAAAGCGTCATTTCCTATACAACACATCAGGACTTGCACAGAGAGTGGACTGGGGCCATTCTTTATCCAAGCATGTATATTAATAGAGTATAGTCCAATTACTATTTAGCCTCATGTGCTTGGGACCTCAGTGCATCAACTCAAGCTTCAGCCCATTACAGTTTCAATTATAAGTAATTTATAGAACTGCTTTATTTCTGCATAGTTAAGCTATCTTTGTTTATGTCTACATGTAAACATGCACATATCCATTTACTGGGAAAATTCAAACTATTTATTAGACTAAAGAACTGAATACCAATAAAGGAGCTATATACCATTTAAAAAGTATAAATTCAGGTGAATGTCATATTTCACAGTGGTAAGCAATAGAGACTGAAAACTTATTTCAAATATGGTGTCATTGCCAAAAAAATTATTTTATGTGTCTTATTGATTTGCCCAATGGGCCCCTTAATGAGCCATACTGGAAAATTAGACTTCCTTTATTATAGTCAAATCTCATTTTTGCTATCAGTTCAGTTGAAAAAACACTTGTTTCCTAGAATTCATTAAAAATAAGTCCTAACTACTCACATATACTACCTTTGCCCTAAACGGAAAATGATTTATCACCTATGAAATGTTTTCAAAATATTCTATTAGCTATTTATATGCTAAAATATATATTTAAAGAATAATGTTTTGCAGAACTAAATAGTCATACTTCTGATACATTTGACATTTTTAAATGCCTTTTTACAGTAGCTGGACATTTTAAGAGTCATTGTAAATAAAATGGAGAAAGCTGAAATTTTTAGATGATTTAAATTTTAAAGCTAAAAAAATAAGCATTTTGACTCAAAAATTAAAGAACTATCATAACCCTTGGGGGAATAAAATATTGTCTTCATGCATATATAATTTTTTGAAGCTTCTTCCTATTCATTTTTATGAGAAATATAGTAAAGATCTCAGCTTCTTGTGAGCCTTTTGAAGGTCTTAATTTACTTGATTAGATGACAGAAAAAAAGTTGGGAGGCTTAAAATTAAATTATATGTTAAGGTTGATTAAGCCTGACACCCATCTTTTAAAATATAGTGTAGGGATTGATATACTACATAAGATATATTTCCTGGAAGGCTATTCTTTTTTTATTTTAAGTCCTTTGAAATAGCAGGACTAAACTTAAGTAATATAATAATGATAATTCACTGCATATTGATAGGGAATTAAAATGATAAGCAAAATGTATGCTTGGATTAATAACAGATCAGAAAAGGATCTCAATCAAAGAGAACTACTTGAAATTCTCCCTAGTTAGGGTGAAAGCTTTACAGAAAAAGGAAAAAAAATCTCAATTTAGAAATACTTAAAATTGGGAAAAATGAGAACAAGTTATTGCAAAATGTACCTGGATTTAGAAAAATTTAAAAACATGACAAAAATATGAACATTGCTTATAGAAGGATTACATGAAACATCTAAAATATATTACAAAGAATGATTATATAGAAGAAAATGATATGCAAAAAAAATTAAAGTGTCTTAATGGTTGAAGCCTATTTAACTGTAAGGTGGGTGAACAAATTTATCAAAAGATTACTAATGCTTTGATATCTTGCCATTTTACTTGATGAAATATCAAAATATAGGTGGCAAATAACAGTGAAGATAAGCCTTTAGGAAATAATCGGTTATAAAGATCAGCCAACCCTAAGATGACAGTATATATATATATATATATATATATATATATATGTAATTTTTAAAATTTTTATGTCACATATTTATATTTTATTCTGTCACAGAATTTCTTCCAGTATCCCCCATACTAGCCTCTAAGAGTTGGACCATATAATATATATTTTAAGGTGGGAAAAGGGAGAGAGAAGAGAGAAAAAAATAACAAAACAGGAAAAGAGTATTTAAATATCTATGTATATATCTATATGCATATTTATTTATATATGTGTATATCCATTTATGTGTATATATATATATATATATATATATATATATATATATATATATAACTCATGGTTGATTCATCTCTGTAAAGGAGTAAGATGAAAGTATCTTTGCATTTCTCTTCTTTGGGGACATCCTTGTTCTTAGTAATTTTCAAATATTCACTCTGAAATATATTGTGTAAATTGTTCCTAATAATGTTTTTTTTTTGTATTTTTTATTTTCACTTTCTTGAAGTGAAGTAAGCAGAAGAATCAGAAGAAAATTGTACACAATAACAGCAATATAGTAGGGATGATCAACTATGAAAGACTTATATGATCCATATAATGATTCAAGATAATTTAAAGGAACCAGGATGAAGAAGCTATCCATCTCCAGGGGAAGAATGAATGAACACTGAATGAAGATTGAAGCATACATTTTTCAATTTCTTTCTTTGTTCATTTTTTAATATGCTAATAGAGTAATATGTTTATACTTCAAACTTTTAATTTATATTAAATTACTTAATGAGCTAGAGAAGGATGAGAAAAAGGATGAAAACTTGTAAATCACTTGAAAAAAATAAAAGAGGAAATTAATAAAATTTAATGTAAGAAAGCAATTGAATCAATAAATAAAACTATTAATTGGCTTTTTTCTTCTTTTTTATTTTTATTTTTTAATAATTATAACTTTTTTATTGATAAAACACAAGCCTGGGTAATTTTTTACAACATTATCCCTTGCACTCACTTTTATTGTGACTTTTTCCCTCCCTACCTCCACCCCCTAATGCAGATGGCAAGCAGTCCTACACATGTTAAATATATCACAGTATTTCCTAGATAGAATATATGTGTGCAGGACCAAACGGTTCCCTTGTTGTATAGAAAGAGTTGGATTCAGAAGGTAAAAATAACCTGCAAAGAAAAACTAAAATGCAAAAACTTTACATTCATTTCCCAGTGTTCCTTCTCTGGGTGTAGCTACTTCTGTCCATCATTGATCAATTGGAACTGATTTAGATCTTCTCTTTATCAAAGGTATTCACTTCCATCCTCATACAGTATCATTGTTGAAATATATAATGGTCTTTTGTTTCTGCACATTTCACTCAGCATCAGTTCATGTAAGTCTCTCCAAGCCTTTCTGTATTCATCCCACTGGTCATTTCTTATAGAACAAGAATATTCCATTACATTCATATACCACAATTTACCCAACCATTCTCCAATTGATGGGCATCCATTCATTTTCCAGTTTCTAACCACTACAAATAGGGCTGCAACAAACATTTTGGCACATACAGGTTGCTTTCCCCTTCTTTACTATTTCTTTGGGATATAAGTCTAATATTAGCACTGCTGGATCAAAGAGTATGCATAGTTTGATAACTTTTGGGGCATAATTCCAGATTGCTCTCTAGAATAGTTGGATTCGTTCACAACTCTACCACCAATGCATCAATGTGCCAGTTTTCCCACATCCACTCAAACATTCATCATTACTTTTTCCTGTTATCTTAGCCAATCTCACAAGTGTGTAGTGGTATCTCAGAGTTCTCTTAATTTTCATTTCTCTGATTAATAGTGATTTGGAACACTTTCATATGAGTGGAAATAGTTTCAGTTTCATCATCTGAAAATTGTCTGTTCATATCCTTTGACCATTTATCCATTGGAGAATGGCTTGATTTCTTATAAATTAGAGTCAATTCTCTATATATTTTGGAAATGAGGCCTTTATCAGAACCTTTAACTGTGAAAATGTTTTTGCAGTTTGTTGCTTCTCTTCTAATCTTGTTTGCATTCATTTTGTTTGCACAAAGGCTTTTTAATTTCATATAATTAAAATTTTCTAATTTGTGATCAATAATGATCTCTAGTTGTTCTTTGGTCACAAATTCCTTCCTCCTCAACAGGTCTGAGAGGTAAACTATCCTCTGTACCTCTAATTTATTTATAATCTCCTTCTTTATGCCTAAATCATGGACCCATTTTGATCTTATCTTGGTGTATGGTGGTAAGTGTGGGTCCATGGCTAATTTCTGCAATACTAGTTTCCAATTTTCCCAGAAGTTTTTGTAAAATAATGAATTATTATCCCAAAAGATGGGATCTTTGGGTTTGTCAAATACTAGATTGCTATAGTTATTGAATATTTTGTCTTGTGAACATAACCTATTCCACTTATCAACTAATCTATTTCTTAGCCAATACCAAATGGTTTTGGTGACTGCTGCTTTATAATATAGTTTTAGATCAGGTACATCTAGGCCACCTTCATTGGATTTTTTTTTCTCATTAGTTCTCTTGAGATTCTCCACCTTTTGTTCTTCCATATGAATTTTGTTGTTATTTTTTTCTAGATCATTAAGATATTTTCTTGGAAGTCTGATTGATATAGAACTCAATAAATAGATTAGTTTAGGGAGATTGTCATCTTTATTATATTTGCTTGCCCTGTCCAAGAGTATTTAATATTTTTCTAATTGGTTGGATCTGACTTTATTTGTGTGGAAAGTTCTTTGTAATTTTGCTCATATAATTCCTGACTTTCCTTTGGTAGATAAATTCTCAAATATTTTATGCTGTCGATGGTTATTTTGAATGGAATTTCTCTTTGTGTCTCTTGCTGTTGGATTTTGTTGGTGATGTATAAAAATGCTGAGGATTTATGTGGATTTATTTTGTATCCTGCAACTTTGCTAAAGGTGTGGATGATTTCACATAGCTTTTTAATAGAATCTCTGGGGTTCTCTAGGTATACCATCATATCATCAGCAAAGAGTGATGGTTTGGTTTCCTCATTACCTACTCTAATTCCTTTAATCTCGTTCTCAATTCTAATTGCCAAGGCTAGCATTTGAATACAATATTGAATAATAATGGTGATAGTGGGCAACCTTGTTTTTCCCCTGATTTTTAAAAATTCCTTTTTCCCTATATGTTTTGAAGTTTTAAAATATATTTTTAAAAGGAAAAGTCCTTTATTCCTATATATTTTATAAAGTTTTTTTATTAAATGGATTTGGTTTTAAATTTTTTTCTTATTTAATTTTTTTTTTTTAATTTGGTTTAATATAAATTAGAATGTTTTTTAATTTTGCCATATTTGTTAAAATATTGGATGGTATATTTTTTTTTTTTTAACTTGTTTTATTTTTTAAATTTTGTAAATATTTAAGGAATTGGTTAATTTTTTTCCTTGTTTTAATACCTTGGTTTATTCTAATTTGTTAAAAAAATTTTGGGGTTTCAATTTTTTTTCAAAAGTTTTAAGTTGGGTTAATTTTTTTAAATTTTGTAAATTCTTGTAAAAACCATTTTGGAATTTTTCTTAATTTTAATTTTCTTTTTTTTTTTAAAAATAACTTTAGTCTATTTCTTTCCTCTTTAATTGGGAAACTTAATTTTAAGGTAATTTTTCCTTTCTTTTAATTTTTCTAAAGTTGCAAAATCTTTTTTTTAACCTTTTTAATTAATTTTTTCATTTTTAAACTAAAATTTGATTTTCCTTTTTTTTAATAATTTATAAAGGTTTGTTTTTTTTTGGTTTTTTCCTAAAAATTTTTAATTAAACCATTTTTTAACTTTTTTTTTATTTCCTTTTATTTTTGAATGTAAATTTTTTTGCTGGGGGTTTAATTTGTTCTTTTTTGATTTTTGTTGAAGAATTATTATTTTTTTCTTTTTTCCAATTTCTTTAATAGTTTTTCTTTTTTTTCTTTCCCCCTTTTTTTTATTTTTTTCCATTTTTTGGGGAATTATTAATTTGTTTATGTTTTTTGTAATTTCTTTAATATGAGATTATTTAGTTTCCAATTATTTTTTGTCTATTTTCCCCTGGCTTTTTATTGAATGTAATTTTCATTGCATCGTGGTCTGGAAAGGATGCATTTACTATTTCTGCTTTACTGCATTTGATTTTGAGGTTTTTATGTACTAATATATGGTCAATTTTTGTATAGATTCCCTCAACAGCTGAGAAGAAAGTGTACTCCTTTATCCATTTAGTTTTCTCCCAGATCTATCATATCTAACTCTGCTAGTATTCTATTTACTTCTTTGACTTCTTTCTTATTTATTTTGTGGTTTGATTTATCCAATTCTGAGAGTGCAAGGTTGAGATCTCCCAAAATTATAGTTTTACTGTGTATTTCTTCTTGCAGATCTCAATTACTCTTTTAAGAATTTAAATGCTACACGACTTGGTGCATATATGTTTAATATTGATATGGCTTCATTATCTATGCTACCCTTTAGCAAGATATAGTGCCCTTCCTTATCTCTTTTAATTAGATCATTTTTTTGTTTTTGCTTGATCTGAGATCAGGATGGCTACCCCTGATTTTTTGACTTCACCTGAAGCATAGTAGATTCTGCTCCAACCTTTTACCTTTACTCTGTATGTATCTCCATGCTTCAGGTGTGTTTCTTGTAAACAACATATTGTAGGGTTCTGGCTTTTAATGCCTTCTGCTAATCGCTTCCTCTTTATGGGGGAATTTAACCCATTCACATTTATGGTTAAAATGACCAATTCTGTATTACTTGCCATCTTGTTAACTCCTGTTTATACGTTTCTCCCTTCCTTCCCCCTTACCTCTCTTCCCAGTATTAAACTTGTGAGCACCACTTGTTTCTTATAGCCCTCCCTTTTTAGTATCCCTCTCACCGCCTTAAGAGTTCCTCTCCCTATCTTACTCTTTTTCCTCACAATTTCTGAATTCTCTTCAGCTTAGCTTATTCCTTTGCTTTTCACTTTTTCCCTCCCTCTTTTCAATGAGATGGGAGAAGTTTCACCATAAATCGAATATGTCTAATTTTTTTTTCTCTTTAAGCCAATTCTGATGGCACTAAGATACATACTATGTTCATCCCCCTCCATTCTTTCTCTCAGATATAATAGATTTCCTTTGCCTCTTCATAAGATGTAATATCCCCATTTTACCCTTTTCAGTGTACAATTTCCTTTCCACCTCTATTTTCTAGAACAAAGTATATATGTATTCTTTATATATCTTTATAGCAGAAATGTAGTTTTCAAGATTTCTTTTTACCTTTTTAGGTTTCTCTTGAGTTCTATATTTGTATATCAAACTTTTTGTTTTTTCATCAAAAATAGGTGAAATTTGCTTATTTTTTTTAAATGCTCATCTTCTTCGCTGGAAAAAGATGCTCATTTTGGCTGGGTAAATTATTTTTGATTGTATACCAAGTTCCTTACTCTTTTGGAATATCATATTCCAGGCCATTTGATCCTTTAATGTGGACGCTGCTAGATCTTGACTAATCCTTATTGTGGCTCCTCTATATTTGAAATGATTTTTTTCTAGCAGCTTGCAGTATTTTTTCCTTCATCTGATTGTTCTGGACATTGGCCACTATAGTTCTTGGTGTTTTGATTTTAGGATCCCTTTCAGTAGGTGATTGATGAATTCTTTCAATTCCTATTTTCTCTCTGTTTCTATAACTCCTTGGCAGTTCTCTTTGATAATTTCCTGGAAAATAGTGTCCAGGCTCTTGTTTTCATCATATTTTTCAGGGAATCTAATAATTCTCAGATTGTCTCTCCTAGATCTATTTTCTAGTTCTGTTGTTTTCTCAAGAAGGTATTTGACATTTTTTCCATTGTTTTGTTTTTTTTTTTGGTTTTGCTCGATTGATTCTTGGTGTCTTCCTCA
Organism: Sarcophilus harrisii; assembly: GCF_902635505.1. Classification (NCBI taxonomy): domain Eukaryota; kingdom Metazoa; phylum Chordata; class Mammalia; order Dasyuromorphia; family Dasyuridae; genus Sarcophilus; species Sarcophilus harrisii. The sequence goes on along the minus strand of NC_045426.1, from coordinate 594,725,142 downwards.
CATCATTCAATTCCATTTGTTCGATTCTGATTTTCAATGAAGTATTTTCTTCATTCACTTTTTTACATCTTTTTCTAATCGTTCAATTGAGTTTTTAAGTGAGTTGTTTTGTTCTATGGAATTTTTCCATTTTGCCAATTTTATTTTTTAGAGAGCTATTTTCTTTTTCCACTTCACTAATTCTGTTTTTCAAGGATTTGATTTCTTTATCCACTCTGTCTTTAAATGAGTGGGATGACTTAGCCAAACTCTATTGCCAAGCTTCCATTTCCTTTTCCCACTTTTCTTCCCAGTTCTCTTGTGAGAGACTTTTTAATTTCTTCTATGAAAGTTATCTGTATTGAGGATGAGATCATGTCCCCCATTTTGGGATTCATCTGGAGACAGTCTGTTTTTAGTCTCCTTAGGTCCTAAAATCTGCTCTCTATCCATATTGAAATGATCAATGGTTAGGGTCCATTTAAATGTTTTACTCATTTTGTTAAAGAAGAGTTAAAGAAAACAAACTAACAAGAAAAACAAATGATCTGCTTGTTTTTTGTTATTGTTTTTTTGGAGGTGGGGAGCACTGGATGGTATTACTCAGCTTCTTCTACAGACTGCAGAGGGTAGCAGCGAGTCACTAGAAGAACAGTCAATGGCTGTGCTGTGCCTGTGCTCTGAGACTCTTGGAGTGTGCTGAGACACTGTAGGTCCCACTGTAGATGGGTTTGGCCAGGTCCTGAGAGACCCTCGTTTTTTGGAGTTATACTCTTCACCCCCTGTGTTTTTAGCTTCTCTGCTTGTCTACTGGCTTGCTGCAGGGACAAAGTATCCAAAACTGTTGTAAAGCTCTCACCACAGAGATGGCTAAGATCTCACACACACACACACACACACGTACACCCAGTCTGCTCTCGCTGCCACTGCCTGCCCTCAGCCTGCACCCAATCTAAAACCATCCCCACCCTTGAGCAAAAACAGGCACATTTCTGGCAGATTTCAAGGATGCCTTCTCTTGGTAATTATTTGTGGGGATTTTTTTTTCAGTCAAGCACTTATACCAAAGCTCGTCATGAAATAAATTCTGAGAGAAGCTTAAGTAGATGTGTGCATCCTCTCCGCCATCTTTATTGGAAGTCACTATGAACTGGCTTTATGAAAAAATCAACAAATAGATAAAGCTTTGGTTAATTTGATTAAAAAAAGATAGAAGAAAATCAAATCCTTAGACTCAAATATAAAAAGGGAGAACTTTCCACCAATGAAGAGAAAATTATCGAAATAATTAGGAGTTATTGTCCCTAATTATATGTTAATAAATTTCATAATCTATTTAAAATGGAAGAGTATCTGCAAAATATATAGATTGCCCAGATTCATAGAAGAGGAAATAAGTTATTTAAATAGTCCCATTTTAGAAAAATAATTAGAATAAGTTATCAATCATCTCCTAAGAAAAAATTTCCAGTGTCAAATGAATTTACCTGTGAATTCTACCAAACATTTAAAAAAATTAATTCCAATGTTATGCAAACGCTTTGAAAAAAATAGGAAAAGAAGGAGTCTGTCAAATACCTTTTATGACAAAGATATGGTACTGATATCTAACCCTGACAGGTTGAAAAAAGAAAAAAGAAAAGAAATTATAGATCAAGTCATCCCCAAAATAATATGCCATGAGTAAGTAGGATTTATACTTGGAATGCATGGCTGGTTCAGCATTAGGAAAACTATCAGCATAACTGACAATCTCAACAACTCAAGTAACAAAATAATATGATTATCTCAATAGATGCAATAAAAGCACTTGATAACATCCAACAACCATTCCTATTTAAAACACTAAAGAGAATTTGTGAAGCAGAAACAGGAAATAACATCTTAAAAACAGAATTCATGAAATAGAAAAAGAAAATAATTCCTTAAAAAACAGAATTTTTGAAATGGGAAAATATTACAAAGGGGGAAAAAAACAGCTCATTTAAAAATTCAATTGAACAAATACAAAAAGAAGTTAAAAAAAGTAAATGAAGAAAATAATTCACTAAAATTCAGAATTGAAGAAATGGAAATGAATGATTCAATGAAATTACAAGAATCAGGCAAGTAAAATTTTAAAAAATGTAAAATAACTAACTGGGAAAACAACTGACCTGGAAAATAGATCTAGGAGAGACAATATAAGAATTATTGAACTCCCGAAAATACATGATGGAAAGAAAAAAAAAAAAGCCTAGACACTATCTTTTAGGAAATCATCAAAGGTAACTGCCCAGATATCATAGAATCAGAAATTAAAATGGCTATTGAAAGAATTCACCAAATATCTCCTGAAAAAGACCCCAAAATCAAAAACCCCAAGGAATATCATGTGAGAACTATGAAATCAAGGGAAAATATTACTAGCAGCCAGAAAGAAACAATTCAAATATCAAGGACCCACAATAAGGATTACTCATGACCTAGTATGTTCCACTATAAAGGATCAAAGTGTCTGGAATCTGATATTCCTAAAAGTGAAGGAAATTTCACCTTTAGGAATGCAGCCAAGAATAAATTACTCTGCTGAACTGAGCATTTTCTTTCAGAGAAGAAATGGACATTCAACAAAACTGGTGAATTCCATTTATTTTTGATAAAAAGACCAGATCATGTATACTTATTGTGTATCTAATTTATATTTTAATATATTTAACATCTACTGGTCATCCTGCCATCTGGAGCAGGGGGTGGGGGTAAGAGATGAAAAATTGGGACAAGAGGTTTGGCAATTGTTAATGCTGTAAAGTTACCCATACGTATAACCTGTAAATAAAAGGCTATTAAATAAATAAAAAAGACCAGAGCTAAACAAAAAACTTGACCTTCAAATATAAAATTCAAGAGAAGCATAAAAAGGTAAAAAGAAAAAATAAAACTCTTGAGAACTGTATTTCAGTTATGGGTATATATTGAGAGTACATGTATAATTTGACTTTACTATTATAATATAAAAAAGAAACTAGTCATGGAAAGAGGATTATAACAGAAAAAAGGGGAAAGTGGAGGTAAAATGAGGGAAATTACATCTCAGGAAGAGGCAAAGAAAATATATTATAATTGAGGGAAAGAAGGAATGGTGACAAATATTCTGTGAATCTTACTCTCATCAGATTTGGCTCAAAGAAATAATATTAGATATATTTGTTTTCACTAAGAAATATCTAACATCTTATGGAAAAGTGGGAGGAGAAAGGGGAAAAGAGAAGAGGTAGGCTAAATAGAAAGGAAAACAGAAATAGTAGGGGAAAGATATAAGAAAAGAGGATGGTCTCTAAAGGGGGAGGACTGCTTGAAGCATGTAGTGCTTATAAGTAAAATACTGAGGAGGAGGGAAAGGGGAAAAGGAAAAAGTAAAGTATAATTTGGGGTTAATAAGATGTCAGGAAATACAGAACTAGTAGTTTTAATCATAAATGTGAATGGGGTGAACTCTCCCATAAAATGTAAGCTGATAGCAAACTGGATTAAAAGCCAGAGTCCTACAATATGTTGTTTATAAGACACACATTTAAAGCAGAGCAATTCATAGAGAGTAAAGGTAAAAGGCAGAATCTGTTAGCTTCAGGTGGAGTAAAAAAAATCAGGGTTTGCCATCCTGATCTCAAATGAAGCAAACATAAAAACTGATCTAATTAAAATAGATAAGGAAGGAAACTATATTTTGCTAAAGGATATCATAGATAATGAAGCAACATCAATATTAAACATATATGCAGCAAACAAGTGGTGTAGCATCTAAATTCCAAAGAAGTTAAGAGAGGTGCAAGAAGAAATAGACAGCAAAACTATAATAGTGGGGGATCTCAACCTTGCACTTTCAGAACTAGATAAATGAAACCACTAAATAAATAAGAAAGAAAATAAAGAGATAAATAGAACATTAGAAAACTTAGGTGTGATAGATCTTTGGAGAAAACTGAATGGAGACCGAAAGGAGTACACTTTCTTCTCAGCAGTTCATGGAACCTAAACAAAAAAAAAAAACAAAAAAACACTGGCCATACATTAGGACATAAAGACCTTAAAGTCAAATGCAGAAAGGCAGAAATAGTTAAATGCATTTTTTTTCAGTTCATAATACAAACAAATTACATTCAATAAAAGGCCAGGGGAAAAGAGAACAAAAAGCAATTGGAACCTAAATAATTTCATTCTAAGAATGAATGGGTGAAACAGCAAATCATAAACACAATCAATAATTTCATCCAAGGGAATGACGATAATGAGACAACATACTAAAATTTGTGGGACACAGCCAAAGTGGTATAAAGGGGAAATTTTATATCTCTAGATGTTTACTTACATAAAATAGAGAAAGAGAAGACCAATAAATTGGGCTTGCAACTAAAAAAGCTAGAAAAATAGTAAGTTTGTAATTACGGTGGCACCTCAGAATGATATTTGACCTCAAGGAAGAACATACCCAACAAATGCTGTTGCTATAACGGTAAGTAGAAGGATTACGCCGATGTTCCATGTTTCTTTGTAGAGGTAGGATCCATAGTAGATTCCTCGACCAACATGTAAAAATAAACATATAAAGAACATGGAAGCCCCATTGGCGTGTAAATTACGGAGCAATCAGCCGTAATTAACATCACGACAAATATGGGCTACGGAGGAAAAGGCAGTGAGTGTATCTGAAGTGTAGTGTATTGCTAGGAATAGGCCTGTGAGGATTTGAATAATTAGGCATACTCCTAATAAGGACCTGAAGTTTCATCATGCAGAGATGTTGGATGGAGCAGGTAGGTCAATAAAAGAGTGGCTGATAATTTTTAGGAGGGGGTGTGTCTTTCGTATATTAATCATTAGTTTTTGTAGTTGAATTACAACAATGGTTTTTCAGGTCATAGGTTATGGTTTAAACCCATACTAAAACTAATATGGAAACGATGCTTAATTTTGTATTGTCCTTAATGTTAATTTTTGGGTTTGTAGCATTTGCTTCTAAGCCTTCCCCTGTGTATGGGGGTTTGAGTCTTGTGGTTAGTGGGGGTTTGGGTTGTGCTATTGTTGTTAGTTTGAAAAGTACATTTTTAGGGTTAATTGTGTTTTTGATTTATTTGGGAGGAATATTAGTAGTGTTTGGTTATACTGCTGCTATAGCTACTGAAGAGTATCCTGAAAGTTGGGTAGGTAATATAGTAGCTTTTAGTATATTATTGTTGAGTCTATTAATAGAGATAGTTTGGTTAATGGTGTCAGGGGAGGTAGAGGTGATTATGGCTATTGAGTTGTTTGATTCGTTGGGTAGTTATTGTGTTGGTCAGGATTGGAATGGGGTGTCTTTGTTGTACGGTTGTGGAGGTTGAGCTATAGTATTACTAGGTTGAATACTAGGTTGAATTACTATCTTGGTGGTTTTGGAAGTTATCCGAAGTTTATAGTTATAGAATTAGGAGGATTAGTGTTATAGAGATTATAAAGGAGAGGAAATAGTATTTGATGAACCCTTTTTGGGTAGAAGTAAAAGTAGAAGATATGGAGCTATGTAAGTTGGCTTGACCTTTTGGTCCAGTTTTTTCATATCACCCTAGATCAATTAGTATGGTAGCAATGTGTTGGCCTGTTTGTAAACCTGATAGAGGTTTTAGTCGATGGAAGATGTGTGTAAAATAGCCTAATATATTTGAGAAGTTGTGTGTGTGAATTATAGGTATGATTGGTATTTTATTAGTTAAGGTGTATAGTTCAATTGAGATTAGAATGCCTGTAATAGTTACTAGCATAGCTGAATTTTTTAGTATGGTTGGTATTGTTATAGGAATAGTTGTGGTAGGAGGAATGCTTGTTGTGAGGAAGAAGCCTGTAAGAATACCACCCAAAGCTAGTCGTGTAATAGGGTTGGTTATGTTTGGGTTATTTTCAGATATTGGAGAAACAGGTAGGAATCGTGGTTTGTTTAGTAAAGCAAAGTGAATTAATAATGTGAATATTTGTGAACAATATAATAATGTGAATAAGTGAACAAATTAACCCCTCCATCAAAAACCAAACTTGAAATTCTAAAAATAAAATGAGAAATCAATAAAATTGAAAGTAAAAAATAAATATTGAATTAATAAATAAAACTAAGAATTGGTTTTATAAAAAAACCCATCAAAATAGATGAACCATTAATTAATTTGATTAGAAAAAGGAAAGAGGAAAATCAAATTGTTAGTCTCAAAAATGAAAAGGGAGAACTTTCCACCAAGGAATAAGAAATTAGAGCAATTATCAGGAGTTACTTTACCAATTTTATACCAATAAATATGACAACCTCAGTGAAATGGAGGAATAACTACAAAAATATAGATTGCCTAGATTAACAGAAGAGAAAATATATTACTTAAATAGTTCCATTTTAGAATTATGAAGTGCCATCTGTGTGCCAAGCACTGTGCTAAGTAGCAGAGATAGAAATAAAAACAAAAATAATTGTCCCTAATTTCAAGAAGCTAGAAATCTAACTTGACCTCACACTTTATATGGAGAAAATATGTAAACAATTAAACAAAAGCAAGATTTATTCATGATGAATTGGAGACAATGAGTAGAGAGAAGATATTAATGATAAGGAGAATTAAAAAAGCTTCCTTTCAGAAGGTGGAATTTTACCATGAAACAATATAAAATTTAATTTGTCTTAATGTTTTCTCCATCTAGGTATTGATAAAAAAAAATTAAGCAAACATGCTAAAAATAAATCAGCTCTTTTGAGTCAGTAAGGGTCAGTTACAACACAACACTGTTTGTATATCAAAAAATGAGTTTTCCTAGAACTTTCTGATAACTTTTGTCATATGTAATCAAATAAGATTTTTATTGCAAAGCAGAAAAGAAAATTTATTTCATAATATTTTGAAGTTGATGGTCCTATTGGATTTAGGGATATGCATCATAAAAAATCAAAGTTTCCTATAATAAATTTTCTCTTTTGGTTGTGGAATTTAAATAGGAACAAAACATTTTGTAATTCCCTGATGTTCTCTAGGATTTACACACTTTTCTTTTCCCCTATTTCTTGACTTCCCTAAGTCTCTCAATACTACTTATTAACTAGCAAAATATGTTGAGATAGAATATACTCATTTCAAATCAATATGTTCTGATTCTTTTATTATTCCAAACTTCCAAAAAAATACATTATTTATTCTGTACGCTGAATTGTTTCTGCCTATTTTGCAATGACAGCAAGTAAAAGAAGATAAAATCCTGAGACTCTTACTCCTGAAGGCTAACACCATTCACATATTTGAGAATAACACCAGGAGCAATGAAGAGTAGACGGGAAAAGCACCTTTTTGTTCCAATCATGGTATATGCTTTCATTGCCACTAATTTCTATATTCTTGAAAGCAGAGATAGGTAAATGTTTGCAGTGTCAAAAACAAACAGACAAACAAACATAGTATTATCACCACTTTCCATGTCGCCTACACAGACACATGATTCCTATATGTTTCCACAGTAGTGACTGCTCCAAATGACAGTTCCTAACAGCATCTAAAATGATACTAATCTATCTCTCTCTAAAATGATCATGCTACAACTCTGGTCCCATTTCAGAAAACACTATTAAGCCTGATATTCACCATTTCTAAGGTCATTTGAAACATTATTATCTGCAGACATTCTTTTTTTATTTGAATGTTTCCCTTGCAAAGATTGAGGGCATTTTCATCCTAAAATAGCAATTCATATACTACCTGTTCAGGGACTGCAATTAGGAAAAATACAACAATGAGTCATAATTAATCCACAGTGATGCCTAATTACAATCATATATCATCTAATAAAGATTGTTGTAAATTACCTATTATGTTTGTTCTCCTTTTCCTAAGAATTTATTAAAACTTTAGGTCAGAATTATTTTAGAATTGTTCTAAAAGTCATTTCTTAAGAACTGTTATTCGAATTTTAGTAAGATTAAATTTTTATAATTAATTAATTCAATAATTGTCATATACTAATATATGTATGTAGAAACAAAGGAAAAGAAAAAAGAAAAAACAGGCAGAGAAAGCAAAAAGTGTGTGTGTGTGTGTGTGTGTGTGTGTGTGTGTGTGTGTGTGGAGAGAGAGAGAGAGTTATTATTAAACTATGAGATAGGAGTAATGTCCACCTTGAAGAATCACATTAAGTAGTAAATGGAGTGAATTTAATAGTATAGATTTAGTGTATTATATCAGAGTGCAAAATGGAGATGGTTATATACTGAATATAGATTTAGACAAATTTTAAGCAAAATATAGGAAAGACACACTCCTCAGAATTTTCAGAATTGCCTAATTTCTCTAATATACTTAGTTAATTAGGCATTCTACACCATACCAATAAATTCTAAAGGCAACCAAAGCTTATATCTTTAACTCTCTTTTGTCTTTTTAAAATGCTTTTGCTAGAAAAAAAATCAAAATATTTTATGTAATTTCACATCTTCTCAAAGAATATTATTATTTTTTTACTGTTGCTTTTCTTCTTTGGTAGAATTTGGATTTCATTCTGTAAATGTGATTTCATCAATATAGGAAACTTCAGTTAGGGAAACTCATTCAATCAATATAGTTGAGCAGCAACTCTGGAAATCAGTCTTAGAGGATTGTGTGGGGTACTAAAAGATTAAGGACTTATCTGTGGTTAAAAAAAATTCAATTTTGTAATAAAGGTGAAGCTGTGATTCAGGTCTTTCTGACTTCTAGGACAAGTTTTAAACTAATATCTGCTATATTTCAACTACATATGTATATATATATATATGTATATATAATTTAAATATATATGTAAATATATCAAGTTATATAATATGCTATACCATAGTTATTGAGATAAATATTAAGAGTACACTAAATCAGTGCAGAGTTTTGTGATTTTAAAGTTATGTTTTATAATATTTCTCTTTTAATTTTTAGTTATCCTATGGTTTATAGTTATTTGGCAAATGGTACATAGAATCCTAAATCAGTAAGTATTAGCTTCATTCTGTTCACTTTCTAGGGAGTTAAGAGTAATGACACTCTACACCTTTGTTGAAAGGATGTTTTAAATTTACTTTCAGGTTCATGAGACTATGTTCTAAGTATTTGTTTCTTTGAATTCTTAATTATTGTAAGATTGTACTTATTAGAAAATTGTGCATCTATATATTGATAATTTTATTAAATGTACATATATATGGATAATTTATTTTAACAGATATTATATAATTACCTATTACATTATTACATAGTCAATTAAATAGTAATTCATTATTATATAATACTTATATCAGTATTGATATAAAGAACCTTGAATAAAAATCTATCAATTTATTGCAAAGGAAATGTAAAATGTTCACTGAATTCTAAGAGAGAAGTGGTTCGTTTTGAAAGCCCAAAAAAAGAGAAATTGTCAGAGATAATTTTCTTTTTCTTTTTTTTTTTAATTTGATAGCCTTTTATTTACAGGATATATGCATGGGTAACTTTACAACATTAACAATTGCCAAACCTCTTGTTCCAATTTTTCACCTCTTACCCCCCCACTCCTCCCCTAGATGGCAGGATGACCAGTAGATGTTAAATACATTAAAATATAAATTAGATACACAATAAGTATACATGACCAAAGCGTTATTTTGCTGTACAAAAAGAATCAGACTCTGAAATATTGTACAATTAGCTTGTGAAGGAAATCAAAAATGCAGGTGTGCATAAATATAGGGATTGGGAATTCAATGTAATGGTTTTTAGTCATCTCCCAGAGTTCTTTTTCTGGGCATAGCTAGTTCAGTTCATTACTGCTCCATTAGAAATGATTTGGTTGATCTCGTTGCTGAGGATGGCCTGGTCCATCAGAACTGGTCATCATATAGTATTGTTGTTGAAGTATATAATGATCTCCTGGTCCTGCTCATTTCACTCAGCATCAGTTCGTGTAAGTCTCTCCAGGCCTTTCTGAAATCATCCTGTTGGTCATTTCTTACAGAACAGTAATATTCCATAATATTCATATACCACAATTTATTCAGCCATTCTCCAACTGATGGACATCCATTCATTTTCCAGTTTTTAGCCACTACAAAAAGGGCTGCCACAAACATTCGTGCACATACAGGTCCCTTTCCCTTCTTTATAATCTCTTTGGGATATAATCCCAGTAGTAACACTGCTGGATCAAAGGGTATGCACAGTTTGATAACTTTTTGAGCATAGTTCCAACCTACTCTCCAAAATGGTTGGATTCGTTCACAACTCCACCAATAATGCAAGAGATAATTTTCATATAAATACAAGTAATAGGTATAGAATGCAGATTAGAAAATAGTCTCAATTGTCAAGGTTATTTCAACAGAATTTAATTAGTCACTACATGCAGAGAACTGTGAGAAAAAGAGGGTGGATATCTAGAGGTGTTTCTGCTCTAATGTATGTGTTTATTTTATTTTAAAACTACATAAAAATTCAGCATATGACCACCCACATAATGACCCAAAGTTAAATAAAAGAACAACAACAACAATGAAGTAAACAATAAAGGAAATTATCAATTTTATTTCCATAATTTTATGATTTCTTAAAGAAAGGAAGTAAGCCTACTTTAACCTCAAATTCTGGGTCAATATAGAACCCCTATTTGCCATTTGATTTCTGCTTTCTGTAAATTTTGTCTTCATTTGCATTATAATGCTAATTTTCCATTTCAGCTTTCCTTGATTTATATTAACCCATAAAGTTTTCTCATATTTCTATGATTTTTATATTTTTCATTTCTTACAGTAAAAACTTTCTCTTACATTGTAATATCATACATTTTTATTCATTATATAATCTTTGGTTTATAATTTGTATATATGTATGTACATATATATAAACATGCATATATAAATGTACACATATATGTGTGTATGTGTATATGTATACATATATATATATATATATATATATATTTAAATAGATGCAGTATTTTAAATGTTATTTAGAACTTTTTGTAATTGGTTTCCTTGGAGTTTGTAATACAGCAGTGGGAACATATAATCAAAGAATTTGAATAGATTAATAACTCTTATTCCTATTATATCAAATAGTTTGTCAGAATTATTGGACAAATTCACAGCATCTCATTAGTGCAATAATGGATTTTTTTCTAAACACAGACTCCCCTAACTTCTTTAAATACAATACAAAAAAATGGTATATACTCTTTAAGGATTTTGTGGAATGAGTATATGGTACTAATTACTTGAAATAGAGAAAAATAAGGATTGGAAAAATGTCCAAATTAGACATCTGAAGGTAGACACAAAATGTCAAGTACAGAAAGCACTCAGCTGAATTCTCTCACCATTTTCCATCAAAAAAACTAAATTAATACTTAAAAGTAATTGTCACCAAAGAACTAGAGATCATTATTGATCACAAAATACATAATTTTGATTATATTATGTTACAAAGTTTTGCACAAACAAAACTAAAGGAAACAAAATTAAAAGGGATACAATAAATTGGGAAAACATCCTTACATTCAAAAGTTCTGATAAAGACTTTATTTCTAAGATATGTAAAGAATTGACTTAAATTTATAAGAATTCAAGCCATTCTCCAATTGATAAATGGTTAAATGATATGAAGAGACAATTTTCTAGATGTAGAAATTGAAACTATTTCTAGTCATATGAAAAGGTGCTCCAAATCATTATTGATCAAAGAAATGCAAATTAAGACAACTCTGAGATAACACTTCACACCTTCAGATTGACTAAGATGAAAAGAAAAGATAATGAAGAATTTTGGAGAGGATGCTGGAAAACTGGGATACTAATACATAGTTTCAATTGTTTAGTGATGAATAGAGCCATCTACACCCAGAGAAAGGACTGTGGGATTGTGTACCACAACATAGCATTTTCAGTCTTTCTGCTGTTGTTTGCTTCCATTTTATTTTCTTTCTCATTTTCTTTTTCCTTCATGATCTAATTTTTCTTATGCAGCAAGATAATTGTGTAAATATGTATACATGTATTGCATTTAACATATATTTTAACATATTTAATATATATATTGGACTACTTGCCATCCAGGGGAGGGCATGGGAGGGAGAAGAAGAAAATTTGAAACAGAATGTTTTGCAAGGGTCAATGATGAAAAATTACCCATGCATATATTTTGTAAATAAAAAAGCTTCAATAAAAAAAAATTGATTATGATAGCAGAAACAACCAAGGGTCAAAATAAAACATTTTTTCCAGCCCCAAACAACTCAGGATTTTGAAAAAATATCTGTGACAATGGATGGAGCCTGACCTGAAGTTTACAGAGATTAAATGTCAATTATTTTTTTATAAAGCTCTTTATTTAAAAAATGCATAGATTATTTGTGTTTCAGATTTTCTCTTCCTTCTCCCTACCCCCTCCCCTAGATGGCAAGCAAATCAATATATATTAAACATGTTAAAATATACATCAAAGCCAATATGTATAAACATATTTTTACTATTCTCTTGCTGCACAAGAGAAATCAGTTTAAAAAAAAAAAAGAAAGTAAATGAGTAAGAAAACAAATTGCAAACAAACAACCTCAGAGTTGTCTTAATTAGCATTTCTCTGATCAATAGTGATTTAGAGCACCTTCTCATATGATTAAAAATTGTTTTAATTTCTTCATCTGAAAAAGGGGGATGCTGAGAAATAAGATCCTTTTTTTCAGATGCCAAGAAAGCAAAGATTATGAGGAGTAGTATTGATTGTAATTCAAAGGCGTCAGAGGTCTCTCCTGCTTAAGGACCAGAGTGTAGAACCAGAAAACAATTAGTACATTTACCTTCAGATCATACTACTCTATAAACACATAAACTTCCAAAGTTTTTTAATTAGCTGTGAGGAAAAAGCCTGAAATTTTAGAAGTGGTTTTCCCTGTCATGGGACTGAAATAGAGTCAAATTTTAATATCGAACTTGTGGCATATAATTAACCCAGGTCTTAATTTATATCCATAAATACCTGAATAAATGAAACAAAGAACAGTTCAAAGAATTGGGTATGCAATGAAAAATAAAACTAGGAAAAATTCAAATTAAAACCCCCCAATTAAACATACACATCAAAATACTTAAAATTAAAGTAAAGATTAATATAATTGAAAGTTAAAAACAAACAAAAAAAATAATGAAATAACTAAGAATGGGAGCTAGTATTGTTACACAAAATTATTATAAATAAACCATAAGTTAATTAACCATAAGTTAATTTAATCTAAAAAGAAAGAAGAAAAATAAATTATCAATATCAAAAAGTAAAATGAAAGTAAAAGTAAATCAATTACCAGGAGGAGTTATTTTCTTTAATTACATGCCAATAAAACTGGTACTCTGTGAAATGGATAAATATTTCCCAAAATATGAACTACCTAGATTAAAACAAAAGGAAATATAATGAATAAGTTTATTTTTTTAAAAGAAATTGAGCAAGGCATCAATTAGTTGCCTGAGAAAACATTCCTGGGGATAGGTAGGGGGAAAGGAGCAAATTGAATTATAAGTTAATTTTACTAATAATTTAAGGAATAATTAATTCCAATGTACTATAAATGACCTAAAAATTGGTAAAGATTGATTCTTAACAAATAAAAATTTTTATAAGATAAATAAATCTTGAATAGCAAAAAAGGGAGAGGAAAAATGAAAAAAATTAAACTAGAGACCAATTTTCTTAGTGGATATCAATGCAATAATTAATTAATTTACAAACAAATGAATGAATGGATAGATAGATAAAATACTAGAAGATCTATGAATATTGTTAAAGTTTATGACCAAATAAAAGTTAAAGAACATCATGGGAAATAAGAGATGATTTGCATATATAAAACTATATGTAAAACTATTTCAAACAAAATTAGAAGAAAAACATGAAACTAGTGGAAGGAGAGGAGAGGATTTACAACAAATTTCTCTGATAAAAGCCTCATATTTTTAGAGATATAAGGAATATGAATAAAACTTATAAAAATAGGAGCCATTGCCTAATTAATAAATGGTGAAAAGATATGAAAAGGCAATTTTCACAAGATATCAAAAGTATCAATAGCCAATCCTTTAATTACTACTTACTAGGCAAGTAAAAATAAAAAGAACTCTGAGATATCACCTCATATCTATCAGATTGACTAACATAAAAGAAAAGAAAATGAAAAATGTTGAAAGTGGTGTGGAAAAATTAGGACATTAATGAACTGTTAGTAGAGTTATAAACGAATCTAATTATTCTAGAGAATTATTTAGTATTATGCTCAAAGTGCCATATTATTTGATGTAACAATACTCCTACTCAGTCTGAATCCCAGAGATCAAATAAAGAAAAAAGGAAAAATGATTTATTCATGCCAAAGATATATTTACATCAGCTCTTTTTGGAGTGGGAAAGCACTGGAAATTAAGAAGAAGCCCATCAGATGTGGAAGGGTAAATGAAATTGCAGGATATTATAGTGATTGAATACTATCACCCTATAAGAATTGATGAACAGAATGGTTTCAGAAAAACCTGTGAAATAATATATGAACTCCTATAAAGTTTAGTGACCAGAATCAAGAGAACATTATCTACAAAAAATAGTAATACTATATATATGCTCAATTGTAAAAGACTTAAATTATCCTGATTAAAGGAATTATCCAAAACAATTCTGAAGGATTTATAATGAAAATGGCTTTCCCTTCCAGAGAAGGGGAAAAATGAACTCTGGATTTAGATAGAGCCATAATTTCTTTTCTGTTTTTTTTTTTTTTATTTTTCTTGTTTTATTTTGTATATTTTCTTTTGCAATATGTTTAATATAGAAAATTTTTTTATACCTTCACAAATTTAATCAGTATTAAATTTTTCACTTTTCAAAAGGAGAAAATAATTTGAAAGTCAAGATTGCAAAAATAAATAGATAAATTCTGAAAAATGTAATTGATAATTATTTAATGAAATAACAATTTATTAAAAAAAATCCCTGTCAATGTGAACTCGCTTCTCTGGAAATATCTAATCAATTTCATTTTAAAATATGTTAAATTTTTTGTCAATATGAATAATTTCTGTAATCACCATACAAATAACATTTCTTTTTTTTTTCTCTAATTTTGTGGTGTGATGTTTATATGAATATTCTTTACTCAGTTGGAATTTATTGTGATACATGGTATTATATTAGTTTAAATGTTTTCTACAATTTTGCCCATTTTCCCTGTGCTTTTTGTCTACAAGTGAATTTCTCCCATCATAGTTCATGTTCTTTGTATTTAAACCTTAGGGTGTTTCAATTGTTTGTTTATGTGATGTTAAGTGCTTTATATAATTCAAAATATAAGCATTTTAGTACCATCATTATTATATCATCATTTTATGAAGTTTATATAGAAATTTTCAAGGACTATAAAACATCATTGTTCATATATATTTAATGTTCTCTGGACTGTTGTACAAAGTTACCATTTCTTTTTTTGTTTGTTTTTGTTTTTCTTTTATTAGAATTGAATTGGGAATAAGAGAATGAAATTTATTTTCTGTAATTTTATTGTATCCCTTTAGGATAACTCTTGTGCCAAGTCGAATGACAGCGATGATTTATACCTCATCCTGTCAAAACATTATTTTAATTTCTTTGGAAATTTCTGCAACGAAAGATTTGAAGATATACTTGGAAAAGTCTAACCCAAACCAATGAATGGTCAACTGTATTTCCCTAATCTGTGTGTCTTAAGGTACTAAATAAAGTATATTAAAATGCAATCAGCATGTATTTGCAGAGGGTCACTGATTTCCTTATCTTTTTGTAAAAGCTGTAATTTTTTAAAATATATTTTTAAGTTCCACTCAGAGAGGATTTTGGAAAGATGACAGAATAGGTCAGAATCTTTTGAATCTCAAAATTTTTACAGAAAGAGACAGAACATTGCCTCAGAGGGAATGTAGAGAGAACGGGAAAAATAGACAAAAGTCAATGTAAAGCAGTTGTTCTTCTAAAACTATCTAAGATGGCCTCATGAAAGACCTGACCCATAGGTTAAAAGTGAAGTACAAACATTTTCAAGCCAACTCTGCAGAATCAACAAACAAAAAGCCAAGAGGCAAACTGTGTTTAGGAGCCAGCCTCAGCTTTAGACATTTTTGTAAAGGTCTGACAGCTGAATAGGAGAAAATAGAAGGATTTTCTGCCATTGAGGGATGTTAAGCACAGCTATACTGAAGTAACTTAAGAAGGGCTTGACTGCTGCTCTAGGGGGGAAAACAGCTGAAAGACATCTGATTTGTACAGTAGTTGAGGGGTAGGGACTTTTCTGATTGCAGGCAGTTGCAGAATAGCAGAGTTTTATTTACAGGACAGAGAAGACCCTAGTTTGAAGTCATGGGAGGAAATACAGGGGGCATGATCCCTTGTGGGACAATGCTACCTGGGCTCTAGCTATAGCTCTCTGATAGAGAGGAAAGTCCAAAGTTGAGCACCTAGGACTGACTTCAGAAAATGACAATGGGAGGACCCTGAGGCTTAGGACCTCATTTTCCATATCTCTGTTTAGGAACTTAATCATACTAATAGTTACTAAAAACAAAAATAAATAAATAAATAAATGAAAAGGTAAATTCTTAACTGTAGCTTTTTGGGGAATAGAGTAAAACCACACAGAAAAGAACAAAAGTAAGCCTACAGAGAAGCAAAGAAAAACTGAACAACTATGAAATCAATGTTGAGCATTTCTTATATAGGTTTTTTTGAAATGGAATTTATTGTGTTATAATGAATCCTTTTGTACTCTTCTGTATACATGATTTTTTTTCTTATTTTATGTTTGTTTGAAATACATTGTATAACTTATTTAAAAAAGAAGAATCAAACTTATAACTTTAAAAAAAAATCTGGTAAAATGACTTGCCAATAATTCCTTAACAATAGAGACACATTTAAATCAGTAGTTATGGTGCTTATCTTGTAATATCCCTATGTAGTTTAACAGACAAGATAAAATTTCATGCAAGTATCTTTAAATTATTACATTATCCATAATAAAACCATTTTTCTCATTTGGTTTTCTCATTTTTATTATGTTCAAATTCCTTTTATCATAAACATGACTAGAATCTTCCTATATCCTTTTTTAGGGGATTCATTTTGACACTGCTTTATTTTTACACACTTGGCAACATTGCCACTATAAGTGGACAGGGAAGAAACAAAATACTATGAGGATAATCAATCTCTACTTCATAAGTCTCTGCAGTAAAATTGTCATTTTCTGTGGAATTGTGTATTTTGTTCTTTTAACTGTTTTGGTTATTTATATTTTAAAATTTTAAAACTGATCTCAAGATCAAAGATTTTAAAAGGCAAATAAGAGGGGAAGAAGAAAAAATGAGAACTATGCAAGAAATAGTAAATAGCTTGGGAAAAGAAAGTGATTCCTTAAAAAATACAATTGGCCAAGTGCAAAAAAAAAAAATCCACTGAAGAAAACAACTTCAAAAATAAAATTAATCAAATGAGAAAAGACATAATATGTATATAATTATATGATAGAGGACTATAAATGTATGCTCTATATACATAAATATATGTACTTTACATTTTTTATACATTATACATTATGTATTATACATTTTATAGTACATTATACATAATACAGAATACATTATGTATTATACTCTTTATACATTAATATATATGTATATACATGAGTATATATTTTTACTCAATTAAAATTAAAAATTTGCAAAAAAATTGCAAAAAATTTAATACTGGGATAGTATACAAATTGAATTTTGCGATAAAAATAAATAAAAATTTTTAATGCAGGAAGTAGTTTAAGTAAAACATCGGCTTTGGGCATTGATGGCAAGGTGTAATGCCTTCTTCCTGATGGGTCCTAGGAAGGGGTTTACCTTCATAGCTGACTTACAAGGCCAGTATTTTGGTTAAATTACTTGGACTCTTCATTTAGGTTTTAGTATATAATTTTCAAATAGCCCTGCAAGAGGTATTAGGACAAGAATCAGTAAGAAGTAGAGCATAGAGGCTAATTGGCCGATAATAATGAATGGCTGCTCCACAGGTTGGACGCCAATTCAGGTGAGTATGATTAAACTGGCAGTGAGGATTCAGAATAGGGTTTGGGAGATTGGGCGAAATATCATAATTCGATGGTTAGCAGTATGTAGGAGGGGGATGATTAGGAGGATTAGGATGGATGGTAGTAGGGCGAGAACTCCTCCTAGTTTGTTGGGAATGGAGCGTAGATATGCAAATAGGAAGTATCTTTCTGGTTTGATGTGGGGTGGGGTGTTTAGAGGGTTGGCAGGTGAAAAGTTATCTGGGTCTCCTAACAAGTCTGGTGAAAAAAGGGCTAGAAGGAGGAGTACAAGGAGAAGCAGTATGAAGCCTAGAGCGTCTTTAATAGTATAGTAAAGAGCAAAAGCTACCATAAGAAAATCACACATTAAAAATTAAATGGGGTAAAAGGAAACTTATGACTCTATGAGACATCAAGAATCAATCAAACAAATTAAAAGAAATGAAAAAAGTGGAAATAAATGTAAAATAATTTGTTGGAAAGGAGCCGACATAAAAACTAGATTCAGAAGAGACAATTTAAAATGTATTAGTTTACCTGAAAGCCCTGAACTACAAAGGAGACTGGATACTTGTTTTGATCAGCATCAAGTCATGTGAACCTTCCTATACCTATCTAAAGTCAGCTTGTTCACCATTTTTAGAACAATAATATTCCATTACTTTAATGTACCACAACTTGTTCAGTCTTTCCTGAATTGATACGCATACACTCCTTTTCCAATTTGTTGCTTTCACAAAAATAGCCACTAAAATATATATTTGCACATGTGGATCCTTTTCCCTTGTTTATGATATCCTTGCGATACATATCCAGTAATGGCACTGCTGAGTAAAAGGGTATGCACAGTTTGAAAGCCTTGTAGGTATAGTTTCTAATTTCTTTTCAGAATGGATGAATCACTTAACAACCCCACCAACAATGCATTAGTGTCCCACTTTTCCCACATCTCATCCAACATTCATCATTATTTTTTCCTGTCATCTTAGGCAATTTGAGACATTTGAAGTGAGATCCCAGAGTTATTTTAAATTGCATTTCTTTCAATAGTAATTTTAGGCATTTTACATATGATTATGATAGCTTTAATTTAATTATCTGAAAATTCTCTGTTCAAATACTTTGACCAGTTATCAATTAGAGAATAATTTGTATTCTTATGAATTTGACACATTTTTCTTGATCTCTTGAAGAATGCTCTGGAAGTTGTTTTTTTCTGTTGTGCCCTTCAGGTAGAACAATAAATTTTAAATTGTCACTACTGAGTCTGTTTTCTGGGTTAGCTATTTTTAAAGAGGTATTTTACATCTCCTTCCATTTTTTCATTCTTTTTAGTTTCTTTGACTTATTCTTGATTTCTCACATGATTATTAACTTCCATTTGTCCAGTTCTGGTTTTTAATGTTTGATCTTCTTCAATTAGCTTTTGTATCTTTTTCCATTTGATTAATTTTATTTTTCAATGTGTTCTTTTTTTCACTGAATTTTTTTTTTTGCATTTAATCAATTAAATTTTTCTTTTTTATTATAGCTTTTTATTTATGATGTATGCATAATTTTTCAGCAATGACAATTGCAAAATCTTTTGTTCCAATTTTCCCCTCCTTTTCCCCTTCCTCCAGATGTTAGGTAGACAAATACATCTTAAATATGTTAAAGTATATGTTAAATACAATATAAAATATACATACCCATACAGTTACTTTGCTGCACAAGGAGAATCAGACTTTGAAATAATGTACAATTAACCTGTGAAGGAAAACAAAAATGCAAACAGAAAAAAACAGAAGGATTGGAAATGCTATGTAGTGGTTCACACTCACTTCCCAAAGTTCTTTCACTAGGTGTAGCTGGTTTTATTCATTATTGAACAAATGAAACTGATTGGGTTCATCTCATTGTTGAAGAGAGCTATGTTCATCAGAATTCATCATCATACAGTATTGTTGTTGAAGTATATAATGATTTCCTGGTCCTGCTCTTTTCACTCAGCATAAGTTCATATAAGTCTCTCCAGGCCTTTCTGAAATCATCTTGCTGGTCATTTTTTACATAACAATAATATTACATAACATTCATCTACCATAATTTATTCAGCCATTCTCCAATTGAGGGCATCCACTCAGTTTCCGGTTTCTGGCCACTACAAAGATGCTTGCCACAAACATTTTTGCACATACAGGTCCCTTTCCCTTCTTTAAGATCTCTTTGGGAAATAAGCCCAGTAGTAATACTGCTGGATCAAGGGTATGCACAGTTTCAAAACTTTTGAGCATAGTTTCAAAACGCTCTTCAGAATAGCTGGATGTATTCACAATTCCACCAACAGTGTATCAGTATGCCAGTTTTCCCACATCCCCTCCAACATTCATCATTATCTTTTCCTGCCATTCTAGCTAATCTGAGAGGTGTGTAGTGGTATCTCAGAATTGTCTTAATTTGCATTTCTCTGATTAATAATGACTTGGAGCATCTTTTCATATGGCTAGAAATAGTTTCAATTTCTTCGTCTGAAAATTGTCTGTTCATATCCTTTGACCATTTATCATTTGGAAAATGCCTTCATTTTTTATAAATTAGAGTCACTTCTCTATATATTTTGGAACTGAGGCTATTGTCAAAATCTTTGACTATGAAAATATTTTCCAAATTTATTGTTTCCCTTCGAATCTTGTCTGCATTAGTTTTGTTTGTACAAAAGCTTTTAAATTTGATATAATCAAAATTTTCTATTTTGTCATCAGTAATGATCTCTAGTTCTTCTTTCCTCCTCCACAAGTCTGAAAGTTAAACTATCCTATGTTCTTCTAATTTATTTATAATTTCATTCTTTATGCCTAGATCATGAACCCATTTTGACCTTATCTTAGTATTCAGTGTTAAGTGTGGGACAAGGCCTAGTTTCTGCCATACTGATTTCCAATTTTCCCAGCAATTTTTTTCAAACAGTGAATTCAGCTTTTTGTAGAGACAAGAAACTGGAAACTCAATGGATGTCCATCAGTTGGAGAATGGCTGAATAAATTATGGTAGATTAATGTCATGGAATATTATTGTTCTATAAAAAATGATCAGCAAGATAATTTCAGAGAGTCCTGAAGAGACTTACATCAACTGATGCTGAGTAAAGTGAGTACAACCAGATCATTGGACATAGCAACAGTGAGATTATATGATCATCAATACTGATGGGTGTGGCTCTTTTCAAAAGTGAGATGATTAAGGTTCCTCCTAATGGTGTTGTGACAGAGCCATTTGCCCCCAAAGAGAGGAATGTGGAGATTAATTATGGATCACTGTGAAGACCCCGTATTTTAAAATCAGCCATAGTCAGGAATTCAGGTTAGGGGAAAATCATCAGTCTTTATTCTCAGTGAAGAGAGATCGGAAGTGGAAGAGAATGGGCGATAGCAATGTGTGTAGCTGAGTCAAGAAGCTAGCTAGACCAGCAGCCACATGACCAGCAGCTATGAGCATAGAGCCCAGGCCCAATCTCTCCCAGCTTCTCTTCCTGTCTCTCTCTGCCTCCACCCACCAAAATCCTCATTTCCTATACAACAAACACATCAGGACTTGCACAGAGAGTGGGCGGGGGCCATTCTTTATCCAATCATGTATATTAATAGAGTATAGTCCAATTACTATTTAGCTTCATGTGCTTGGGACCTCAATGCATCAACTCAAGCCTCAGCCCATTACAAATCACAACATAGGGTTTTCACTCCTAAAAAAAATGATTTCCTTTCTGTCCCTATTCAATTTTCTCCAGAGCAACCTTCTGTTACTTTCTTGTTTATTTTATTGTTAAATTTGTCTGATTGTGAGAGAGAAAGATTGAGATGCCCCACTTGTATAGTTTTGCTCAATATTTATTCCTATATCTGGCTTAAAATGTTCTCTAGGAATCTGGTTGCTTTACCACTTGGTACATACACATTCAGAATCATTACCACTTCATTGTTTCTGCTACCCTTTATCAAAATGTATTTCCCTTTCTTATCTCTTGTAATAAGATCTATTTTTACTTTTGCTTTATCTGAGATCAGAATTGCTACCTTTTTTTTTTTTTAACTTCAAGTGAAGCATAATTTAACCTTTATTCTGTATGTGTCTGTGTCAAATTTTTTTTCTTGTAAACAACACATAGTAGGCATCTGCTTTTTAATCTACTCTGCTATTTACTTCCTCTTAATGTGGGAGTTCATATCATTCACATTCATAGTTATGATTTCTAGTTCTGGATTTCCCTTTATCCTATTTTCTCTTCTATATATACTTTTGTTCTCTATTTTCACCCTGTTTGTAGTGTTGTTCTTTTTTTCCCCTATCCTCATACATTACCTTATCTAAATCACACCTCCTTTTTCTTAGTAGTGTATTGTTTTAACCCACTCCACTTACTACCTTATCTCCTATCATCCACCCCCTTCTCTTAGTAGTATTTTTTAATCCACTTCACCCACTACCTTATCTTCTATCTCCCTTTCCCTTTCTGTTACCTTTTTCTCTAGTGTTTCCTCTCTCCTTTCTAGTCTATGCCTCCTTTTTCTTTCCCTCTTTATCCTCCTATTTCTTTATAAGGTTATATAAATTTCTTTATCCAACTGAATAATTTTTAATCCCTCTTAAAGCCAAAACTGATGAGATCAAGCTTTTTTATTTAGCTTAATTTCCTTCCCTTCTTCTCCCATTTGTAATGGGTCTTTTGCACCTCTTCTGGTGACCTAGTTATTCCAATATACCACCCCTTTCCTCCTTTTCCACTTTTTAATGTCCTTTTCTTTAATTTATCATGTCTTAATTCACAACCTCATCTTAAGTTCATGTGATGTCCCCCTTTATCTGCCCCAGTGACAGAAGAATTCTCAAGAGTTACAAATATAATTCTCACACCTAAGGATGCAAACAATTTAACCTTTAAATAATATATATTTCCCCCATTTATCTTTGTATGCTTCTCTAATTCTGTATTTGTAGATTAAATTTTCCTCATAGTTCTGCTTTTTTTTTTCAATAGAAATAGTTGAAATCTCTTACTTCATTGAACATCCATTGCCTCCACTGAAAGATGATGCTGAGTCATATTAGAGAATTAAATCCTGGTTGTAATCCTATGTCCTTTGCCTTACAGAATATGGTTGTGCAGGTCCTCTGATCTTTTTTGTAGAAGATGCTAGATCCTGGGTAATTGTGACTTTTACTCCTTGATATTTGAATTATTTTTTGTCTGACAACTTGCAGAATTGTTTTTTTTTCTTGAGATTGTAGTTCTCCAAGTTTTCCTTGGGGGATCTCTTTAAAGTTTAGGATGATCAATGGATTCTTTCAAAGAGTATTACCTCCCCCACCCTGATTCTAGAATATTGGATAAGTTTACTTTAATTATGTCTTCAATAATGGTATCCATACTCTTTTTGGTCATGACCTTCAGCTAAACCAATAATTTTTAAATTGTCTCTTCTGGATCTATTTTCCAGGTCAATCATTTTGCCAGTGAGGTATTTCACATTTTCTTCCATTTTTTATTCTTCCTTTTTGTTGAAGAATTTAGGGTTAAGTGACTTTTCCAGGGTCACACAGCTAGGAAGCATTTAGTGTCTGAAAACATATTTGAACTCAGGTCCTCAAATTCTGGGCTGGTCCTCTATACACAGCACTAACTAGTGCTCCATTTTTTGACTGATTCTTGCTATCTAACAGCTCTCTCTCTTTTTCCATTTGGTCAATTCTTTTTTATTAAAGCAATTGTTTTCTTCAGAATTTTTTTTTCCTTTATTGTTCAAGCTGTTGACTCTTTCATGCATACCTCTCATTTCTTTTCTCATTTTTCTTCTATCTCTTTTATTTGCTATTTAAAGTCTTTTATGAGTATTTGTGCTTTAAAGCAATTCATATCACTCTGAGATTTCTTCTGTACATATTCTGTATCTGTCTGAATATATGTAGTAGTGCTCCATCACCACAGTAGCTTTCAGCTGATTCAGACTCTGAGAAAACCAATGAAAGTGTCTTAGTCACAGGAAATAAGCAAGAAGAACTTCAGTCCTGGCTAAGTAGTGGAGCAAGTCAGGGGGGCAGCTTCCAGTCCTAACTCAGAAGGCAAAAATTGGAAAACAGGCTGTTTCCTGAATAAAGCAGGCAAAGCTTAAAAAAAAAAAAAAAGAAAGAAAATACAAAAAAAGGGAAAGAAAATGAGCAAGAAACAGAAAAGAATCTTAATCATAGAAACCTTTAAGGATGATTTCCTATGATATGGATGATGACTTAACAAAAGAATCTAAGGAGCATTTTGACAAATAGAAAAAAAAAAACCTCAGAAGTTTTATCATGAAAAACTAGAGAGCAGACAGTATCCAGAAAGAGAGGATAATGTACTCCTAATGCGAAATACTGAAATTGCTTATGAAGAAGTGCTTATGAAGAAATAATGATTTACTTTAGAAAGACCAGTTTTAATTGATGATAAGGTTGAAAACTATATAACAACAAGAAAAGAAATTTCTGAAAGAAGAGATTGTAGAAGCAATAAGTATAAAAACAAGTTTAATCCCCCTCCTCCAAGGAATCTGCCAGAAAAAGGGACAAAAATAGAACAATAGTTTAGGAAAGTGGGGGCCTAGTGAATTTATTATTTTTTTCTTAATAATACTATCTAAAATATTCAATAGATTCATAAATATGTTTAGAAATTGAATAAGGCTACAGATATTATTTATATCTTATTTGTGTATATATATATATATATATATATATATATATATATGAAATATGGTCATAACCATATTACACAGTCAAGCTGGGTTTTGCTGTAGCAAAAACTATTCACATCTATCTATTTATCCATCTATGTATCTGTCTACACACATATACATACAGAGAGACAGAGACAAAGACAGAAGACACACAAAAAGACAAGCATGACCCTTTTCAGAGTTGTTATAGAAAATATCTAACAAATGGCCCCTAAGAAAAGCACAACACATTTTAAGTTTATTCTGCTTTATTAGTATTTTCTCCATAACTTTCCTAAATCTAAACAACCAATAAAACTTTAAATCACACTACAATTTATGTGTTTGATAATTTCTGAAGTATAAAACTCACACAGGAATTTTACAATTGGCTCCTACCAGCAGCCTCAAACTTGATCCGGTAACACGGGTCTTTTTTTTTTATTATTATTATTTATTGTGTATGTATGTGAATGTGAGTATGTGTGTGTATGTATGTATATGTGTCTAACTGACATAGGTATACCTATATCTGAGTACATGCTCAATATTGTTTGTTTTTAGGTGTAGATTTGGTTTCCAGAATTGGCTAGATCAACAATTGCTATACTAGGAGTACTTTTGTGTTCCTGTGTTCCCACAGTTGCTCCAGCAATTTTCATTTCTCCATTTGTTATGTTTTCCAATAGTGTACATGTAAATTGAAAATTCATAATTGATTTAAATTGTATTTTTATTATTAGTGATGTTTATTTTTGTATGTTTATTGAAAACATGGAATCCTTTCCTTGAAAACTATCTTTTCATATACTTTGAGTATTTATATCATAGAGAATGGCTCTTGGTCTTATATATTTTTATAGATCATCCATATGTCTAGGAAATAACGTTTGGTAAAATTGATTCATGTCACTAAATCAACATTAATTAAAAGATTATTATAATTTTAAATAATTTTTGTTATATATCAGTTTTAGTGACATATTTGACATAAGATAAAACAGGACAAACTAGGTAATGATGTCAAAAAGTTATAAAAAGGACACACCTGTTCTAATACAGATACTGCCTTCATCTATTAATCTTTATTTAGAGCTAAGGTTACTTTTTTTTTTTTTTTTTCTGTTGGCATACAGCCTTCTGATGAAGAACATGGACCCTTCTTAAATTGTTTGAAATAATTTTAAAACTGATAAATTTCTGTCAAATATTAATGGAAATTAAGATATATTTTTTCTCATCCAAATTACACAGCCCATCCTGATTTGCATTGATGCAAATTACAAATATGAAACATTTTACATGAATTCCATACTCGATAATTACCATATAACACTTCCATGAGCAGTTAAATAGTACAGTAGGTGCAGTACCATCCTGGAGTCAGGAAGACCTCCATTCAAATCCAGTTTCACATACTTAATACTAGCTGTGTGACCCTGGACAAGTCACTTAAACCCTATTGTATTTCTAAATAAATAAATTAGAAGGCACTTTTAGAACTCCTCAAAGCAAATTAAGGAACTGGCTTGACAACTCTAGCTAGATGAAGGGTTTTGCCTGCTTTTGATTTTGATATAGTGAAACAACACTACACCTAAAATGAGACCAAAGCTTAATTCTGTTACTTATTAGTTTCTTAATCTTAAGCTAGTTTTAGAGTTAAAAATAAATCTACATAAAACATTTATATTAGGAAGTCTAAATAAATGAAAACTATGTTAATATTTAGTACATCTAAAAATGCTATATGATCATGGCTTCATATCAAATGGCTTAAATATTTTAATTAAAAAAAGGATTCCTGAAGAGTTTTAAACCAAATACTGCTTTGTTCTTCTACATACAGTTCACTGAGACATATTATAACCATTAAAGAAGCATAAGATTTGGGATGAAAATAATGCTCAGTGACAATTTAAAGATACTAACATACTCCAGGGAAAATCTTTTTGTTATTTTTTACAAGACATCATACTGATCAGTTTCTAAGTTGTCCAGACAATGCAAGTGCATGTTAAGTTATCTGGTTATAAACAAGTTTTGACTTTTGACCTGATATAAAATATGGTTAATAGTTCCATGCTTGGCATGTCATTGTCACACAATAAATTTTAATTAGTATTGAAATTGTAATTCTTCAAGAAGAAAATGCTTAAGATTTTGAAATGATGCCCATTTCATCTTGTTGTTGAGGTTCATTCCAGTGATCCAGATATAACAAGACTCCCATAAATTGTACACACAAAAAGTTGTCAAAGAAATGGAAAGAGGAAAACACTGTTATTCAAACACACATATTCCATAATAGTAAGGGGGCTGTACCCAATTATTGGCAAGCAAAATGATTTTTGTACACATGTTCTATCTTTGTCAGGCTTTTTGCAGTATGGAAAATTCAGCCTAAGATATCAAATATAGATTAATCCAAGTGGCACCAAATTCTCAGTAGTAACATCCCATTCTCATCAGTTCCACAGGATGTAGAGATAGATGAAAAAGTGGCTTGCCAAATGAAAACAGAAGCCAGAGTTGAGTTCCAAATAAAAGAGCATACTCCTTTGAATTCCAGTTATAAAACTTGGTTTGGCTTTTGTGCTACCTTCTTCAGTTCAGTGAGCAGTTACATCTAACCTTTAAAATAAATTATCATTGAATTACATTAAGATTGAGAGTGCCTTTTACGTGAAAGTCAGTGAGTTACTTGGAACTCAGAGTAGAAAAAAAGTGTGATGTTGCCCCTTAAAATTGAGGAACTGATATATATTAATACTTTTTTTTTTTGCAAATAAATTTAAATAATTAAGGGAATATTTGAGTGACTTGGTATCCATTCATTCCTATATAAAGATTTTTTTAAAAAACCAAATAGAAGTAAAAGTGGTTGTTATCCTTTGTTCTCAAAAGAGGACCAAAATGACATCACTATGTTATAGGCAAGTTACAGTGTTACTTAAAGGAGGCTGATCAGATCTACATGAGCTCAATGTGTTCTGCTACATTGCCATATGAATAAAAGGCGTAGATTGTCTAGATTTGCACATATTGCAATTCTTTTTAACTACTTCAGTTCTGTTTTGCTTGTAGAACACAGCACTTTCTGTTAAGGAGGCACACCATGCTGGACTGCCTTGTGTCAAGTATCTCCTATGTCAAGCAGTCAATTACAAAGTTCTTCAGAAAAATCTTGAGAGTGTCCTTGCATTCCTTTTTTTCTGACTGCCATAAAACAGCTTTTTAGATTAGCATAGATGTCTAAATAATGTGGCTAGCTGATTGGAGTTTCTCTTTCTGCAGTAGAGTCTGAAGGCTTGGCAGTTAAGTTCAAAAAAGAACCTCAATATCTTATCCTGCCAGGTGAATTTCAGAATCTTTCTAAGATAATTCCAATGGAAGCAATTCATGTTCCTAGCATGGCACTGGTATACTGTCCAGGTTTCACAGGCATACAACAATGAGATCAGCATAGCAGCTCTGTAGATTTTAAGTTTAATAGTCATTATAAGGCCTCTTCACTGCCACATTTTACTTTTGAGTCTCTGAAACACTGAGCTTACTGTAACAATGAGAGTATCAACATCATTACCAGTGTATATATCCTTGAACAGTATACTAACAAAATTTTGTAGTTATCCACAGCATTCAAAACTTTTCCATTTGTTGTAACCAATGATTCTGGCTGAAGGAGTACCTGTTTTCTTATTGTTGTTAGGCCAAAATTAGAACAACCATCAGAGAAGTTGTACATATATACTTTGTTACAAATAATTTTCAGAAGCTGCATTGAATGCACGATTATCTGCAAACAAAATTCATGCCCTAATCCATCTTTCACTTTGGTCTTAGCGTATAGACTTTTCAAGTTGAAGAATTTCAATAAGTACTATAGTTACCTTTGATGCCTTATTCATCCTCATAGAAGGTGTTTGACATTTCTGAAAACAACTTGTAAAAAACATGAGAGAATGCATATAATCTTGTTTCACTCCCTTAATGACTGGGAAAGGATGAGAGTTTTATCCAGGGTCCAAGCAAGCATGCCTTCATTAAATTGACAAATAATACTGATTTGTATTTTGAACATATTTTGACATAATTTCCCTTAAATCCTCATAATATTTAACACTAAAAGCCAAAAGCCTTGATCAGATCTACAGATGTTTTGTACAGATCTCTCTTCTGCTCTAGGCATTTTTCCAGAATAGCAAGCACGATCTTGTCAGTTCCTGGATCCTTTCTGAAACCTCACTGACTCTCAGGTAGATGATCATCTTCCAGGTGAAGAATTAGTCTACTAAGGAGGACACTGATAAGAGTCTTGTCAGTGTGACTAAAAGAGAGACCCCTGTGCAATTCTAATCTGACAATCTATTTTATTTACCTTTATAGCAATGAACAATAGAGATATCCTTGAACTCTTGGGGGATAACCTTCTCTTGCTATATCAACTGGAAAATTT
The DNA here is from genome assembly GCF_902635505.1 of Sarcophilus harrisii. NCBI lineage: Eukaryota > Metazoa > Chordata > Mammalia > Dasyuromorphia > Dasyuridae > Sarcophilus > Sarcophilus harrisii. Next base: position 594,695,856 of record NC_045426.1, on the reverse strand, counting down.
TAGTCACTTTTTATGAACAATGCCTCCTCATCTTGTAAATCTCAGCTGTAATAGAATCAGCATCATGTTCTTTGCCATAAAAGAGGAGTCTAATGATCCTCAAAACCTCTTCTTTAGTTGGAAATTTGTCTAGAGAGGGATTAACTTCAACCTGAGGTAAATAGTCAATGGCTTTTGCATTGATGGATGGTATCTTTTGAGAGCACTATGGTAGTATTAAGCCTATCTATCTAGGATCATATCCTTATCACTCATCAATGTGTTTCTATCAACAGTAAATACTTATAGTGCAATAAAGATCTTTGGCCCCAATATAACTTTCAGGGCATCATAGAAGTAATTTGGATTGTTACTATCAGTATAAAACTGATTTTTATCTATCCTCTTATAGATTCAAGAAACCTGCATCTCTCTAAGCTTTTCTTGCGCTCCATTTTTGATGAAGTTAAATGTTGTCGTCTTAGAGATGGATGAACTATTCTGCTGGTGAACCCTATAGAATTCTCATTTTTCATTTAACAGCTCCTGAATTGCCCCATCAATTTCAACAAACCAATCTTGATGTTTGTCAGTGTTCTGGCTGGGATGAATAAATTTAGTGCTGAACATCAAATCTCTAAAAACCGCCCACTAGTTTTCTGCTCTGCTGTTGCCAACTATGTGTTGACTAAACTTCTTTTCAAGTTAGAAACAAATTGATCCTGCTCCTTTCTGTTGATATTAAGTCTTCTGGTAGCCACCCTTTTTGTTGAATGAAAATATTTATTTTGGCAGGATAGTCTATGATCAGCTCAGCCCTCAATGTCACACATTGCCTCCATCATTCTGATATCTTCTATATCTCCTCCTTAAAATGACATAGTCTATTAAATGATAATATTTAGTGCAAGGCTGCATCCACGATTTTTATTGCCGAAGAAAATGTTTGTGATGACGAAGTCATTAGATGAACAAGTCTTAAGTAGTAAGCAAATGTTGTTGATGTTTCCAATTCCATTCCTTTCAAAGACTCTCAGCTATGTGTAGTAGTCTGAGCCTCCTTTTAAACTAATTCCTCCAGAAGGACAAGTTTATTCCCTTTCACACACTGATGATAAAGATTTCCATTTTGTCATCTTGTTTTTTCTTTCACTTCATTAGGATTCATCATGGTGAAAGTATAGGCTCTAAACATGGTGGTATGTTGTTTTCCTGCAAGTGACAATCACATCATCATGAGTCTGTCTTTCACTCCTTTTGATAGATATACAAGCTCATTGACTAGATTAGTTTTTCTTGCAAAACCAACTTCAGTTTCTGGCACTCCCCATCACTGTGTCCACTGAAGAAAGAGATATATCCTGCTATAACTTCAATAAGCTGGCCTTCATTTACCAGCCTTGTTTCACTCAAGGTTGCTATTTGGATACAATGCATGCTGAGTTCTCTTGCAATGAGAGCCATTTGTCTTTCAAGTCTATTGAATTTTGTGCTATCTATTAATGTGATCATATTCTATCTACTGATGGTGAGTGAAATAATTGTTACAGAAGTTTTTGAATTGTGTTTGTGTGTGTGAACTTCAAGGTGGAATCCCTTCCTACCCATGGTAATTGGGACAAAATTGGGTAAGCAAACAATTTTAGTTAACCTTTTATAGCTCTTTCTTCACACCATAAGATGAACAGTATTATCCTTAAAAGGCTACTCAGATACCTAGAAACGGCTTAATCCTATTGCTACTTCCAGTGAGAAGACAATCATAAGGCCTGGGCCACCTGTGTGCAGCTCCCAATGTATCTGTACCTGCTTCTTTGTAACTTGTCTGTCACCAGAGGCTTTTGAGATAGGTAAAAATGCTAAGGGTAATGTCTTTTGATACATGCATAGATTGGATTTAAGTAAGGTGGATTTGTATGAAATCCTCAGCCTTACTCTCTCTTCCAGAGAAATCACAGTCCAATAGAACAGTCAAGATGGTGATGGCTCAAGATGCAGTGGATGACCTTGACATCTTTGATGTCTAACCAAACTCTATGTGTTCCACAGCAGCTTGTTCAGCTCTTTTCGTGGCCATTGGAACAAATTGTTCTCCTCCACACATTCTATCAAGAAAAATCTTCATATGCTTTGGGTAACTACCCTTGTAACTTACCAAAAGGTTTGAGACCCTCTGGTTACTCTTAACCTGTTTCATCCCATTTGCCTAAACAGTTTACTTGTGTGTGGCTAGTGCACATGTTATAAATTATTAGAGCCATGGAAAGTGTGGGCACCAAAGCTAAAACTAATATAATATACTATAATAATATATTGATATATAATAATATAATTATAAATATATAAATAATATAATAAATGTATAAATAATATAATAATAATAATAAAACTAATATGGCCTTAAAAGAGCTCAGCAGCCCTCACACCAGAGATATTGATCTACCCAGAACATATCCTATAACCCACAAGTAAGTGCAATGATAAGGTCAAATAAGTTTTCTAGGATAAGCTATTTTTGAGAACATTGTGCTTAAGTTTGTTTTTTTTTTAACCCCATTGAATGTTAGAAATCTAATTCTTATATCTTTTTATTTATTAAATAAAATGGAAGATTTTTCCCCCTTCTTACATTAGGAATGTTATATTAAATTTTTAAAAAAGTGAAAAAGCTGGTGGACCTAAAATCTATTTAAGATTTGTGTGGACAGGGGGGAAGATTTACGTAGAACCACATAAATTAAAATGTATGCACCTTAACAATTAAATTATACAATAAAATAGTAGAAATTCATATGTTAATTTATTTATAAAACATCAAATAAACAACTGACATGCAAAAATGTTATAAATCAATGCTCTATTCACTATGTTGCAAATTTAAAACTTGATGTCTTATCTTCAATTAGGGAGAGGAAGTATAGAAGAGAAGGAAATTATAAAGCTCATTTCATTAATTTACATGAAATAAGTAATTAATTTCAATTTTTAATTTTTTTAAGAAAATGAAACAATTATGATGTGAAAGGAGAAAAATACCTTAAAATCATAGATCCATAGAAGCTAAATTAAAAGATATTTCAGAGATGATAAATTTCAGTGTATATGAGAATAAAAACTCTCTAACATGACCTGTGGTTTTATAATTTCTGCATACAGGCCTGTAGGGAGTGACTATATTCTGCTTAAGCCTATTTCACTGAAGAATTGGTGAATATCAGGAAGCTTTGTCTTATATTACTGTTAAACATACTTGTAGTTCTACCCACTACTCCTAGTTCTCTATGTGGCCAATGAAAGCAACTCTGTTAACACTTAAACACATGTCCTTTAGGTTCTTAAATTCAGTTACTCTGTTATTATTAAATGGATATTCATTGAACATTTTAAAAAGGATCATCAGCATGGTTTCATCTATAAAATGTCATACTAGTCTATGCTCATTTTTTTTTTTATTGAAATGCTTACTAGATTAGATAAGGAAAATTCTACAAAAATATTTTAACTATATTTGGCAAAAACAAAAGATCCTTAATGTTCATAACAGAACAGAATATCAAATTGATTTCAATATCATAGAATTTAATGAAGATAAGTTGGGCTTCAAATAGAAACTTCATAGAAAGAAATCGGGCAATATGAGTAGATAGCATTCAGTTTAATATTCTTTAGAAGTACTATTGAACTGAAAGATAAATATGTGTTAATATGGAAATAATGAGGAAACCAAATTATCACTCTTTGCAGATGATATGATGGTATATTAAGAGAAACCTAGAGAATCAACTAAAAACCATTAGGAAAAATCCATAACTTTAGCAAAGTTGAAGGATCCAAAATAAATCCACATAAATCATCAGCATTTTTATACACCACTAAGAAAATACAAAAGCAAAGATACAAAGAGAAATTCCATTTAAATATCTGTTGATAATATAAAATTTTTGGCAATCTGTCTGCCAAGGGAAAGTCAGGAACTATATAGGTAAAACTACAAAACACTTTCCACACAAATAAATTCAGATCTAAACAACTGGAAAAACATCAAGTGCTCTTGGATAGGTTGAGCAAATAAAATAAAGATGACAATCCTTCATAAACTAATATATTTATTTAGTGCTATACCAATCAAATTCCCAGGAAACTATTTTACTGACCTAGAAAAAATAACAACAAAAATCATCTGGAAGAAAAAAATGGTCAAGAATTTCAAGGGAATTAATGAAAAATGCAAATGAAGATAGCCTAGCTATACCAAAACTAAAACTATATTATAAACCAGGAGTCATCAAAACCATTTGGTACTGGCTCAGAAATAGAGTAGTCGATCAGCGGAATAGATTAGGTTCACAGGACAAAATAGTCAATGACTATAGTAATCTAGTGTTTGACAAACCCAAAGATCTCAGCTTTTAGGAAAAGAATTCACTATTTGACAAAAACTGCTGCAAAAATAGGAAACTAGTATGGCAGAAAGTAGGCATTGACCCACACCTAAAACTGTATACTAAGATAAGGTCAAAATGGGCTCATGATCTAGACATAAAACAAAATATTACAAACAAATTAGAAGAACATAAGATAGTTTACCTTTCAGATCTGTGGAGGAAGGAATTTGTGACCAAGAATAACTAGAGATCATTATTGATCACAAAATACATAATTTTGATTACATTAAGTTTAAAAAGCTTTTGTACAAATAAAATTAATGCAGAAAAGATTATAAGGGAAGCAATAAACTAAGAAAACATTTTATATTCAAAGGTTCTGAGAAAGTCCTCATTTCTAAAATATATGGAGAATTGACTCAAACTTATGAGAATTCAAGCCATTCTCCATTTGATAAATGGTCAAAGGATATGAAGAGACAATTTTCAGATAAAGAAATTGAAACTATTTCTAGTCATATGAATAGGTTCTCTAAATCACCATTAATCAAAGAAATGCAAATTAAGACAACTCTGAGATACCACTACACACCTATCAGATTGGCTAAAATGACAGGAAAAGATAATGACAAATGTTGAAGGGGATGTGGGAAAATTGGGACACTAATACATTGTTGGTGGAACTGTGAATAGATCCAAGAATTCTGGAGAGCAATTTGGAACAGTGCTCAAAAATTATCAAACTGTGCATACCCTTTGATCCATCAGTGTTTCTACTGAGCTTATATACCAAAGCGAACTTAAAAAAGAGAAAGGGACCCACATTTGCAAAAAATGCAACCCTTTTTGTAGTGGCAAAAAACTGGAAACTGAATGGATGCCCATCAATTGGAGAATAGCTGAATAAATTAGGATATGTGAATCTTATGGACTATTATTGTTGTATAAGAAACTACCAGCAGGATGATTTCCGAGAGACCTGGAGAGATTTATATGAACCCGATGCTAAGTGAAATGAGCAAAACCAGAATAAAGAGATCATTTTACATGGAAACAACATGATTATGCTATGATTAATTCTGATGAACAAGGCTTTCTTCAATAATGAGATGATTCAAATCAGTTCCAAATGATTAGTCATGAAGAGAGCCATCTATACTGAGAGAGAGGACTGTGGGCACCGAGTGTCGACCACAATATAGTATTTTCACTTTTTGTTGTTGTTTGCTTGCACTTTATTTTGCTTTTCCTTTTTTTAACTGGTTTGATTGGATTTTTCTTGTGCAGCACAATAATTATATAAATACGCATGCATATATTGCATTTATCATATATTTCTACATTGATTAACATTTATTGCATTACTTCCCATCTAGCGGAAGGTGTTGACGAAGGAGGGAAAATTGGAACACAAGGCTTTGCAAGGGCTAATGTTGAAGAATTGTCCATGAATATGTTTTGAAAAATAAAAAGCCTTAATTTAAATATTAGTAGAATTGGACAAATTGGTAGTGGGGGCATTATAAAAACATACTGAACATGATTTAATCCATGAGTCAGCCACCAACTATTAATCAGATAGACCTCAATCAAATGTCTTTGTAGCAGATCTCTTACATAGGTCCAAAGCACTTTTCTTAAAGATTATTGCTCTGAACCTGACTCCTAATGTAGCTTCTACAGTGAATCTGGCATTGGCTGTTTGTGTGATGGGCTGCTTTAATGATCAGGGACTATATTGTAATGGGATTTAAAGTATCTCCATTACAGGGATATTGTGAAATGGCAGTGCATATAAAGTGATTTTCAAACCTTAAATAACTATAAATGTGGGATATTTGATAATACATGTGCCTGTCCATAAGTGTATGTTTGCATTTCTTTCTAACTTATCCTGATGTATATCCCATAACATTTAAAAATTTAAACTAGAAATTCACCAATATGTTCTCTTAATTTAATGTCATATTAGAATGCATAAAAGAGCATATGAATGAAACATATTTTAAAAATCCCTCTTTTATCAATTTGATGCTTTCAGGGAAGTCCATACTTTTATAAATGGTCATGATCAAACATTTGGTAGAGGGATCCTGATTGAATGTTATTTATTTGGTCAATATAGCTTTGTAGAGGCAAACTATTAAACAATACTGAAATCTCACTTGTTTTTCTTTACTTGTCTATTATGCTTCTATGACCTATAAATTTCAACATCATCTTTTTGAATTTTTTTCAGAATATTCTTTTTCAGGGATTCATAAACCTATATGAGCTCTATATGATTTTGAATATACTCTAAAAAATAAAAATATGAGATTTCATGATTTCTACATATTTATTTGTAGTTATACAATAACACATTTAGCAATTACATCTATATTCCTTATAATTTTGAAAACAAAAGTCAACTTCATTTTATTAGCTTGTATTTTTTTCTTCAAGATGTAGGATATTATATGTTTATTTTGTGAAGAAAGCTCTTTCCTTCAAAAAAAAGTTTCCTTTGCTTTAGACTGAAGAACTAAATAATTGAGGATGCTTCTTTAAAAAATGCCCAAGCACATAACATAGTCAATCCATCATGGATTACTAAAACTTGATGAGATTTTCCCATTTTCAAAGAAAAAATGATTTTTCTGTGGGAAATATACCATGGGAGGAAGAAATAAAATAAAATGGCTTAACTTTTCTTTTTCATGAATACAGATGCAAACAAAATGCTGTAGTGACAGGAAAATATGTCATACTATGTAGCTTCCAAAAACATAAGGTCCACTAAAGGGTTTTGGGTCACCAGACAAATGAAAAATATTAAAATCTTAAGAACTTGGAAAAATACTACTATTGTTTTACAGGACTATGCTTCCCTGTCTAGATACATTTGTTTCAAAGATTAAAAGTTACTTTCCCTGCTGACTTCACAACTTCCAAAGAACAGTAATTCCTGAGTGAAGAACAATATTAGACAATTTATAGAAAAATGATCAGAAGCTCACTATTCTGAATAATGTTTTGTTTTGTTTTGCTTTTGTCCTTATTACTAGGGCATATGATAATTGATACCTCTTTATATATAATATTGTCAATGGAAAGCATCATAATGGCTTTGTTTAGAAATTTAAAATAATGGTATAGAAAGCAATAGTAGGATATAAATGTCTGAAAATATGAAGGGAATAAAGTGGAAAAAAGACTGAAGAGGTTATCAAGAATTTGTGTGGTTTGTCATGAAATAATAAATTATGGGCAAATTAAAGCTCACTGAAGCAGATCACACTTTTTAAAGGTGATAATAGAAATTATTTTTAATTTGTAAAAAAATATATAGAAGTATTGATTTTTAAAATATATAAAACTAATTCAACTTTAGCCTTAACTATATTTATACTCTCACCCACTGTGATGGATAAATAATATATTTTATACTATTTGATGATTGCACTTGTTTAGTGAATTTGTATAGTCATTATATAAAAATACAAGATAAAGAAAATAGTGAAAAAAAGGAATCAGAAAGAAGATTTTATTCCCATGAACATTTATGCCAATTTCATTACCAATTGAAACCATTCATTTGTTTATTAATACACTACTATTCATACACTACATGCTGAGATATGTAATACACACACACACACACACACTCACACACACATATATATAAATATGAAAATAAATATGAAATAAATCTTTAAGTGGCTTTCCAAAACCTGTAATGCATTCTTTCCCTTACCTCCACCTAAAGAAGCAACTTAAACAATAACTTCTACTTAGAATCTTTTCTGATACTTCCAATTCTAATGACCTCCCACTTAAACTACATCATAAATAATTTTATAATCTTTACCCTGCCTGGGTCAAATACTAGTCTTTGTGCTAGAGTATAGTAAGAATAACTTTATTCACTTAGAAGGAGGAACTCCATTTTGATTTAAAATTCTACTTGAGCTTTAGTAACTATTATGTAGTCTATGCTATCTAGTTATATCTTTTTTTTCTATAAAAAGACAAAAGTTTGAGTGTAATGGTTTGGAAATAAAGTATGCCCCACAAATCTGATGAACAGAAACTTATGAAGTATGTCTCAAATAGGGCAAAAAACTACTCATGATGCCTATTCAGTTCCCCAAAACAGATAAATACATTCTTGTAACTTGTATATCATGAATTCTTTCTTTTTTTTCTTTTTTACTTTATGTTATAAATGTACATTCATATTTTATTTATTTTCATTTGAGTCACATTGGGAGAGAAAAATCAGAAAAAGAAAATAACCATGAGAGAAAAAAAAACAGAAAAGTGTAAAAATAATGTCTTTATATACATTTAGTCTCCATAGTTCTCTCTTTGAATGCAGATACTATTTTCCATCCAAAGTTTGTTGGAATTGCCTTGAATCACTGAATTTCTGAGAAGCAAGTCTACCATAGAAGATCACACAATCTTTTAGGTGACAGTGAACAATGGTTTCCTTGTTCTGCTTGTTTCACCTAGCATCAGTTTATGTAAAAAAATTTTTCCAGCTTTTTCTAAAACCACTATTCATCACTTTTTATAGAACAATAATATTCCATTAATTCAAATATCATAATTTATTTAGCTACTCCCCAATTGATATGCATCAACTCATTTTCCAATTCTTTGCCATTACAAAAAGAAATGCAACAAACATTATTGCACATGTGGGTTCTTTTCCCTCTTTTCTGATTTCTTTAGAATACAGAAGCAGTAATGGCACTGCTGGATGAAAAAGCTATGAACAATCTGATAGTCAATTGGGAATAGCAACAAATTGCTTTCCAGGATGTCTGGATAAATTGAAAACTTCACCAACAATGAACTAATGTTACAGTTCTCCCAAATCCCCTACAGCATTTATCATCATTGGTTACTGTCACCTTAGCCAATATTATAGGTATGACAAGGTACTTCTAAGATATTTTAATTTAAATATCTTTAATCAATAATTAGAGCACCTTTTTTCATATGACTGTAGTTGGTTTCAGTTCCTACATCTGAAAGCTGTCTGTTGATATCCTTCAACCATTTAATTGGGGAATGACTCGCATTCTTATAAATTGTATTCAGTTCTCTATGTATTTTAGAAATGAGGCAATTATCAGAAACACTGATTATAAAAATCGTTTCCCAGATTTCTGATTCCCTTATAATCTTGACCATTCGTTTTGTTTGTGCAAAAACTTTTTAATTAAGGGTAATCAAAGTTGTCCATTTTATATGTCAAATTGTTCTCTGTTTTTTTTAGTAATAAATACCTCCCTTCTCCAAAGATTTGATATTCCTTGCTCTCCTAATTTGTATATAGTATCACCCTATATGCCTAAAATTCATGTATCCATTTTGACCTTATTTTGCTATGAGATATGGGATGTAGGTCTATGATGAGTTTCTAACATATCAGTTTCCATTGTTCCCAGCAAAAATTGGGTAAGAAACTGATAAATATTTTTTAATGTTATTAAGGTATTAAAACTTTGATTGATGGTTCCTCTCATCACAAGCTTTGAAAATCGTCACTTATAACTTAAATATAATTTGTAAACACCATCAGTCAGAACCATAAAAACCCAACAGAGACAAAGTTGTCAACCTGGTTCCTTGATTACAACTAAGAAAAACACTTAAGTTCCCTACATTATGAAATTTGAGCATCCTATGTAAAACAAAAGAGCAATTGTGGTTGAGAAAGACCTGTCAGAGCATCATCTCAAATGTAGAATCATAGTCACATGTTGAACAAAAGTGATGTATTATAATTCACCATTCTAAAATGTATCTACCAGATATCTTTAGGAAGAAGGTTAGTTATTTTTTCCTAGAAGGGTTGACCTTTAAATTATTAAATATTCAAGAAAGTTTTATTGTATGTACTAAAGAGTGAAAGTTTTATTGCTGTACAATCAGTGCTACTAAGCATACAAATAAAATCAATATTACACATGCATTATCACATGAACCACATACACAACACAGAGACTTGTCACTTTTAGATCTTTATAATGCTGCTCCAAATCTGAAATTATGTTTCCACTGCTGGTGCATTATTTCATCCTGCTATGGAAGTTCTGATTCTGCACTCCATGCAGAAAGTTGTTACAGATCTAAGCTTCCTCTGCTATTCTATGCTCTGTAGAAATTGTAAGGATGTTATCATTTTTAGAAGCCATCTGCTTAAACAGTAAAAGACACACCAAAGGAAAAAAAAGAAAAAGAAAAAAAGCAAAAAACTCAGGGCATACAACAGGATTTTCTGCTATGTATAGTTAATTTATCCTGGAATCAGATTAGTACATTTCAGAGGCGTTAGAAAGAGAGAGAAGAGCGAGAGGGAGAACAAAAGTGAGAGCGAGAGAGAGAGAAGGATTTCAATTGATATTTTTCAATTTGGAGAAGAATGGGATTTTTAAAAATAATTTTATTTTATATTTTTATTATTATACAAGGATAATGTTTTAGCAATGACCCTTGCAAAATCTTGTGTTCCAAATTTCCCTCTTCTTCCTCCTATCTCTGCCTCTAAATTGGCAACTAATTTCATATACGTTAGCATGTTATTAAAAAATATGTTAAATATAAAATTTATATATAATTATATATATATAATTTATATATAATTTTATATATAATTTTTGCCCATGTGGATCCCTTTCCTTCCATTATGGACTTTTTTGGGTATATAAGCCCAGTAGAAACACTTCTGGATCAAAGGTTATGCACAGTTGGATAATTCTTTGGACTTAGTTCCAAAGTGCTCTCCAGAATGATTGGATAAGTTAACACCACCACCAATAATGTATAAATGTCCCAGTTTTCCCACATCCCTTCCAACATTATTCATCATCTCTTACTATTATCTTAGAAATTCTTCAGAGATGTGTAATGATACCTCAGAGTTACCATAATTTGCATTTCTCTGATCAATAGTGATTTGGAGAACATTTTCATATGACTAGAAATGGTTTCAATTTCATCATCTGAAATTATCTGTTCATATTCTTTGACCATTTTACAATTGGAGAATGATTTGTATTCTTATAAGTTTGAGTCTGTTCACTATATATTTTAGAAATGGGCTTTTATCAGAATCCTTGAATGTGAAAAAAAAATTCCCACTTTATTGCTTCCCTTCTAATCTTGTCTACATTGTTTTATTTTGTTTTGGTACAAAAACATTTTATATTCAAAATTATCTATTCTGTGTTCAGTAATGAAATCCAATTCTTCCTTAGCCATAGATCCCTTCCTCCTCCATAGATCGTAGAAGTAAACTATTCTTTATTCATCTTATTTGCTTATAATATCACTCTTTATGTCTAAATCTTGAACCCATTTGAACCTTACCTTGGTAGATAGTGTTAGACGTGGGTAAATACCTAGTTTCTGCCATACTAATTTTCAATTTTCCTAACAATTTTGTCAAATAATGAGTTCTCATCCCAAAAGCTGGGGTCTCTGGGTTTCTCAAATGCTAGATTATTATAGCTACTGATTATTTTGTCCAGTGAATACAACCTTATTCCACTTATCCATTATTCCACACTACTCTCTTTCTTAGAAACTATCAATGGTTTTGATGAATGCTGTTTTATAATATAGTTTTATGTCTGGTACAGCTAGGCTACTTTAATTTATACTTTTTTTCAGTTTTTTCCTGAAATTCTCAACCTTTTATTCTTCCAGATGAACTTTATTGTTATTTTTATAGATCTGTAAAATAGCTTCTTGGGAGTTTGATTGGTATGACACTGAATAAGTAGATTAACTTTGGTAGCATTGTCATTTCTATTATATTCACTCAGCCTTTGCATGAGCACTTGATATTTTCCAATTGATTAGATCTGACATTTATTTGTGTAAAAAGTGCTTTGTAATTGTGTTCATATTGTTCCTGACTTTGTCTTGGGAGGTAGACTCCAAAATATTTTACATTATATATTATTATTTTAAATGAAATTTCTCTTCATATCTCTTGCTGCTGGACTTTGTTGGTAATTTATAAAAATGTTGATGATTTATGTGGATTTATTTTATATCCTGCAACTTTGCTAAAGTTGTTAAATGTTTCTCATAGAATTTTTGGTTGATTCTCTAGAATTCTTTAAGTATATCATCATATCATCTACAAAGAGTAATAATTTGGTTTCCTCATTACCTAGTCTAATTCCTTTAATCTCTTCTTCATCTCTTAATGTCAAAGCTAACATTTCTAATATAATATTGAATAATGATGGTGTTAATGGGCAACCTTGTTTTATTCCTGATCTTATTGGGAATGAGTCTAGCTTGTCCCCATTAAACATGATTCTTGCTGATGGTTTTCCATAGATGCTACTGATCATTTTTTTAAAAGCTCCATTTATTCCAATTTTAGTGTTTTAATAGAAATCCATGTTGCATTTTCTCAAATGCTTTCTCTACATCTTTTGAGATAATGTTATGATTTTTGTTGAGAATTCTTGATATAATCAATTATGTTAATAGTTTTCCAAATATTGAACCGACCCTAATTGAATATAAATCCTACTTGGTCATGGTATATTATCCTCAGAATAACCTAATATAATCTCTTTGCTAATATTTTATTTAAGATTTTTGCATCAATATTCATTGGAGAAATTGGTCTATAATTTTCTTTTTTATATTTTGATCCTACCTGGTTTGGGTATCAGCATCATATCTATGTTACAAAAGGAATGTGGTAGAACTCCTTCTTTCCGTATTTCTTCAAATAGTTTGCATCGTATTGAAATTAATTGTTCTCTAAATGTTTGGTAAAAGTCACATGTGAATCCATCTGGACCTGGAGATTTTTTCTTAGGGAGTTCATTAATAGCTTGTTTAATTTATTTTTCTAAATTGGGATTATTTAAATAAATCATTCCATCCTCTGTTAATCTGGATAATCCATTTTTTAAAGCATTCCTCCATTTCACTTAGATTATCAGATTTATTGCCACATAGTTGGGCAAAATAACTCCTGATTATTGTTCTAATTTCTTCTTCATTGGCAGAAAGTTCTTCCTTTTCATTTTTGAGACTAATAATTTGATGTTTTCTTTCCTTTTTCTAATCAAATTAACTAACGCTTTATCTATGTTGTTGTCTTTTTCACAAAGCCAAATTTTAGTTTTATTTATTAATTCAATAATTTTTATATTCCATTTTATTAATCTTCACATTATTCATATTCTGAATTTTGAATTTTGTATTTAATTGGGGTTTTTAAAATTTGATCTTTCTCTACCTTCTTAGTTGCATGACCAATTCATTGATATTCTCTTTCTATATTTTATGCAAGTAAGCACCTAAACAAATACAACTACCCCTAAGAACAAATTTCATTGCATCTTACAAATTTTGGTGTGTTGTCTCAGTATTTTCATTTTCTTGGATGAAATTATTGATTGGGTCTATGAGTTGTTGTTTCATCCAGTCATTCTTTGGAATCAAATTCTTTAGTTTTCAAGTAATTTTTAGTCAATTTCCCCTGGTCTTTTTTTTTTTTTTTTTGCATGTAATTTTTATTGCATTCTGGTTTGAAAAAAATGCAACTTAAATTTCTGCCTTTCTGCATTTTATTTTGAAGTTTTTATGCCCCAATATATGTATCATTTTTGTATAGGTTCCATGTACTGCTGGAAAAAAAGTATATTCGGGGGAGGAGCCAAGATGGTGGAGACAACACATGTTTCTCTCTGACTTTCTCTACAGTCCTCTCAATAATTACAGAATCCAGCCTCTGAATTAGGTCTGGACCAGCAGAATGCACAAATATTGGGAGTGCAACAAATTATCAGCAGAAGGTAATTTTGAAGATTGCCAGAATAGGTCTGTTTCAATCTGAAACAGGAGAAAGGCAGCCTAACTCAAACAGCTGACCACAAATGCCAACACAGACAGCACAGAGCCCTGGGGCAGTGCAGACTCCCTCAGTGTTACTGACTCCATGGGCGTTGCTAACTCTGAGGAGCAGTGCAAACTCCATGGAGCAGAGCAAACTCCCAAACAGATACAGGAGGGAGGCAGCCTAACACAAACAGCTGACCAAAAATGCTAGAGCAGACAGTACAAAGTCCGAGGGCATTGCAGACTCTGCAGCTCCTATGTGGCAGAGAATCTATGGGGAGGAAACAGCAGCAATGATGGTCATTATGCCCTGGTTGCAAGCCAATAGACCAGCAGAGAAGTTATAAAACATCCAACACAAACACAAAAGATCAATAGTGAATCCCAAAAGGCCAGAATCTCAAGGGACCTACCCACACCCATCCAGAACCAGGAATGAACCAGCATAGACCCAGCACATACGCAGACACTTGGAAAAGCTCCCCTGACCTAAAGGCAGATCTTAACTTTAAAAAAAATAGTAAAAAAGTAAAGAGGACTCTAAATATTGACAACTTTTATGTCAAAACAGAAGAACAGATTTCAAACCCTGAATAGACTAAAAGCAGATTGTCTCCAGATGAAGCCCCAGAAAAAAATGTAACTTGGTCCCCATCACATAAGGCTTTCCTAGAAGAAATTAAAAAGGATCTTAAAAGAGAAATAGAAGAAAAATAGGAAAAGGAAAAGAAAAATTTATAAGAGGGTTTGGAAAAGGCAACACAGAAACTATCTGAAGAAAATTCACTATAAAATACATTCAGTGAAATGGAAAAAAAGCTTATAACTCATTCAAAGATAAACATAATACAATGGAAAAAGAAAACAACTCCCAGAAAAACAGGATTTGTGAAACAGAAAAAGGAAAATGATTCCTTAAAAAACAGAATTTGTGAAGTAGAAAAAAATCCATAGAACAAAACAACTAATTTAAATTTTTAACCAGACAAACAAAAAAAGAAGTTAAAAAAAAAAAGTAAATGAGGAAAATAACACAGTAAAATTCACAACTGAACAAAAGAAAATGAATGACTCAATAAGACAACAAGAATCAGTTGTACAAAACCGAAAAAAAATGAAAAAATAAAAAAAAATGTAAATTATGTAATTTGGAAAACAACTGACATGGAAAATAAATCTAGGAGAGACAATCTAAGGATTATTAGACTCTCTGAAATACATAATGAAAAACGAGCCTAGACACTATCTTTTAGGAAATCATCAGAGAACTGCCCAGATATCATAGAAACTATTGAAAGACTTTACTGAACATCTCCTGAAAGAGACAGAAAAATAAAAATGCCAAGGATTACCATGGCTAAATCTGAGAACTATGAGACCAAGGAAAAATATTATAAGCAGTCAGAAGGAAAGAATTCAAATACTGAGGAACCACAACTGGGATTACTCAGGACCTAGCAGCTTCCACGTTAAAGGGTCCAAGTTGCCTGGAATCTGACATTCTGAAAGGTGAGGGATCTTGGCTTGCATTTTCCTTCAGGGAACAAGATGGATATTCAATGAAACTGGTGAATTCCATGTATTTTGATGAAAATACCAGAGCTAAAAAAAAAATTTGACCTTCAAATATAAAACTCAAGGGAAGCATAAAGAGGTTAAAAAAAAAAAAAACAAAACAAAACAAAACTCTTGAGAAATGTATTTCTGTTATGCATATGCATTAAGAATACATGTGTAATGTGATTTTACTATTATAATATAAAAAAGAAACTAGAGATGGAATGGGGATTGTAACAAAAAAAAGTCGGGGGAGACTGGAGATAAAATGAGGAAAATTATATCACAGGAAGAGGCAAAGAAAACATTATAATTAAGGGAAAAAATGGGGGGGTGACGAATATTTTGTGAATCTTACTTTCATCAGATTTGGCCCAAAGAAACAATAATAGATATATTTAGTTTCACCAAGAAACATTTCTTATCTTATAAAAAAGTGAGAGGAGAAAGGCAAAAAAGGGACACTATTTTGTAGTGAATTTTCTTCAGATAGTTTCTATGTTGCCTTTTCCAAACCCTCTTATAAATTTTTCTTTTCCTTTTCCTATTTTTATTCTATTTCTCTTTTAAGATCCTTTTTAATTTCTTCTAGGAAAGCCTTATGTGATGGGGACCAAGCTATATTCTTTTCTGGGGCTTCATCAGACAATCTGCTTTTAGTCTATAGAGGATTTGAAATGTGATTTAGTTCTAGACTAAATAGAAAGGGAAAAGGAAATTGTAGGGAAAAAATATTTTTAAAAAGGTAGAGTCTTTAAAGTGGGAAAACTGCTTGAGACAAGTATTGCTCATAAGTAAATACTGGGCAGGTAGGAAAGGGGAAAAGGATGAGAAAATTATAATTTGGGGTTAATAAAATTGAAATAAATACAGAATTACTAGTTCTTTTTTTTTTCTTTGTCTTTTTTTTTAATAACTTTTTATTGACAGAACCCATGCCAGGGTAATTTTTTACAACATTGTCCCTTGCACTCACTTCTGTTCCAATTTTTCCCCTCCCTCCCTCCATCCCCTCCCCCAGATGGCAAACAGTCCTATACATGTTAAGTATGTAACAGTATATCCGAGATACAATATATGTATATTACAATTGTATTACAAATGTATTACTGAACAAGTTGTGGTATAAGATTAAAATAGAACAATGTTGTGCTATAAGAAATGAAAAATAAGATGATGTCAGACAAACTTGGAAAGATTTAAATAATTGATTCAAAGTAAATTGTGGTGTTCTCTTCTTTTGTATAATACATATGATGGTTCTCTCTGGGAGCAGGTTTTTTGGGGAGGTTTTCTGAAGGCAGCCTCAGTTTCAGTTCAGAGTAATAATCACCTCAAATACAGCCAGCTAATCCAAATGTTTATTTTCTCCTTCCAAGTCTTGTCTCTTTCCTTGGGCCCTGGTAGCTTTCTTAGAGGCCTATCTTTCAGTGGAGAAGTGAAGGAGGGGAGCCTGCCATCACAGTGGTGTGAGATGGGATGCATGAATCTGGATCCCCGTCCAAGAGTGGGCTTCTTCTGAAATGACTCTCCTCCACTCTGAATCTTTTCAACTGAACTCTGCTAACTGAGCTCAGCTGTTTTTATGCTCTCTCAAAGGTTGATTCCTCCTCTGAGAGTGGAATTATGGGAGGTGTGAATTCACAACGTTACAAAGTTAACTTTGAGAATCTCCCATACTTGTGAACTCCGATGTGTGAGCTAATGTGTGAATTCTTAAAGGTGCAAACACAAGCACACAACATTGTTTCCATCAATTCCATTGAGTTATCACCTTGTTTCAAGTTCTGGCTCATAACAGCAAATGAGAACCAGAAAAACATTGTGCACAATAACAGTAATATTATACTGTGATCCACTGTGAATTACTTAGCTATTCTTAACAATGCAATGATCTAATTCTGAGATAACTTATGTTGGAAAATTTTATCTATCCCCAGTGAGAGAGAGCTGATGGAATCTGAATGGATATTGAGTCCTATGTTTTATATTTTTAAACTTTATTTTTCTTATAATTTTCTTAGTCAAGGTTTTTTTTTTTCCACACCACTAATATGAAAATATTTTGCATGCACATATATGACCTATATCAAACTGCTTACCTTCTCAATGGTGTGGAATTTTGGAACCCAACAATTTTTTATGTTAAAAATTGTTTTTACATATAATTCAGAATTTTTTTAAAAATTAAAATAAAATAAAAAATAACTTTCACACTTAAAAGTTCTTTTTTGTCAATGGAAAAACAGCTAATAATTAGACAATAGGAAGACTATCATTAGAAAAAAAAATCTAGACATCTAACTTCAATAAATTATAAAGGAAAATTGTCTAAACATCTTATAAATTAAAAGAATCCACCAATCACTTCTTCAAAAAAGAATCAAAAACGAGAAATTCCAAAATTAAGATAGTCAAATTGCAGAACCTTCAGGTCAGGGAGAAAATATATGAACTATCTGAAAAAACATACAAGAAAAAGATACACATGTTTTTCAGATTCTATGGATCCACAGGTAGAATCACACAAGATTTAGTGGATTCCATGGTACATGAAATAGGACCTGGACTATATTTCAGAACAGAAAGTAGCTAGCATGGCAATCAAAAATTACATCTTTAGTGAAACTGAGTATAATCCTTCAAGGATTTAATTGCTATTTAATGAAAAAGAAAACTTTCTAGTATTCCTGATTTTATTTATTTATTTATTTTTCCTAATGTGATGGCTTTTTATTTATTTATTTTTATTTAATAGCCTTTTATTTACAGGTTATATGCATGGGTAACTTTACAGCATTAACAATTGCCAAACCTCTTGTTCCAATTTTTCACCTCTTACCCCCCCCCCCTCTCCCCCTAAATGGCAAAGGATCCCCTTTTCCCTCCCACCCCCTTCCCTAATGGCTGGATGACCAATACGTGTTAAATATGTTAAAGTATAAATTAAATACAAAATAAATATACATGTCAAAACCGTTATTTTGCTGTACAAAAAGAATCAGACTTTGAAATACTGTACAGTTAGCCTGTAAAGGAAGTCCAAAATGCAGGTGGGCAAAAATATAGGGATTGGAAATTCAATGTAATGGTTTTTAGTCATCTCCCAGAGTTCTTTCTCTGGGCATAGCTGGTTCAGTTCATTACTGCTCCATTGGAAATGATTTGGTTGATCTCGTTGCTGAGGATGGCCAGGTCCATCAGAACTGGTCATCATATACTATTGTTGATGAAGTATATAATGATCTCCTGGTCCTGCTCATTTCACTCATCATCAGTTCATGTAAGTCTCTCCAGGCCTTTCTGAAATCATCCTGTTGGTCATTTCTTACAGAACAGTAATATTCCATAATATTCATATACCACAATTTATTCAGCCATTCTCCAACTGATGGGCATCCATTCAGTTTCCAGTTTCTAGCCACTACAAAAAGGGCTGCCACAAACATTCGTGTACATACAGGTCCCTTTCCCTTCTTTATAATCTCTTTGGGATATAAGCTCAATAGTAACACTGCTGGATCAAAGGGTATGCACAGTTTGACAACTTTTTGAGCATAGTTCCAAACTACTCTCCAAAATGGTTGGATTCGTTCACAACTCCACCAACAATGCATCAATGTCCCAGTTTTTCCACATCCCCTCCAACAATCATCATTATTTTTTCCTGTTATCTTAGCCAATCTGACAGGTGTGTAGTGGTATCTTAGAGTTGTCTTAATTTGCATTTCTCTGATTAATAATGACTTGGAGCATCTTTTCATATGACTAGAAATGGTTTCAATTTCTTCATCTGAGAATTGTCTGTTCATATCCTTTGACCATTTTTCAATTGGAGAATGATTTGATTTTTTATAAATTAGAATTAATTCTCTATATATTTTGGAAATGAGGCCTTTATCAGAACCTTTGACTGTAAAAATATTTTCCCAGTTTATTGCTTCCCTTCTAATCTTGTCTGCATTAGTTTTCTTTGTACAAAAACTTTTCAGTTTGGTATAATCGAAATTTTCTATTTTGTGATCAGTAATGATCTCTAGTTCTGCTTTTGTATTCCTGATTTTAAAAAAAAGAAGAAAGTTGAATAGATATTTCTACTTTAAAATACAAATCTCAAGAGAATTATCTTAAAAGATAATCATGAAAGAAATCTTAAGTATCTCAATCAGATTAATAGAATTATATTCATCAATGGAAAGATGATGCATGTAATTCCTAAGAATAAAGGAGTACACATACTTAAGTGTATGATGTGAGTCAATTATGTTATGGTGCTATATAAGCAATAGATAGATAAATATGTATATGTATATAAGCACACACACATTTTGGTATAGATATCTGTTTTATCCCCCAAGGAAGTAAGAAGGGAGTAGGATAAGAGTAGGGTGGAGACTTGATTACCATTGATCAGAAGAAAAACAGACTTTAAAGAAAGAGAGGGTAAAGAGTAAGAAAGAAAAGATAAACTGGTAAAAATATAATTGTGGAAAATACATAGTTAGTAATCATAACTGTAAATTTGAGTAGAATAAATTGACCCAAAAATAGAATTGTACAGTAGATTTTATTAGAAACCAGAATCCAATATGTTGTTTACAGAAAATGCACTTGAAACTGAAAGACACATTATTATATTTGATCTTGTCCATGTCTGACTCTTCATGGCCCCAATTATAATTTTCCTGTTGGATACTGGAGTGGCTTGTCATTTCCTTATCCAATTCATTTTACAGATGAGGAAGGTGAGGTAAACAAACTTGAGTGACTTTCTTAGGGTGACACAGTTGGTAAGTGTCTGAGACCAGATTTGAATTCAGAAAGATAAATTTCTTACTCTAAGCCCAGCACTCTATCCACTGGGTGACCTAGATGCCCAGAAATATGTACAGAGTAAAATTAAGAGGCTAAAACAGAATCTTATTTGCTTTAGCTGATATAAAAAAGATAGGGTTAGCAACCATGATCTCAAACAAAGCAAAATTTAAAAATAAACCTAATTAAAAGGGATGATCTTGAAAAATACGTTTTGCAAAAAGGGATCATAAAGAAAGAATTAATGTCAACACTAAACATATATATGCCAAAAGACATAGCAAAAAAGAAAATGATTTATTATTTAAAGATCTTTATTCATAGATACTTGCAGTTTGTAGATTTTTATGTAATATTATGTATACATTTATATCAAAAATAGCTCAACTTGACCAGATTTTTAAAAATATATTAAAACCTATTAGGATTCTTACAAGGTGCTAAGTAAGTAGAATTGAGAAGACAGTGGTTAAACCTAATTTAGCATTGATTACTCCTACAACAAATAATGGTTTCCTAGTGATATAATGATTAGTGTATACTCAATGTGGAACATATAAGGAGGAGCTCTCAGGGCCAGAAAGGACAAAACCACTAGAAGCTCTTGGATCCTCAGCCAAGATTCAGTCCAGGATATTCAGAAGTCGGAGAGGGCAGACCTCTCAGAACCAAGGCGAGAGATAAGCCTCCAGAAAAACTAGCCAAGCCTCAACTGAAGGAGACAAGACTTTGAATGAGACAATAAAGGATTGGGACTTTAACTCCTGGTTGCATTCGGGTTGATTACACTGAACTGAAACTAAGGCTGCCTCCAAAGACCCCAAGGAAACCTGCTCCCAGAGAATATTATAATTTAGGGAAGAATATTATAAAAAAAACTTAAATTTTTTAAACAAATTTAATTATATATTAATGTTGACAGCTAAGTAGTGCTTTAAAAAGAAGGAAAAAAAAATGTCTATGATATACCATCTTATACAAAAAGGAGAAGAGGGAGAAGACAGGTTATACAGAAGAGAAAAAGATACATAGACATACACATATATGTACACATACAGATACACAGAAAATGAAAGGAAGATAATTTGGGAAGCCAAGTTCATAGCTCTTTGGCTAGTCTTCATGTGGGTTTCCAACAGCTACAGTTACCCCTTTTATAATATGGCGGTTAGAGTTGCAGCACCCCTACTATCAGAAAAATCCATATGGAATTTTTGGCTCTCTTTTTGTACCAGAGAAATTTGAATTTTCTTCTTTTATGTTTTTTTACAGTATTTTTGGGGAAATGAAATTCTGCTTAATGATTAAGGTCATTGGTTCTATAATGACTGATGGTCTTCATGTGTTTTTTATAGCTTCCACAAAACTCCGGAAAAATCCCCATTTAATTTCTCACACTGACCTATGATACATCAAAACCACAATGGGGAAAGTTCTTATGTAAAAGAGATAACTGTAGTTTTAAAAGATCATGAGGTTTATTAAATGTTCAATACCATGTGTGTTCAATAGGCTGTCAGTGATGAATTCTCCCAGTAGGCTCTGGATAAATAGTAGAATGATTCTGACATAATACAGAACTGACCATTTGTCCTTGAGGATATCCAAACAGATATTGTCTTGGATATTCACATGAGGGTGATAACAAAGTATAACAAATTTCACCATGACAGCTTCTAAAGAACTCATCGATTTCTGCTATACCATCTTCTCCACAGGCCTATGGGCCCATGGGCTAAATATATACCCCTGATTTAGCCCCTTTATTAGTGACACTATTAGCAGTGGCTGTGTCAAAACTCTTCAAAACCATTGAATACCAGAGATAATGGAAGAGAAACTTATAAGCACCAATAATCTTAAAAATTCTTTAAAAATATATTGAGAAAAAAAGACTTTTAAAAAAAAATGTCACTCTCACAAAGAAACATTTTTAGATACTACTCCTAATAATAATAATAAAACACCATACTTCATGGATTATGAAGGGAATTCTAGTTATTAGTCAACAGCAAAAAAAAAAAAAAAAAAAAGCCCTTAGATCTTCTATTGAAAATTTGCCATTAATTTCTTATTTCTAGAATTTCATATTCTTTCACTAAACTGTATTATGTAGACATGGTAATTAGACATTTATTCAGCCCTGCCATGCTCAGACACAGGAGTAGATATGGTCTCACCTGGTTTTTCAGCTACTTTTATGTCTTTGCCATCTTGTAGTTTAGGGTTCTCTGGGTTCTGCATTGGTCATTGAAGTTAACATTGAATCAAGGTTGATTTGGCTGTTGTTCTTTATTCTCATCTCATTGGTTCCCTTTATCTTCTCCTCTAGGCTATCTTTGACAAAATGTGCCCCTGCAAAATCATGGTTTCTATCCTCTATGCATAGTCTGTCTCACTGGTCTTTATTCTTCTGCATCCTGGTTGTTAGTGTTCTCCATCACTTTTTTCTGTATAGGAGGATTGGAATATATGAACAATAGATATATGATCTCCACACATAGTCACAGTGATAAGGACATTGTTATTGGAATTGGCCTTAAGTAGCACTCTCTTGTTGGAGTCCTTACAAAGTGTTAAGTCATTAGAGTTGATAGAGACAATAAATATCTAATTTAGCATGGTTCAGTATGATTGATTTGATCTTACAAGGAGATGTTATGGGCCAGAAGAAACAAGGTACTAAGTAGAACTGATAGACAATGATGCTTGTGTTCATACCTTTAGAGAGCTCATATAAGCAAGAAGTATTTAAGTACTCATTGGAGTTCACAAGTATGAGAGATTCACAAAGTTAACTTTGTAACTTTGTGATTCATATATAAGAAGAGGACAGAGGCTCAATCTGGGGTTCAGCTGAAAAAATTGAGAATGGAGTGTCAGTTCAGTTGAGGAGAAACACTCTCTCAGAAGAGCAACCAGATTCAGCACTCTGGGAGATTGAGAGTCAGAAGCCCTCTGTCGGAGGCAAGAGAGATTCATTTCCAGCTTTCACCTTTATTCTGGCTGGAGGCTGAAGAAAGCAGAGACGTAAACAAAGGACTAACTACAAGAGCTCTTGAAACCAAGCAGAAAGATAGGCCTCTAAGAAAAACTAATTGGGCTATTTTGAAGGAAACAATAAAAAGATCTGAACTTTTAACACCTGGCTGCATTTGGGTGATTATTACTTGTAACTGAAACTAAGGCTGCCTCCAGAAAACATTCCCAATAAACCTGCTCCCAGAGAGAACCATTATTATTTTAAAGAAGAAAAACCCACCATATTCTCTGATCCCTCATTTCCTACTATCACTATTCTGGTAATTTCTTTGGTAGTTCTGTAGTTCAACTTCTTAGACTACCCCTTGTGATTCCATCTGGGGTCTTGTAACAATGTGGGGTTGCAAAATTATGATTATCAGCAAATGTTTGATTTGTATACCCCTTTTATATACTTAATATCTGGGATTACATAAAAATGTCTTGGGTGAAAAAGAGTCACAAGTGGCAAAGTGTAAGAAGCCCTACCTTGGAGGACAGCTATAACGTGGATAATGTCTATACTGATTACAATCAGCTACATATTTACTGCCTTATATTGGAATACCACAAATCCCCATTAGTTGCCTCTGCATCCTTTTCTCCTTCAGGATTAAACTCTACAATCACTTCATTTTAAACATTGTAAAGGAATTTTCTGGGGTTATTCTTTGTGGCAGTCTCGTATACAAAAGCACATTTCTTGGTCATTACTTTTAATGAAATCATAGCTGTTTCTTACATTGAACCATTTTGAAATTCACACGACCTTCCTTAAGATGACCTTATTGTCCCCATAGTAGGCCACTGATAACTGTAGCAAGAAAGCTGGAATGAGGTCTATTGAATATGGATTAGTTGAGAATAAAGGGAAGTAGTGGATCTGCTGGTACCATCATGCCTATTAATAAAAGACTAATGGGTTTTTTTTTTGGTCTTTTCAAGGAATTATTATTTTTTATAAAATGATAGGACCTATGTTTGTTTCTAGTTTACCAATTACTCTTTGAAGTTTTAACATCTGTTTTTATGTTTTATTTCAGTTTCTTCAGGGACCATTAGGTATAGCATTGGGACTCGAGTCAGGAAGAGTTCAATACAAATTCAGCATCAGTCACTGATTAGTTATATTAGAGCCAATCAATTAAATTCCATCTACCTCAGTTTCCTTAATTGTAAAATGAAGGTAATGATAAACTTTATACCATTATTGTGAGGATCAAATTATATAATCTATTTGCCCAGCATTTAACACAATGCCTGGCATATAGGAGGCAAATTGATTAGTGCAAATTAATTAGTGCTTTTTCATTTTCTTCTCTTTTCTTTTACATGTTTTTTTTTCCTAAATGAATACATTTAATTAAATATTTAGTTAATGTATATTTTAGTGATGTATTTTCCCCTAAAACTTTTTAGCTACATCTCACAAAATTTAGTTTTAAAAAAAGGTAAATCAAAAAAGTTTTAACTGCAGAAACTAGGCATTGACCCACACTTAACACTGTACACCAAGATAATGACAAAATGGATTCATGACCTAGTCATAAAGAATGAGATTACAAATAAATTAGAAGAACATAGGATAGTTTACCTCTCAGACCTGTAGAAGAGGAAGGACTTTATGACCAAAGAAGAACTAGAGATCAATACTGATCACAAAATAGAAAATTTTGATATCAAATTAAAAAGTTTTTGTACAAATAAAACTAATGCAGACAAGATTACAAGGAAAGCAATAAACTGGGAAAATATTTTTACAGTCAAAGATTCCAAAAAAGGCCTCATTTCCAAAATATATAGAGAATAGACTCTAATTTATAAGAAATCAAGCCATTCTCCAATTGATAAATGGTCAAAGGATATGAACAGATAATTCTCAAATGAAGAAATTGCAAATATTTCTAGCCATATGAAAATATGCTCCAAATCCTTATTAATAAGAGAAATGCAAATTAAAACAACTCTGAGATACCACTACACACCTGTCAAATTGGCCAGAATGTCAGGGAAAGATAATGAGGAATGTTGGAGGGGATGTGGGAAAACTGGGGTACTGATACATTGTTGGTGGAATTGTGAATACATTCATCCATTCTGGAGAGCAATTTGGAACTATTCTCAAAAAGTTGTCAAACTGTGCATATTGTCAAACTGTGTATACCCTTTGTCCCAGTAGTGTTACTACTGGGCTTATATCCCAAAGAGATCTTAAAGAAGGGAAAGGGACCTGTATGTGCAAGAATATTGGTGACAGCCCTCTTTGTAGTGGCCAGAAGCTGGAAACTGAGTGGATGAACTCAATTGGAGAATGCCTGAATAAATTGTGGTATATGAATATTATAGAATATTATTGTTAGTTAAGAAATGACCAGCAAGATGATTTCAAAAAGGCCTGGAGAGACTTATATGAACTGATGCTGAGTGAAACGAGCAGGGCCAGGAGATCCTTATCCACTTCAACAACAATACTATATGATGATCAATTCTGATGGATGTAGCCATCTTCAGCAATGAGATGAACCAAATCAGTTCCAATGGAGCAGTAATGAACTCAATCAGCTACACCCAGAGAAAGAACTCTGGAAATGACTAAGAACCATTACATTAATTCCCAATCCCTACATTTTTGACTGCCTGCATTTTGGATTTCCTTCACAGGTTAATTGTACAATATTTCAGAGTCCAATTCTTTTTGTACAGCAAAATAACAGTTTGGTTATGCATACTTATTGTGTATCTAGTTTATACTTTAATATATTTAACATCTACTGGTCACCCTGCCATCTGGGGGAGGGTGTTGGGGGAAGGAGGGAAAAATTGGAACAAAAGGTTTGACAATTGTCAATGTCGAAAATTACCCATACATATAACTTGTAAATAAAAAGCTATGAAAAAAAAAAAAGAATTTGACACAATTGAACAGCCACATAACTAAATCCTTGGCATTGTTAATGCTTTAACAATAGAAATGGACATCATTTTAATAGTGGAAATGCTATTAAACAAGTCATTTATATCTACTATGCCACTAAACTATAAAGATGATGGACCTTTTCCTCTGATTGGAGCTAAAGCCATTCATATGTAACACTCCATTAGAATGAGAGCTCCTTGATAGCTGGGATACCCTTAAATTTCCACTTATATCTCCACCATTTAACACAGTGTTGTGTGCAAAGTAATCTCTTCATAATTTCTTTATTCATCTATCTATCCATCCATTCATTCATCAGTGTTAGAATTCTTCTGCACATTCTGGCTTCTAGACTATAAGCCACAGGTAAGGCTGAGTATATTAATAAAAGAAGAGATGTCTCTATTTTCATGGGGGCAGGGAGTTTCTTTCCATAGAGGTTCTCATATGAATAAAATCACAGTTGCAGGTAAGAAAGCAATGTATACATAGAGAGCTTCACTTTTTCTCATTCCATGCTATAAGTCATGAGTTTAAAATGACCAAAAAAAGTCTATGACACACTTTAAAAAAAATTCCTAAAGCTATTACTCCCAAGGTATTTATAATAAATATCAGGCAGATGAAGTGTTTTAAGAGGAGATATACTGGTAGAGCCCAAATAACATCATAGCTGCTGGAGATAGAATAACTACTTTCAACCTTTGCTATTTGTACGATCTTAACTATCACTTAATAATTCTTTGCCTCAGTTTCCTCATGTGTAAAATAAGAAAGTTGAATTATATAGCCTTTGAAGTTTATTCAGAGTAGTTTTAGCTCTGTAATGTTGTATTTGATGATGGAAAGTAACAGCTTACCTTTATAACATCAGTATGTGATAAAATTTTGAATGTCTATCTCAGCAAAATATAAACTCCATAAGGAAAATGACTGTCATATTTAGTCATTATTTATATTACATACATTACAATGTCTAAAGTGTAGTGGATATTTAAAATGTGTTATTGAACAGTTTAAAACCCAATTGAAAGTCTATTCAGCATATAGTTCATAGGTTATAAGGAAAAAAAAATATGGGCCAGAAAGAAGACTAGGTAGATAAACAAATAAAAGAGAAGAAAAAATGAATATATACATACATGCATGGTTATGGAACTGTATTGTGTGTGTGTGTGTGTGTGTGTGTGTGTGTGTGTAAAAGGAAGGCTTAACCATCTGGTACTGGAAGGAGCCTATTACTGGAAAATAAAGATATGTAACAAGTGCATCCTTTTCCCTGATTTCAAATATGTACAGACATTCAATAACTCATTCTAATTTACCTATCATATGGTGAAAAGGAATACTTTGGAATGGAGAGATATGACTATAGTACTTATGGAAAACAGTCAGCTAAGGTGAAACTCAAGGATTTGATTCATTCTGGTCTCCCCAATTATGTCTTTGGGGTTAGGATGAGGTTTAGTCTCTTTCTCAGCTGGAACTGTTACAAAACTAAAAGAAAATTGACATGCTATTATTTCTTTCTATATTATATTGATTCTCTTCTCCTTCCAGATGAAAGGATTGGAGATAGCTACAACCTTATGAGCTCTATAATACCATGAGAGCAAGTCATCAGAATGCCTGTAACTAAAGTTAATGCCAAGATTGTCTGAAGCCAGATGATAAGAAATTAATTTATGATCTACTTGACTGCTTAGTTTAACTGTAACAGGAATCCTGACTTACAAGTATCAATTATACACTATTTGGAAATGAGCTT
Organism: Sarcophilus harrisii; assembly: GCF_902635505.1. Lineage (NCBI taxonomy): Eukaryota > Metazoa > Chordata > Mammalia > Dasyuromorphia > Dasyuridae > Sarcophilus > Sarcophilus harrisii. The sequence goes on along the minus strand of NC_045426.1, from coordinate 594,667,544 downwards.
AGTTGGACATATGCCTTATAGAAATTACTTTAAGTTCCCGATTTCATTTTCCCCAGATACTGATGTGTTATAGCAGTCACCTAATTGTTGGAGAGCATAAATGATAGTACTTATAATATTTCTATGAATTTGTAGCAAATATTCTTTTGTTAAAGTTAGTTCATGGTTAAATGGAACTGTGTAGGTAATCTTTAGTAGTGAACAATGGGGAAAACACACTAGAATAAGTATTTGAGCTTATGGAATTAGAGAACTATAATTCAGTACTTTAGGCTCCTCATTTCCTCTAAGGAAAAGATGTGATCAGATTGGTTCTCTTCAATGATATGTATTTCAGATTTATACTTACCAAATAAGGACTTCTCTCCTACTTAATTTATGTCTTCTGGTTTATTCAGCATTGAGTTATTAAATTCATTATTTCTGGTTCTTTATTTTGTAGTGTGAATTGTGCATTCTTTGCAGCTTTCAAAGCCAAGATGCAATGAAGTATGGATCAATTCTCTGCTGCATCTGCTAATTTTGGCCTAACAATTAACAACAAGATAACACAGGTCTTTCATCAGCCAGCAGTACATCATGCATATGTAGAACCAAGAGTTATAACAAATGATGAAGTTTTGAATGCTGTGGATAAGTTCTCTTATTTTGGCAGTATATTTGGGCAGTATATATCACATTGATAATAAGATTGACATAGTCATTGCCAGAGCTAACTCAGTGGTTTTGAGGTTCCAAAGGCAAGTGTGGGAGAGGAGAGATATTAGACTGACAACCAAACTAAAGGTCTACAGAGCCATTGTACTGACCTCATTATTATATGCCTGAGTAACCTGGACAATATGGAATGGCTTCCATTTGAATTGTCTTGGGAAGATTTTGAAGATCGCCTGTCAGGATAAGATATCAGACACTGAGTTTCTTTCTTGAATTAAATTGCCAAGCATTCAAACTCTAATGCAGAAAGCATAACTTTGTTGGGACGGCCACATTGTTCAAATGCCAAATTATATTGCCAAAAACATTATTTTATAGAGAGATTACACAGACAAGCACTCATAAGGTGGTCAGAAAAAAGAAATAAAAGGACACTCTCAAGGTATCTCAAGGACTTGTATTACAATGGAGACGCTAGCACAGGACATCTTAGTAAAGCATGCCCTCATCACAGAAGGTGTTGTGCTCTATGGGCAAAGCAGAATTGAATTAGCTCAGAAGAAATTCTAGATTCTCAAAGATATGGATCCATCCCACGTATTTACAGGAATAATTTGTGTCAAACCTATAGCAGAGTATTCCGAGCTAGTGTTGGTCTAATCAGCCAATGGTACACACTTTAACTTGACTCTAACATAAAGATGTCATCCTGGTTCTCTTAACAACAAAGAACAACCAGTTTCATTCACCTATTTCTCTCTTTTTTAACCTTTTTTTAACCAATATTAATTTGGTTTTGAAAACTGCTGACTTAAAAATATATTAAAAAGGAAATACTATTTGCAATGCATTACAATTTTGTCTTTGTTTTTCTAGACCTTCTAACTCTTTTATTATTGTAAATGAATTTTTTTTCTTACTTGAATTATGTCATTCCCTCTTGGACAAGTTTTTGATATGCCTTTGTGGTTGTTTGCTATAGCAATTAAATTGTCAATTAACATTGTTAATGATGTTATTTTCATTATATTGGTATGGTTTAGCCGTGGGCATTTTTATATTTAAATTGTTCTTTGTGTCATTAGGGAGTACTTTGTAATTTAATTTACATGAATATATTGTGTACTTTGGTAAAAGGATACCCAAATATTTTATTGTGTATTTCTTGTTTATTTCTGACAGATCCCCATTTGGGATTTTCTTCACAAAAATACTGGAGTGGTTTGCCAGACTTCTCCAACACTCATTTTGCAAATGAGGAAACTAAAACAAATAGAGTTAAGTGACTTGCCCAGAATTGAATGACTAGTAAGTGTCTAATACTGGATTTGAATTCAGAAAAATGAGTCTCCTTAATTCCAAATCCAACACTCTGAATACATTGTACCACCTAACTGCCCAAAATTTTGTATTTATTTTGAATATGATTTTCCTTTCAGTTATAGCCTCTTGAAATTTGTTATTATGTAAATATTTTGTTGATATTTTTCTGAATATACTTTGAAGCCAAAACTTTGCTTAAACTATTTTTTTCTATCTCTTATGGTTTTCTAAGAAAGATCATACCATGAGCAAATAGGAATAGTTTTCTCTCGTCATTGATTATTTTTACAATTTTGCTTTCTTTTCACTTATTGTTACTTGTAGCATTTCTAGAACCAGATAGAATTATAGGGGAGTATGAAAATTCTTGCCTTACTTCCATATTGGATGGAAGATGCCCCAATAAGATGCTTGAGTTTGATTTTATATAACTAGGTAAAAAAAAATGCCCATAGCTAAGCTACACTAATATAATAAAAATAAAATTGTTAATAATTTTAATATCGATAAAATGCTTTTCCCTTGCATTTTATAGGTTTATACATATACATGTATATATTTATATGAGTTTTATTGTTTGTCCAAGACTATTATGCATTTATTGAAACACCATGTTTTTTTGATGATTTTTTTGGTAAAATTAATGAAGTGGAGAGTTTGTTTTTTTTTTAATGTTGAAGCATCCTTATTTCTTTAATGTAAATGCAACTTGGTCATAATGAATTGTTATTAGTTTTATTTTCTGTCTCCCTCTTTTATGAAAGTTATAAAATTATTTTATTTTTAATAGTTTTTAAATATTTACTTTTCATTTTATAGTCTTTATGTACAATTTATCACTTTCTCTACTTTCATACTTTTTTTGGTTTATTATTTGCTGGCTCTCCAATTTTGTAATGAGTGTTAATTTTGTTCATCCTCTACTTTTCTATTTTGCTTATATATATATATATATATATATATATATATATATGCAAAATGGAATTTATGTGTATATATAGATATATTATAAGCAAAATAGAATATATATGAGCAAAATAAAATATATACAAAGAAAATAGATAAGTAAAAGATGAATAAAATTATATATACATTCTAAGGAGCACATTATTTGCATTCTAGACATTTTGGTATGCCCTTTCTTCATTATTATTTGATATTTTATTTTTCTATGGTTTGCTCATAATATACACATTCTTTGTGATTCTATTAAGTCTTCATTTATGTGTGAGTATTTTTACTATGTGATGATATGTTTTAAAAAAATTGAGTCTGCAATTTGATTTTTTAACATTTCTTTGTAAAATCTGTTCTTTAATATATAGAAAACTATAATGTTCTCTTTTTCGATTTTCTTGGGGTCTCTGGAAGCAGCCTTCATTTCAATTCTGTAATCACTACACAAGGAGCCAGGGGTTAAAGTTCAAATCCTTTATTATCTCTTGCAAAGTCCTATCTCCTTCACTTGGGGCATGGCTAGTTTTCTTAGAAGCCTACCTCTCCCCTTGCTTCCAAGAGCTTGAGCTCTCAACTGTCTTCTCTGCCTTCTGAATCTCTCAGAATCCAAAGGTTTGTGTTTCAGCCTCCAGCCACCACAAAGATGGATATGATGGAATGAATTTGTCTCAGTTTCCAAGAGCTTCTAGTGTACTTGGCTTTTCTGACCCTGGGGGATTCTAGCTTATATGTTCTATGCTATACATACATCAATCATTATATCATTAGGAAATCATTATTTGTTGTAGGATTAAATCAATGTTAAACTAGATTTAACCATTGTCTCCTCAATTCAACTTAGTACCTTGTTTCAAGTTCTGGCCCATAACAGAAAACTATATATTTTTAAAGTTTCATCTTATGCTATCTAATGTCTTAACATTCCAAATTCTCTGCCAATTTGTTCAATTCCATGTTTCTTTTGTCTTCCTGGTAAATTTGTATACTTTTGAGAAAGTGCCATTAAAATCTACTTCTTTAGTACTCACACTTTATTTTTTCTATTGTTAATTCAGATCCTATTCCTCTCTTACCATGTGTGATTAATATTGATACTGATTTGTGGTTTGCGGTTTCTTTCAACTCAATGTAATTTCCTCATTTTATCTCCCTTTATAATGTGAATTTCATATTTTGTTTGATATCATGATTGTAGTTTTTTTTCTCCTTTAGATTCACCTTTTACAAATTATTTTTCTCCACTTCTCATTTTTAGTCTGTATATATATCTTTAATTTTTTGTAATTGCTTCTGCTTATGTTTTGGTTTCTTGTCTAATCCATTGTTCTCACATCATTAGTTTATTTTATTCATTCATATTTAAAATTATGAAAGGTGAGCATTTATTTTTTCAACAACTGAGTCTCTAGTATTGGTACTACTGTTATTTTTTTTTTTAATTAGGATAGAATTTTTACTTTCTTTATGTCCTGGGCCACAGCCAGATAGATCTATATGCCCACTTGTTAGTGGCCCGCAACTTTTTTTTTTTTTTTAATAGCCTTTTATTTACAGGTTATATGCATGGGTAACTTTACAGCATTAACAATTGCCAAACCTCTTGTTCCAATTTTTCACCTCTTACCCCCACCCCTCCCTAGATGGCAGAATGACCAGTAGATGTTAAATACATTAAAATATAAATTAGATACACAATAAGTATACATGACCAAAACGTTATTTTGCTGTACAAAAAGAATCAGACTCTGAAATATTGTACAATTAGCTTGTGAAGGAAATCAAAAATGCAGGTGGGCATAAATATAGGGATTGGGAGTTCAATGTAATGGTTTTAGTCATCACCCAGAGTTCTTTCTCTGGGCATAGCTGGTTCAATTCATTACTGCTCCATTGGAAATGATTTGGTTGATCTCCTTGCTGAGGATGGTTACATCCATCAGAATTGATCATCATATAGTATTGTTGTTGAAGTATATAATGATCTCCTGGTCCTGCTCATTTCACTCAGCATCAGTTCGTGTAAGTCTCTCCAGGCCTTTCTGAAATCATCCTGTTGGTCATTTCTTACAGAATAATAATATTCCATAATATTCATATACCACAATTTATTCAGCCATTCTCCAACTGATGGGCATCCACTCAGTTTCCAGTTTCTGGCCACTATAAAGAGACCTGCCACAAACATTCAGGCATATATAGGTCCCTTTCCCTTCTTTATAATCTCTTTTGGATATAAGCCCAGTAGTAACACTGCTGGATCAAAGGGTATGCACAGTTTGATAACTTTTTGAGCATAGTTCCAAACTACTCTCCAAAATGTTTGGATTCGTTCGGTGGCCCGCAACTTTGGGCTCCAACCCAGATCATACAGAGCCAGGCTGACCAGGAGGTGCAAACATTTTGTCTTTATTCACTCATCCTCTCAGTGGGTATAGCAGGAAACAAGAGCACAACAGAGCGAGTTCTACAGAAGGCTATTTATGCTGCCTCTCTTCCAGAATTGCCCATGCCCAACCCACTCAGAACTGCATAGGCAGAGCCCTAGAAGGGATCAAGCAAGAGGACACACCTCTTGCCATCCCAAGAAACCTCTTAGCAATTCCTTTAACTCCTACCCGATACAACCTCCTGCATCAGGGGCCAAGCCCCACTTTTACCTTTTGGGCCCACCCTACCAGCTGTCGTGGTGTATAGACTATGTGGCACATCTCAAAGTGAGAACAGTACCTCATTGTACCTAACACCTCCCCCTTTTTAAATTAATTAAGCCTGAATGTTTTCATGTTGACGAATGAGCTCTCCTGTAAGCACCTCTAAAGGATTTTTAAAATACCTATAAAGCTCCTAGCAAAGTAGGAAAAGCAAAAGAAGCAACCATACATAAATGGCTATATAGAGCCCATGGGATACAATAGAACGGGATAAGAAAGGAAGTATCTTGGATCCAATCATTAAGCCAGTCTGGCAAAGGTAGTCATTTCCTCACTATGATGATATTTCAGGCATTTCCTGGGTCATCTCTTTCCTTTCTTCTCTGGCCCCTGTTATAATAGGGGCAACTTTCCTTGTTCTTCTTTCTGGAATCCAGTGGCCTTCCCCATCAGGTCATTTCGAAGGACATTTCTTCTATTCTACAGGACCCTAAGTCCTTCCCTATGGGCCTTCAAACACCAGCCAAGCATTTAGCCAAGTTTTTGTTTCCACATCTTTTTCCTTTACTGCTTTATATATTATTTGTACTAAACTTGTCTGGGAATCTCCAAAGCCTCCACAAGGAGGCACAGAAGGAGTGTTTGAGAAATGTACCTCCTCAAGAAAGGTGGGGGATGGGGAAGAAGGCCATGCCTCAGATACAGAGGCAACCTTCCCTCTGTTCACTTTCTTCTCCCTCATCTTATCACCATCTTTTTTCTCAATGTCATCTGATCCTCTATTTACTTCCTCATTACTCATCCAATCCCTGCTTCGTCCTATTTCATCATATCTACTTCCTGCTTCTTCCTCACTACCTCTACTACTTCCTTTTTCATCATCCACCTCCATAGTCTTCTTGTTTACTTCCTGATTCTTTCCCATAGCTAACTTCCACCTGCTCCATTTTTTGGGAGCAGCTAGTTCCAGTGAGTGCAGATTTATGACCCTCCTTTGTTTTATGACCCTCATTTGTTTTATGGCTTTCCATTTGCACTTCATTATCTACTTTTAATGGATTGCAGCTTGCACCTCTTAAAGTGCTTCTAATAGTGCTTCTAATCACCTGATAAATGAGGTAATGCAGTTCTGGGATGACTCCCAGTGTTTCCTTATCATAGGTAGCCATCTGATTACCTAGTACCTCACACTTTTTAAAATAAATTTCTAATCCTGCTTGCTTTATTATTCTATTAACTTCTTTCCATAACACCTCCCAGTATAAGACCTTAACTATAATTTGTCCCATACCGAATGCTCCATTCACTAGAGCAGAGCTCTATCTCCCTTCTTACTCTGTAGACCTGTTACATGGTGAGGTCCTAGTCACGTGATCCCTATTTGGGCACCACTTGTCCCAGTCCACAGCCTGATCTATATGGCCACCTGTCAGTGGCCCACAACTAGGCCAGCTCATCTGCCTTCAGGCTCAAACCCACATCACACAGAGACAGACCAACCATGAGGTGCAAACATTCTGTCCTTATTCAGCCTTCCTCTAATTGGGGGTAGCAAGAATCAAGAGCACAACAGAGTGAGTTCTACTGAAGGCTGTCTATTTATGCTGCCTTTCTTCCAGGATTGCCCATGCCCAACCCACTCAAAACTGTGTAGGCAGAGCCCCCAAAAGAGAGACTTCTAGAGTTAGTGCTGCATTCCAGGAGGAGATCTAGCAAGAGGACACACCCCTTGCCATCTCAAGCAACCTATCAGCAGTTCCTTTAACTTCTGCCAGATACAACCTCCTGCCTTAGAGGCCAAACCCCCTTTTACATCCTGGACCTGCCCTATCAGTTGATATGGCACACAGGCTCTGAAGCACATCTCAAAGAGAGAGAAGTGCCTCATCACCCCTAATACTTTCCTCTTTTTAAATATTTTTTTTGTCTCTGAGATTATTTTACTTCAATCTAGTTTAGCACAACCCTATTCTCCAACTTTTTTCTTCTCACTCCTATTTTCCTGTGCCCATTTATATATCTGACAACTATATGATTCAGTGGGTAGTGTCCTAGGCCTGGAGTCAGGAAGACTCCAGTGTTCAAATCCAGTCTCAGATACTTTTTAACTTTGTGATTATGAGCAAGTCACTTGATATCTGATTGCCTCCATCTCCTCAATTATAAAATGAACATGGTAACAGCACCTATTCTATTTATTATTTGTAAAACTCTGCTCTCCTTAAAAAAAAAAAAGGACTTAAACCTTTACTGTGTTTTTTTTATTATTATCTTTCATTTCTATTTATCAACATTTTCTTTTGTGATATTTATAATTATTTATTCATTCTTTTACCTCTTCCTCCTGTAACTTAATTTTCTAAACTTCTAAGATTGTTTCCATTCCTAAACACTTAGCTTCGTGCCTTTTAAAGCTTAACTCATTACCTGTTTTCCACATATTTCCTTTCTTTTTTTCATAGTTTCATTTCTTGAAAGAGGTAAATTAAATAGATAAATTGCCTATGGTATAATTTTTTTTTCTGTATCCCAGAATAAATTGTTCTAATTCTACCTTCACTGTGATAATTTTCTTTCCCATTTGCTATGGAATCTCTACTCTGGGTGGGTTCGTAGCTTTCAATGATTCTGAATCCATGTCCTCTTAGAGACTTTTCCTTCTCCTGAAGCAGAGTGTAGACTAAGTAGTTATAATCCTTTCTCAGAAGAAGTGTTCTTCCTCTGCATTATCTCTGCATATTCCATCTCTGGTAAGGTTTCTATTTTCCATCACCAAAATTATTTCTTTACCCACAGAAATACCCTTCTGTGGTATCTTTTCCAACCATCAAGTTGATGTTAATTCTTTGGAACTTGAACGTTAATGAAGGAAAGGGTATTCAGTGATCCCTAGTGATTGATGTTTTCCACTGTTGATTCATATTGTTATTTTGTTAGACAAATTCAGTTATGTTCTATGGAGATATCTATTATTATTATATTTGGGGGATACAATTTCTTTTTTTTTTTTTTTGATAGAGTGTCCATGTGGACTGGAGATGTCTCATCTCTCTTATCGGGTATGTGGCCCAAGAGATTACTCTCACAATGTTCTTTTTGTTTGGGGGTTTGGCAGTTTTCTAAGATATCCAGTAGAAGGATATTTCCTGAAGTGCTTTATTTCAATCATATCATTAACACATATATTTATATTTATAGTTTTATTTTTATAAACTGCTAGAGCTTAAGGATTATTGCTTGCATCTTTCAACAGAGATAAAGGCTTCCCAGTTAGAGTAAAAGAACAACATGAGAGTAATAACAAATCATAATGGCAGGTAAATACAATAATGGTACTATTTATAAAATAATAAGGCAAAGAAAGTAGGTTAAAGTAGCCCAGGAAGGCAAAGATAGAGAATATTAAGCATGTTCTTTCTCTTACCTTTCCAATTGCTTTCCCTCACTTCCCACCTTCTGCATAAAATTCTACCTTCTACAAGAAGATTTTGCATAACTCTATTAATTTTAGTGCAGTCATTCTGTTAATTATTTCTATTTATCCTAAATATAATCTGTTTTTGTTCAGTTATTTGTTGTTTCCTCTTTCAAGTTTGAATTTCTTGAGGGTAGGTACTATCTTTTACCTAGATTAAAAAAAAATCTATCAGTGTTTAGTATATTGCGTGGTATACTTAAATGTTTATTAAGTAATTGATTAATTGAATTTCTAATGTTTTAGAGCCTTGATTTTATCCTTTGCCAAATATGAAAGAGGCTTTTGTTGGCAAAGAATTCAATTAACAAGAGGATTTTAAAATACAAAATATGTAGAGAATATTTGGATGATGTGTGATTATCCTCATGGCTCTAATCTTGACTGTATTTACATGTCTCAGATGCCTTCCACATTGGAAGAACTCATTGTCCCAATGTTCTCCCATTTTTATTGGTGAGTTCTTTTCAGTACCCCCAATATAAGGAAGTTCCCAGGTCATTGATCATTCACTCTTCTCCTTGATATCCCTTCCTGATCCTTTGAACTTATTTTGCCACTACAGCTCATGAGCATTTTTCTCCCTTTCCCCATTCATTTTAGTTCTCTTTTATGTATTCTCTTTTTTCATTATAATACTTGTCTACCTTTTTGTTTGAGTTTATACTATCAATGCTTAACTTAGTACTTAGTATACAGCAAGTGCTTAGTAAGTAAATGCTTGTTGACTTGACAATTTTTAAAGGATATATTGGACAATAGTACTTTCTGTTAATGTTGCTTCCCCTCCCCCAGAGTCCTTTGAGACTGTTGTGTTAAATCACTAAGTGAAATATTTTTTTATTTCAAATTAATTCATCTCAAATATATAAAGTTTTAAAATTTGCAAAACACTGTCTTCATAATATCCTGTTAAATTATGTTGTGCAAATATGATTCCCCTTTTATAGATGCACAAACTGAATCTTGGAGATACTGAAAAGACTAATTTTGGAAACATTCAATAGTGCTTTATCTATTTCATACTATAAAAGGTTATTATAAGAAAATGGGGGGTAGGAGAGAAGGATCAGGCAGGCAATGTACATGTTTCTTAATATCTAAATAGTTAACAACAGGTAAATAATCCATCTTATGATTGATTGAATTTTAAATATTTATACTAATGTTTTGGCATAACTTAGACCTCTGAGACAATTTAAGTACAGTAAATAAATCTACAAAATAAGTAATCACACAGGAATACAAAATAAATAAAAACATGGATGATTTTTACTGGAAAAATTAGAAACAATGAAAGTTGAGACTGCTTTGGAATTTCACACTGCAGTTAAAGCCCTTTAAGAAATAAAGACTCTCCAGAGTCTTTTTTGTTTTGTAAGGGATTTTGTAAGGGGAAGGCATCTCTTTATATCTATCTCTTTATAAATTTTCCCAAAGCAAATGACATTTAGACTTCAATCAGAAAATAAAGAGCAACAATAACAATTATAATGTCACAGATGCCATTCTTTGCTCAGATCAAAAGTCACTTCTCCCTCTTAGCTGTAAGAAAGTAAGAGGTCAGTTAAATAAAACTAAGTATAAAGCTCAACATAAAGTTTTTGGGATTCCTTCTAATTAAATGAAAACATTTGATTCCTATCTCCCCTATTATTCTATGAGCTATGTTAAAGTAACAATTATCTTTTTTGCCATTTCTTGTACTAAGAACAGTACAGTATATATATTATATGCTTGATAAGTATTCATTGACTATATTTCCATCAGTGATGATCATAATGTTATCTAATAAAAACAATTAGACTACATTCATTTATTAATACTAGGATATAATTGATAAAGGGAAAATCTTGGGTATTTTCCCCTCCTTTTCCTAGCTCACTAGCTGAGGAGATAGCAGTAAATATATGGGGACTTACAAGAACTGGTTTCTAGGAGCTTTTGCTATACTCTGATTCTGCTTCTTTTGCTCAGTTCCCACCAGCTACAGTATACATCCTCCAAATTGAATGCTGGTTTCCTATGCAGATTATTTCAAATTGCACATTCCACTCTAAGTGTTCTACAAGCTATTGTCTACCCAAGAGTTGCTCATCATGTACCATATGATCTTCCACCATTATCATCTGTTCATTGTTTTATTCTCCAAAAAAAAAAAATTGGCATTGTCATCTGTGTAATGTTCTGGTTAGCTTTTTGGAGGTCTTGGGACAGGCTTGGTTTCAGCAGAATAATCACCTTGAGAATAGTCAGGGATAAAGTCCAAGGTCTTTATTATCTACTTCTCAATCTGTCTCTTTCTCATGGGGCCTGGGGGAGCTTTATGGCAGCCCTCCAGAATGGGTCTTGCCTTCAGTGGAGGAGGCAGGAGAGCCACTATGAGGGTCTCTATCTTGAAGTCTGTCACTGACTGATTTTGTCCCTATTTTATATACTCTATTGCAATTACATCATTACTGTATACTGAGTATAAACGAATCATTATATCACTAGGGAATCATTATTTGTTTAAGATTAAATCATACTGAACTAGAAAACTCACATGTTAAACTAGAGAACTATTGTGTTATCAATTCCATTGAGTTAACACCTTGTTGTAGGATTAAATCAATCATAATATTCAACATTGACCCTTGCAAAACCTTTTGTTCCAAAATTTTCTCTCCTTCTCCCACCCCCTCAACTAGCTGGCAGGTGTCCAATGCATATTAAATATGTTAAAATATATGTTAACTCCAATATATGTATACAACATATACATATACATATCTTGCTGCACAAGAAAAATCAGATCAAGAAGGAAGAAAAAAACTGAGAAAGAAAACAAAATGCAAGCAAACAACAACAAAGAGAGTAAGAATGCTATGTTGTGATACACACTCAGTTTCACGGTTCTCTCTCTGGGTGTAGATGGCTCTCTGCATAACTGAACAAGTGGAACTGATTTGAATCTTATTAAGAGAGCCATGTTCATCAGAACTGATCATTGTATAGTGTTGTTGTTGCTGTGAATAATGATCTTCTGGTTCTGCTCATTTCACAGAGCATCAGTGAGTCTCTCCAAGACTGTCAGAAATCATCCTGCAGGACGTTTCTTATAATATGGTTTCATAACATTCATATAATTTATTCAATCATTCTCCAATTGATTGCCATCCACTCAGTTTCCAGGTTCTTGCTAATAAAAAAGGGCTGCCAGAAACATTTTTGCACATGTGGGTACCTTTCTTTCCTTTAAGATCTCTTTGGAATGTAATCCAAGTAGAAATACTGCTGGATCAAAGGGTATGCACAGTTTGAAATCTTTCTGAGCTTAGTTCCAAATTTCTCTCCATAATGGTTGGATTTGTTCACAGTCCCACAAATAATGTATCAATATCCCAGTTTTCCCACATCTCATTCTTCATGTATAGATTATGAACCCATTTTGACCTTATCTTGATATATTGTTAGGTGTGGTTCAATGCCTAGTTTCTGCCTTAGTAGTTTACAATTTTCCCAGCTGTTTTTGGCAAATAGTGAATTCTTTTCACAAAAGTTGGAGTCTTTGGGTTTGTTGAACACTAGATTTCTATAGTTATTGACTATTTTGTCTGTGAACCTAACCTATTCCACTGATCAACTAGTCTATTTCTTTGCCAGTGCCAAATGGTTTTGATGATCTTTGCTTTATAATATAGTTTTAGATCTGGTATAGCTAGGCCACCTTCATTTATTTTTTTTTTCATTAATCTCCTTGAAAATCTTGACCTTTTGTTCTTCCAGATGAATATTGTTGTCATTCTTTCTAAATGTTTTGTTGTTGTTATCTTTTCTAACTCTAAGTATTTCAAACTCTTGCGAGTTTGACTGGCATAGAGCTAAATAAATAGAATAGTTTAGGTAGTATTGTCATCTTTATTATAATTGCTAGACCTGTGCAAGAGAACTAGATATTTTTCCAATTGTTTCCATCTGAATTTATTTGTGTGGAAAGTGCTTTGTGGTTTTGCTCATATATTTCCTGACTTTTCCTTGGCAAATAGATTGACAAATATTTTATTCTATCAACAGTTATTTTAAATGGAATTTCTATTTGTATCTCTTGCTGTTGAAATTTATTAGTGATGTATAAAAATACTGATGATTTATGTGAATTAATTTTGTATCCTGCAACTTTGCTAAAGTTGTAAATTATTTCTAATAGCTTTTTCATTGATTTTCTGGGATTCTCTAAGTAGACCATCATATCATCTGAAAAGAGTGATAATGTTGTTTCCTCATTACGTACTCAAATTCCTTTAATCTGTCTCTTTTTGTATCTTATTGTCAAAGCTAGCATTTCTAATACAGTATTGAATAGTAATAGTAGTATTGGGCAACCATTTTTCACCCCTGATCTCTATGGCAATGGTTACAGTTTATCCCCATTAAATATGATGCTTACCAATGGTTTTAAATAGATACTACTGACTATTAAAAAAAAACTCAATCTATTTCTATATTCTCTAGTGTTTTTAATAGGAATGGTTCTTGGATTTTATCAAATGCTTTTTTTCTGCATCTATTGAGATAATCATATTTTTTTGTTAATTTTGTTATTGAAATAGTCAATTATGCTAAAAGTTTTTTTTTTTAAATATTGAACCAGCTTTGCATTCCTAGTACAAATCCTACTTCCTCCTGATGTATTATCTAGGGAATGATTTTCTGTAATGTCTTTGCTAATACTTTATTTAAGAATTTTGCATCAATATTCATTAGGGAAATTGGTCTATAATTTCTTTCTGTTTTCATTCTACCTGCTTTAGGTATCAATACCATGTCTGTATCATAAAATGAATTTGGTAGGAATCCTTCTTTCTCTATTTTTCAAATACTTTGTTTAGTATTGGAGTCTACTGTTCTTTAAATGTTTGGTAGAATTCATATGGAAATCCATCTGGTCCTGGGGATTTTTCTTAGGGAATTGATTAACAGCTTAGTCTATTTCTTTTTCTAAAATGGGATTATTTAGGTAATTTATTTCCTCCTCTGTTAATCTGGGCAATCTATATTTTTATAAGTACCATTTCACTGAGGTTATCAAATTTATTGACATAAAGTTGGACAAAGTAACTCTAATTATTGCTCTAATTTCCTCTTCATTTGTGGAAAGTTCTCCCTTTTTATTTTTGAGACTAACAATTTGATTTTCTTCTTTCCTTTTTCTAATCAAATTTAGTAAAGATTTGTCAGTATCTTTGAATGTAAAAATGTTTTCCCAGTTTATTGCTTCCCTTCTAATCTTGTCTGCATTAGATTCAGTGTTTTTAAAGCTAACACATTTTCCGAACTCTAGTCTTGAAGATCTCTGACCCATTTAGTTAGCTTATAGTATAGAAATGGGGGCCTTCCCAGTGACCATATAGTTAATAATATTTTTAATTTATAATCCATTAGAGGACATACCAGTAGAAACTTAGTGTAGGTTTATGGTGATGGCTTAAGATTTTTTAAAGTCATCATTATTCACTTCACAACATGTTATGATGTTGCAGTTGGAGACATTGCATAACAACTTACTACTTATAAAGTCATTACATCCAATATCATGTTCAGCATATTAAGAAAAATTGTATGACAAAGAATGTCCTAAAATATCTCAAGAAAAATTGTATGACAAAGGATATGCTAAAATATTTCTAAGCCCCTTGTGAATCTGGATTTTGAGATTCTATGAACTGAAAAATTTAGTAAACTATTAAGTTTATGAAGATTTAGTTTAACTATCAACCAAAGAAGGTAATGAAGTATTTGACTGCCCATATAAAAGTACTGTGTCTATAACAAGTAAGATTACAGTCTTACTACATTTTTCTTTATTTCTGACTAACCTTGCTCTTATGACTGAAAAGTCAAGAGTATTAAATTTTATTCCTCTACCATAATATTGTCACAAATGAATATTAAAAAAAATTTATTGTATAGAAGGAATGTTGAATTGATAACAAAACACTAAGTTTAAAGTCAGTAAGACTGAGAATACCTATTCTTACTAAGTGACCTTCCATTGAGTCATTTAAATAGAATTTCATACAATTAACTAAGATACATTCACTAGGCTGGTTTGCTTCTATCAAGGTGGAAGTAATATCTAAATTAGAATTAGTGATCATTTTTAGGGCTTCCCACACTATAGAATGATAACAATAATGATGAAGAAAATAAGTACTATTACCACTAATAATATTAGTGATAATATTGATGAAAATGATAATATATTTATCTCCATACACATGGCCTATTCCTTTCAAAATTAACATATATACTTCCTGAATATTTGTATATCAAATAAATAAAACATATATGACACTGGAGGTAAGAAGGGACAGCACAGCTGTGTAGTACTGTAATTAGCACACTGGACCAAAAGTCATAAAGACTTAAATTTAAATCTGGGCTGAGACACTTATAAACCATGTAACCCTGGGCAAGTAACTTAATTCTGTTACTGATCCTAATCTGTAAATATTTCCTAATTTTTCCTAAAAAAGTTTCTCAATCTGTAAAAATGAACTAGAATAGGAAATTGTAAAACTATTTCCAAGAAAACTGCAATGATGCCATGAAATTGATCATGAATGAGTAGCAACAACAACAAAACATAACATTTTGTACGTTCAAATGTATTAAAATCTCTTGGATTATTTTTTTTTAAAGAAAATAACTAGTTTTCTAAAGAAAATGACTAATGAGACATTGCTAATTGATTCTTTCTTTCACATTCCCATGATACGGCATTGGATATTATAAGGTCATGTGTTTTTTGGTAATAGGGAGAGAAGAGTGGATGAATTGGCAATTCCTTTTGGAAGGTGAGGCAAATATATATTCATGACTCTTCCAAAGGGAAATAATTGTGTACCTTCATTAAAGGTTTAAAAATAGGCCACACTCTGAAGTAGTTTACTATAGAACTTTTACTCGGAGTTCTTTATTGAAGATGGGTAATAGATTTAGTCAATTTAGCATAAAAACTTGTTATTTTGATTTAAAAGGATAACTTGAATTGACTATGTAAATTGAATGGCTAATGTATTCAAAACCTTAAAAAAGTGTGCACCTGAAATATTCTCCACCATATAATTGATATATTTCAGTACATTAAATTTTGAAAAGTGTATGTGCTATCTTCTAGAGACTGAATTTTTCTCTCATTGTCCATATAGACCTAGTCATATTTAAAAGATTATAATGAGTTGTATTCCTAGATTAAATGATATTACCATTTACTGAGTTGCATTGCAGAAATTACTTTTTTTCTAAAGCCTTCAGTTCAACAATATTTCATTTTCTAAAGTGTTTCATATTCTAAAGAATAAATTACATTCATGATATGTAAGAGTTAATTTCAAATCAATTTAATTCAATGAACATTTATTAAACCCATGTTATGTATCAAGCTCTGTACAAGGCAAAGCACTGGAGATTCAATAATTAAAATGCAAAATGTCTGCTTTCAAATTGCTTATATTCTATATTAGAGAAGGGGCAGTTCAGTATTTCAATAACCATGTGTACAAGCTATTAATCTTTAATGGCTTATACCTACATTAAGACAAATAGGACAGCATGTAAAGAGAGTGAATACAAAGTATTTTTGAGAGAGTATTATAACAATAGGAAAGACATTTTATATGAGATACATCCCAAGTCGGGCTTTGAATAAAGATATAGATTCTGGGAAGATGAGAGAAAAAAAAGGAATATTTAGGATCTGAGATACAGATAGCACAAAAATAAGGCAATGAGAAGAAAATGGTATGTAATATAATCAGCAAATGGTCTAGTTTGGTTATAACAGAGTATGTAAGGTAATAAATTTGTTAAATTTCAGAAAAATTCCTAGCATCAGATTATAAAGGACTTTGAATACAGGGCTGGGTTTTTTTTTTTTTTTTTTGTCCCAGCAGAGGAGATAGAGTAGGGGTTCTTAATCATTGTGTGTGTATATGTGTATGTGCATGTATATCTGTCTGTCTCATGGATCCTTTTGGTAATCAGTAAAACCATAAACTATATTCTAATGTAATTTTATATGCACAAAATAAAATACGTAAGATTTTTTAAAAGTGAATTATATTGGAATTCAACTACTGAAATAAAAAAAAAAAAATTTCAATCAGTATGAGATTAAGAAAAACAATCCTAGAAGCAAATGAGATTTAAGGATGCTTTAGAAAAGGAATGATGTGGTCAACCTTGAATTTATTTATTCATTTTGAAACTGTGTGAAACATCATTTGGAGAGAAGAAAAAATTGAGGCAAAAGAGCTTTTTAGAAATCTCTTGCAACAATCTAGGAGAATACTGATGAAACCCTACAATAAAATGGTGACAGTGAGCAGAGACACTAGATATTATTAAGGAGATAGTGTTAACAAAATTTAGCAGTTGTTGATTATGGAGAGTGAAGAAGATTTTGCAATTATGGGTGTGACACCAGCAATAAAAAGAGATAAATAGACTTGCATATACCTCTAAACACTTTGCATAATTGTGTGCACAGTATATGATTTTACACACCACTGGCATACCTTTTTAATCCTCAAGGACAGACAATAGTAGAAAGGAAAAAGAGAGACATCAAGATACTCCTCCAAAAACAAAACCAAAAAAGAGGAAGCCACAAGTAATCCCAGAGAACTTTTAAAAATTCCCTCTTTACACTATTAACTTTTTGAATTTTGATAAAAATGCACTGGCTCCAGCAGACAAGTTTTATGACCCATCAAAAATGCAGTTTCCAGTGTGAGTAGCTCCACTATCTTTAGATAATCACCAGATGATGTGGAGAGATCCAGAAGGTGGTGAATGGAAGGGACCAGATAGGTTAACTGCTTGAGGGAGAGGGTTTGATTGTATCACTACAGATAGAGAAGGAATCAGATGTGTGCCAACAAGCCAGATTCACCTTGTCCTTTGGAGAAAGACAGAGAAAACATTTGAAAAAAAGGAAAAGACCCAAGAAACATCAGATGATTGCATTTCTGACTTCATGTGCCACTGAAAAACCATGACTGTTAACCATTTGAGTATGGCAATTGACTCATAAACATCAAAAATTGTCAATGAGACTTTTACAGGACTTCAAAATTTGCAGAAATCATTGGATTCTCTGGCACATGATGAGACTGTTGCAGGGCTTCAAAGCCTGCAAGAATCATTGGATTAAGTAATTGACAATAGATTGGGTTTGGAACATCTCTTGCCTGAAGAAGAAGGGGTGTGTGTGTGTGATTGTTATTTATATACTCTCCTTCTAAGACTTATGGATATGTATAAATCCTCAGGTTGGTTCATATTGTTTGTTACATAACTACTAGTCTGTGTTATATTACTATGTGCTTATTCAATACCTCTCATGCTGATGCACTTATGTATATTTGTTCCAAGTAAGACCCTTCTGTCCAAAGGAAACCTGCTAACAGAATCTGGCTTGGTGTTCTCACCTCCCTGAGAAGTCAAGGAGAACGTTATCACCTCTTTTTTGGTGTTTTCACCTCCCTTCCTGAGAAGTCAGGGAGAGCGTGAACACTTGTGTTCTAAAACAAAAGAAAACAGGAGATGTAGAAGGCCAGCCTGGAGAAGTATGCTTGAAAGAAGTATACTTGAAACAAGGTGTTAACTGAGTGGAATTGATGAGATAACGGTTCTCTAGTTCATATATATCTCCTATGATATAATTATATAATCACTTTAGTTTGATATAATGATATAATCTTTCTAGCTTAATATAATGATATAATCACTCTAGATTGGCTTATACTCAGTATACTGTAATGATGTAATTGTCATAGGATATTTAAGGGCATAGAAAAATGATGAAAAAGTCAGACTCAGCTTGATACTGGTTGAGGTAGGCAAACTGTCAGACTGCTGGAGGAGACTGGGTCAGACTGAGACTGAGTCAGATTATAACAGGCACAGACTATGAAGGAGACAGACTGTGAAAGAGCCAATAAAGCCTTTGGACTCTATCCTTGTCCATCCTCATGGTGACTATCCTACTGAGACCAAGGCCCTTCAGGAGGACCTCCAGAAAGCTAGCTTAAACATTACAGTACCATTTACATATATTGTTCATGCTCCTTGTCAAAGCTTTTACACATACTAAATCTTTCATTGAATATATTGATGAAGCTTAAACAAATGAAAGTCACATTAAAGGATGTCTAGTTTTTTGCCTAGATATAGAAGGTATTGATGTATCAATTATGTTTCATAAAGTTATGCTTCATAATGATTCTTTAAAATTGTTTAATTTTTTTTTCAATTTTATAATGCTATTATTAGGCAGTTAAAAATGAAGTATTTGTAAGCACCTAGTATATGCCACATACTGGTCAGATACAATTAAAAGTAATTTTTTTTTCTCTCTCTCTCTGTGCACAAGCTTATATAAAAGAGGTTAGGAATAAAAGGCCATGTGTAAGAGGCAACCAGAAGGCCACAGCGCTTGTAGGAAAAGAGGCTAGAATTGAAATGAGAGCAAGGTTTTTAATAGAAGAATCAGCATTTGATCATAGAAGTGATAGGAAGTTGCTGTGATTTACTAAGCAGGGAACTGACATAGTCGGTACTATGTTTTAGGACAATAATAATAGAAGATCATGGTGATGATGATTATGATGATGATGATGATTGAGGATGGTGATAGTATTTATATAGGGTTTTAAAGTCTTCAGCATGCTCTACCTGTATTATTAAATCCTCACTTACAGCCATGGAAGACAGGTGCTATTAGCATTTCAAAAATACAAATTAGAAAGAGACACATACAAATTAGTGTCCAGGATCACCTTGCTAGAAAGTGTATAAAGCAGAATTTAAACTCAATTTTGTCCTAACTAAAAGATGAACACATTATTCACTAAAGCCATTTGGCAACCTCTAAATTATTTTAAAGTTAAATGGGCATCTGAAATAATGTTGGAAGAAGGAAGAATATCATATAGTCAAAGTTATGCTAAGAAGATGAAAGAATTTAAACCCATCTTTTATTTTTAATCCTCACTTTGTACCCACAATAATAAAACCTTTTAATAAAGATAAGAGATGAAATATAGTGAGGGAAAAATTGAAATAGTTTCACTTACATCAGTGAAGTTTAAATTAAGTGTGTGTTTTTTGGAAAAAAAATATTGAAAAATAATTCTTAGTCATTATTTTTCTTTTTATATAATTGAGTAAAATGCAGAACTTAATATGATATTTTGTTAGCTATGGTATACTTAGCGATTATTCATATGAGTAAATTCAAAGATGCTTAATTCACATGAAAATAATAGTTAATTGCCTCTAACTAAGAACAACAACAACAAAAAAATGATAGTGAGATAAAATTACCTTGGCTTTTTAGAGAACTATCTTTGCCTATGGTACATTCAGATTTATCAAAAAAGAAAACCATAGAACTCATTATTATTTTAATATAACATAAAATTATATAGATGAGAGGCATCAGGATGTGTTGACAAGGATGGGTACAATCTGTACTGTGGAAGGAAATACCTACAAAATTAGATCACAGTTTTTTTTAAATGTTTGTTTTAAAATGTAAATACATGCTTATATTTTACTTAGTGACTCCAGATTTTCTTCTTTCTTCGAAAACTTTCAAGACAATGTAGTTGCCTATAGGACATCAATACTTTTATATTTCTGAATATAATTTGTTTTTATTTAGAAGAAAATGTACTTTGGTAGGGTTCATAAACACATTCTTTGCACAAAAATGCAGTGAACGAAAACATGTTTCTTTTTGGATAAATCAACTGATTGGTGGACAAATCTTGTGTTTACAAGGCAGCATGCAATAATTTAATAATGGCATGGTACTAAAACAGTTACTTCAGTACTGTAGTATTCTTTTTTAAAAAAAAAATTCATGTGGATATATTTTGCGCTTTAATTATATAAGAAATTCAAGGTCTCAATAAGTATTCTTTTTAAATAAAGTAATTTCCATTCAATCTGTAACTTGAAAATAAATTAAAGGAAACTTTAAATTCATGCAGTTTAGAAGTTAGTTTTATCTTTCATTTTTCTTAAGTGTAAAAAATGGTATAACAAGATGGAAACTTGTTGATCCCCTAATTCCCATATCAAAGTTGAGGATACTGACAATGCAAGGAAGTTAATTAAGTTATTCAAAGTCAAACTCCAAGGCGTAACCCAGGCAGCCTATATTCTTTTCTTTGTATTACACTTTTTTACATGAATATTTTGAAAAGAAATGGGCAGGAAATTTGTATTTTCAAGAGAAATATAGTAATATTTTAAGAATTCATACCAAAAGAATAATAATGCACACAGAGATTTGAATTAGATTCTACATAGAATAGAGTCCAAAGTCTTTATTGTCTCCTTCACAGTCTGTGTATGTCATAATCTGACCCAGTCTCAGTCTGACCCAGTCTCCTCTAGCAGTCTGCCAGTCTGCTAGTCTCAACTAGTCTCACTCTGAATCTGACTTTGTCCCCAAACACTACAATTGTTCATCCTGGCCAAAACACTGACAAAACATCAAGATTGGCTTAATGAAAATGATAGAGAAATTAAAGAGCTGCTACATGAAAACCATGAATACTTCATAAAACATGATGCGGAATAATTCATCTAGTTTTAGGAAAACAGTATTTATCTTCACCAAAAGTAAAGTGCAAGCAAAGGTTAGAGATATGCAATATTCTTATATCAGAAAGAAGGTTGATGAAACATAGTTTTATGCTGATAGTAACAATCTAGAAAATTTTTATGGTACCCTGAAGGCTATTTATGGGCCAAAGGCTTAAGGTGCATCTTAACTATTCAGGACTTATGGAGACTCATTGATTAATGAAAAAGACATGATCCTGAAGAGATGGGCTGGGGACTTCCATAGTGTTTTCTATAGCACATCACCCCTCAATGATGAGTCCATTTGTTATATACACCTTAGGTTGAAGTCAATCCATCTCTAGTTGAATTTCCAATTGAAGAAGAAGCTTCCAATGTATTAGATACCTCTCATGTTGCAAAAATCCTGGTGCTGATTCTATTTCAGCTGATATTTACAAGACAGAGGATCTATTGATCATACAAAAACTAATTGTGATTAAGGTGTTTTACACATGATCTTTTGGTAAAAACTTCTAGATTTTCTCTATGATATATAATGTTTGCCTTTGGATTTAGGTAAAAGTAAATATTATATACCATATTAAGGAGAGGCACTTTTATTACTATGTTATTTAGTTTTTCTAATCAAAATGGATATGCAGTCTTGTTAAAAGCCATTTCAGTATGTATTTATATAATAATTTGAATTTTTATTTAAAAGTTCAAAGCCTTTTTTTCTAAATTCTTTTTTCTATTTTTTCTAAATTCTAAAAAAATCAAAGTTGAAAGTTAATTATTGCATTTATGATCTTTACTACATTGAATGATATACTATATTGAATACTGATAAATATAAGAATAGCTAGAATGTGTATAGTATGAAATTTTCAAATTTTATCTAATTTTGTCCTTATTACAATCCTGGGAGCATATACTCTTATTATCCCCATTTTACAGTTGAGGAAATGAATACAAACAGAGGCAAAGTAACATTTGAAAGCTCATTATGTTACTAGGTATCTCAGCTTGCAAGTCCTCATGTGTTCCTGATTTAAGTCCAGAACTCAGGACTTATCAACCTTGTAGACTAATGTAAATCCAATCTGGTCATAGTGTATAATCTTTCTATTATGTTATTGTAACCTATTTCTTATTTTTTAATGTTGGCATCAATTTACATGATGAGATCTTGTATTACTCTTGTATTCTGGTTCATTTCTTCCAGGCTTTGGTATCAATATTATTTTGGTGTTATAGAAAGAGATTTATAAGTGTGCCCTCTTCCTATTTTTGCACTTTCCATAATACTGGAAATATCTATTCTTTGACTTTGTCAGAAATCACTTGTAAATCCATTTGCCATTAGCGTTCCCTTTATGGTCTTCATTTTCTTTTTCTAATGTCATATAAATACAGTGTGTTTCCCTTTTTGTTAATATTAATATGTTATGGAGCAGCCAGGTGGTACAGTGGATAGGGTACCAGCCCTGAAATCAGAAAGACCTGAGTTCAAATTTAACCTCAGACACCTAAGAGGTCCTAGCTGTGTGACCCTAGGCAAGTCTTTAAATCCCAATTGCCTCAGCAAAAAATAAAATAAAATAAAATAATGTTATATTTTGTAAGTATTCATCCCTCTTCTCTACATGATCATTTCCCTTAGTCTGTCTTGAGTTTTTTTTTTTAATTTTAACACATGCAATTTTATTTTCCTTTTTTTAAAAAAATCAGACTAGCTGTTTATCTCATTTTTTCCTGTATGACATCCTAGATTTATTTTTTATTCATTTTTTTAAATTTTTGTTAATTTTATGTACTTTCTTTTCTTTTTTTTTTTTTTTTCTTTTTGCCTTTATTGGAGAGAGGTGATTTGATTTTTGTTCTACTCTTGGAATTGTGTTCCCAATTCACTGATAACTGTTTTTTCTTTCATCTGTAAAAGTGCAAATTTTTCTGAAGAATTTCATTTAAATATCCCATTCTCTTCACTTTCCTACTTTTCTCTGTGGGAACATAGGAGAGAAATCAGTCACAGAAGTCCAAAGGTAATGAGTGCAGTGAGGTGAGAAATTATATTACATGTATGGTTTTATACATATACATATACACATATATTTCTGATTCTGCTTGTTTCACTTTGGACCATTATATTAGAATGTATCATTATCTTCATCAGCATTAATTTATATAAAAGGAAACTACAGGAAACATTGTAGTAACCAGACTAACTTTCTAAAGGACCTTTGGGCCAGCCAGAGTCCTTGGTCTTAGTGGAGGATTGATGAAGGCAGGAGAGCCAAGAGGATGGTCTGAGTCTTCTCTGTGTCTGCAGCTATAGATGCTTAATTATAAGTACTCTGCTGCCCTTGATTCAAGTATACCTTTTCAGAGTTCCAGCCCTCTACAAAACATACATGAAATAACTTGCCCACAGTTCACTCAGTTGTTAAGCATCTGAGGCTAGATTTTGAACACATCTTCCTGATACCAAACCAAGTACTGTGCTTACTATACCTAGCTGCATTGGTCATTTTAATTAATATTATACAGTAACATTTGAAGGTCTCTATAATTATTCTTTGTTAATGATTTCGCACTAATAATTTTTAATGCATTTGAAGGGCTTTCAAATAGAAGAGAGATTTGACAAATTCTGTTTAATCACAGGAAGTAAAATTAAATAGAATGCAAAGACAGTTTAAGTTTCAAGTAATATAGAAGTTTATAACACTTAGAAGTTTTTCAAAATGAATGGTGGTTCATAAAATAATGTACTACTTTCCTTTCTTGGCAAGCATTTATACATGAAATTCTTATTTAGTTCCTTGTTAAATGAGATGACCTTTCATCTCCCTTCCATCTCTGAGATTCTGTAATTATCTCATTAATAAAAGGTTGTTGTCTTGTTTTGCTTTTTCCTTTTCCTAATGGGTGATATCTCCTAGAAGAATTTAGTGTGTTTAGTTTTCTCAAACTGACTGATGTGAAATTTAACAAGTCACAAACATTTACATCCCATTAACATTTAACTTGATCATACAGTGACTAAAAATAAAATATCATTAATATAAAATACCAATTCATAAGGAAAATTAATTCTTTTACATCACCAAATAATTTGATATCAATTCTTCCATAACACTAAGTAGAATATTTAAAGAGATACAAAATGAGTCCCTCCATTGGTTACTGTTTCCTTTATGATTTTCTGTGGTCTATCAAGGAAAAGAGTAATACTTCTCATAATCACTTAAGTCTTTATTTAAAAGCTTTGTGTAATTTTGAAGGACATTTTAAAAAATCTCCAAATTTCACATAAGGATAATCTCACAAAAAAATCTAAAAGTTCAAAAAGTTTAAGGGCATGCATTTTATTTTTATTATTAAGTGTTTTATTTTTCTTTTTTATGTCATTGTCCTTTACAATTTTTCCCACCCTCACCTCCTAGCTGTCACTGCATAGACAGTAAGTCTATGAAAAAGAAACTAATATTCATCTAGGCCAGTTCTGTGCCCCAAAAAGTAATTGAGGCAAAAACTTAAGAAAACTTATTATCCAGCATGGGAAAGGATCTAATCTTTAAGGAAAGTATCATTAGAACAGAAGGAGATAGAAAATGAACAACAAGAGAAAATAAGGTGAAAAAAATTCTAAAATATTACCAAAAATACCAAGAGGAAGAAACCTCAAAGACATTGAGCATTAGCAGATAAATACTTGGAAAAACATTAATAGCAGAGGGAAATGTGGGCTCCACATATAGTAACTGAGTTCAGGCATCTTTGAAAAATATTACAAAAGAAAGGAACACCTGTAAGCAAAAGCATTGATAAAACAGTGAATTTTGAAGACAGCAGAGAACCACAATACATTTCCTGAGTGGTTTAAAAGAGAGGTGAGAATCATGAAAGCAAAATTTGTGGGCTGTGCAGCAGAAATAATTGGAAGAATAGGGAAAAAAACTTGCATCTACCACGGCAATTCTCACAAATAAAAAACAAAAGAGAAAACTACTGTATCAGTTGCAAATACATAGAAGTCAAAGATAAGTATAAAAAGGGAAAGAAAAGAGACAATATTTTACAATATTATTTATACAAATAAAACTTATTGCTATTAGAGAAAGAATATGTAGAAAAACAACCTCATTATTATAGGTTTCTCAGAAAAATACACTAAATATGAAAACCTGAACATCATAATATAAGAAATAATGCAGAAAAAAATTTCCAGAAATTCTGAACATATAGGGGAAAGCACTATTTTTAAAAGTATGCATGCTTTTCCTCTTCAGAAGAGAAAAGAAAAAAGTACAAAATTCAACACATACAATTGTAGAATTTAATAAGTCCATAGAGAAAAAATAAATTTTCTAAATAACATAAGATGTTCAACTACAATGGAAAAGAAACTTGAATAATTAAAAAAAAAAAAAACCAACAACTATTCTGTACCAACCAGGAAACATTGGAAGCAATAAGATGATGTATTGCAAAAAACAATGTAGATATACCCCAAGGTCAAGGTCTAACCCAGTTAGGTTACTCTGTAAATATGATCTCAATGGGAAAAAAAATGTTCAATAATAAATAATTTCAAACCTTTAAAAAAAAAAGAAAGAAAAGAAAAACAGAACAGGCAACCTTGTCCAACCCTGCTTAATTCTAGTATCTACCATTTGTTAATTATTTCCTATTTATACTGCATAGAACCTATTACATTTGAGGGAAAGAAGGGAGGGGCATGAACAATAAATCTTACTCTCATTAGATTTGGCTCAAAGAGAGAATATTAGACATATTTGGTTTACAAAGAAACTTCTCTCACCTTATTGAAAAGTGGGAGGGGAAAGGAAAAAAGGGAAGGGGTAAGCTAAATAGAAGGTAAAACAGAAATAGTAGGGGAAATGTATAAAAAAAGAGGAGAGACTCTAAAAGGGGAGGGCTGCTGGAGACAACTGGTGCTCATAAGTTAAATATTGGGGAAGGAGTTAAGGGGAAAAGGAAAGAGAAAAGTATAATCTGGCGATAATAAGATGACAGGAAATACAGAATTAGTTGTTGTACCCGTAAATGTGAATGGGTTGAACTCTCCCATAAAGTGAAAGTGGATAGAAGACTGGATTAAAAGCCAGAATCCCACAATACATTGTTTACAAGAAACACATTTAAAGCAGAGTGATACATTCAGAGTAAAAGTAAAAGGCAGGAGCAGAATCTATTATGCTCTAGGTGAAGTAATAAAAGCAGGGGTAGTCATTCCTGATCTCAGATCAAGACTAAGCAAAAATTGATTTAATTAAAAGAAATAAGGAAGAAAAGTGTTATGGGCCAGAACTTGAAAGAAGGTGCTAAGTTAGTGGAATTGATCTAATTTAGCATGTTCTCTTAACAGTTCTCTAGTTCAGTACATGTACTTAGTACTTACTATAGTTCCACAAGATTCACATCTTTTAGAGAGTACATATAAGCTAGGAGCCTCAACCAGAATTTAGTCATGGAGATTTAGAAGCCAGAGAAGGCAGGCAGAAGCTCTAGGAACCAAGACTACAGAAGGCCTGTAAGAAAATTATCTGGGCCACAGGAAAGGAGACTAGATTTGGAAAAAGACTATAAAGCATTTGGACTTTAATACCTGGCTGCACTTGTGGTGATTACTGAACTGAAACTAAGACTGCCTCCAGAGACCCCCAAAGAAACCTCAACAAGAGAAGATTACATTTTAGAAAGAACATTACAGAAAACTATATATTACTAAAGGATACCATAGATAATGAAGCAATATCTGTATTAAACATATATGCACCAAGTGGTGTAGCATCTAAATTCTAAAGGAGAATTTAAGAGAGGTACAAGACAAAATAGCAAAATTACAATAGTGGGAGATCTCAATCTTGCTCTCTCAGAACTAGATAAATCAAACCGCAAAATAAATAACTTAAAGAGGTGAAAAGAATACTCGAAAAGTTGGGTATGATAGATCTTTGAATAAAACTGAATGGAGACAAAAAAGCATACACTTTCTTTTTTGGAGTTCATGAAACCTATACAAAAATTGACCATTTATTAGGACATAAAGATCAAATCAAATGCAGAAAGGCAGAAATAGTAAATGCATTTTTTCTCAGATCATGATGCAATAAAAACTACATTCAATAAAAAGCTAGGGAAAATAGACCAAAAAGTGCTTGGAAACTAAATAATCTCATCCTAAAGAATGAATGGGTGAAACAGTAATCAAAGATACAATTAATAATTTCATCCAAGAGAATGACAATAATGACAAAACATACCAAAATTTATGCGATGCAGCCAAAATGGTAATAAGGGGACATGCTTACTTGAATAAAATAGAGAAAGAGAAGCTCAGTGAATTGAGATTGCAACTAAAAAAGTTGCAGAAAAAGAGCAAATCCCCAATCAAATACCAAACTTAAAATTCTAAAAATAAAAGAAGAGATTGATAAAATTGAAATTAAAACCTATTGAATTAATAAATAAAACTAAGAGTTGGTTTTATGAAAAAAATAGATAAACCTTTAGTAAATTTGATTAGAAAAAGTAAAGAGGAAAATCAAATTGTTAGTCTTAAAAATGAAAAAGGAGAACTTTCCACCAATGAAGAGGAAATTAGAGCAATAATTAGGAGCTACTTTGCCCAACTTAATGCAAATAAATTTGATAACCTAAGTGAAATGGAGGAATACTTACAAAAATATAGATGGCCCAGATTAACAGAGGAGGAAGTAAATTGCTTAAATGGTCATATTTCAGAAAAAGAATTAGAACAAGCTATTAATCAGCTTCCTAAGAAAAAATCCCCATGACCATATGGGTTTATATTGAATTCTACAAAGAATTAAAGAACAAATAACTCTATTGTTATATAAACTTTTTTGAAAAAATAGGGAATAAAGGAGTCCTACCAAATTCCTTTTATAACACAGACATGGTACTGATACCTAAACCAGGTAGGATGAAAACAGGAAAAAAAATTTAGACCAATCTCCCTAATTAATATTGATGCAAAAATATTAAATAAAGTATTATCAAAGAGATTACAGAAAATCATCCCCAGGATAATAGACCATGACCAAGTAGGATTTATACCAGGAATTCAGGGCTGGTTCAGTATTAGGAAAACTTAGCATAATTGCCTATATCATATAGCAAATTAACAAAAACCATGTGATTATCTCACCAGATGCAGAAAAATCATTTGATAAAATCCAACACCCATTCCTAATTAAAAAAAAAAAAAACACTAGTGGGCATAGGAATAAATGGACTTTTCCTTAAAACAATCAGTAGCACCTATTTAAAACCATCAGTAAGCGTAATACGTAACGGAGATACATTGGAACCATTCCCAATAAGTACAGGGGTGAAACAAGGTTGCCCAGTATCACCATTAGTATTCAATAATGTATTAGAAATGCTACCTTTGGCAATAAGAGACTGTAATTATCAAAATTATCTGATAATAGCTAAGAAATAGAAAGGTAAATCAATGAAATGATATAAACATACAATTTACAGCACCATAAAAAAATAACATTTTATTTGACAAGAGTAAAAAAAAAACTTACAATTTTGGGCTAAAAATTCATTATTTGGTCAAAATTGTTGAAAAAAATGTAAAGCAGTATGGCAGAAACTAGGTATGGACAAATACCTCACAGCATTTAATAAGATAAAAATCAGAATGGATACATGACCTACATGTAAAGAGAGATTTTACAAGAAAATTAGAAGACCATAGAACATCTTACTTGTCAGACTGCTGAATAGGTAAACAATTTATGTATAAACCAGAAAAAGAGAGCAAGGTTTGGTGTAAAATAGAAATTTTGTTTATATCAAATTTAAAAGTTTTGTTAAAATAGAACAATTGTAACCGAGATCAGAAGGAAAATTAGCTTAGGCAACAGTATTTCTATATTTTATTAGGGAAGTGAGTAAAATATAAAAAAAAAATCACTTTGGCATTGGGATGGATTACAATGGGGAGAAACAGAAAATAGAGATAAATACCTATTATAAGCCTATTGTAGTAGTTTAAGTGAAAGTTAATGGAAGTCTAAAATTTGGCTTTATGATAACAGAAAGGTGGATAAACTTGAGAGATAGTTTTGAGGTTGAAATAGCAAGATTTCTCAATGAGTTGAGAATGTGGGATAAGTAAAAATGTGCAGTTCAGGAGAACTCTAAAGAGGAAAACCCAGATTATTTGAAGGATGTTTACAATCCCAACAGAAATAGACAAATATAGAAAAGGGATGGGTTTGAATCCTTGGATGAGAAGTATAATGTATTTTGTTCCACGAAAACCTCTTTTTTTTTTTTTTTTAATGGGAATCTTCTAGTGTTTGTGATCCTAAAAAATAGCCTTTACAAATGCAAACGCAATGTTATATTAATGCAACAATGGGACAGCAGATTTTGACTATAAAGGATGTATTTAAGAAAAAATAAATTGGCAGCTTCCTTAATCTTTTAGGATTGTATGTATTTCCTTTTTTTTAGCACAAGAAACATCATGGTATGGTGGATGGAAGACTTAAGTTTAAGAACAAACTATTTGCATGATCCTGAGCAAGCCAATTAAATTCTCAGTATTCCAGGAAAACATAAAAAAATTTCTGACGCAAAAAAGTTGCAATTTACATTGGTAAGTTTTTGTATTGTTTTAGTTTTAGGTGATTTTTTTTTCTTTCCCTGTTGGGAGATCCTAACATATCTGGAGCAATCTTTTGAAAAGAAAAATTGACACATCACTGAGCAAAGCTGTACAATATGCTTCACCATCATAGCATTTAAGAGACACATGTCAGTGATAAAAATTGCTAGATTTCAAGGGAATCTACAGCTTCTTTTTGATTATGCTCATAGGGGGTCTGTCAACATATAACCCTAAGGAAATAAAAAGTAGATATTCTTTCTTCTTTAAGGGAAACTGATTCCTGCCATGAGAGGAAGCTTGAAGCCAAGGTAAGAAAGACTGACTACTCTACCCTCCTTAAAATGAATGGGGACTAGGTTAAAATTTCATTTATTTGCTTGTTTAAAAATTGTTTATCTAATGGCCCTATGTTGTTGATTGCTGTCTGCTAATTGGACAAGAAAAAAAAAAAAAAAAGATTGCCCCAAGCTGTATACCCAAGACCAGTTCTATACTGATGAAATTTAGCAAATAGTAATTATAAAGGACAAATAAATCAATTTATCCAAAACAGAAATTGTAGAATGTTAGATAATATAGAGTTCTCTAATTAGGAACAAATTAAGTTACTTTAACCAAGAAAGTCTCACATTTCACCCCAGGGGAAATTCCCTAAAGCCTCAAGTATAAAAGGAGATAGGGACATTTTGAAGCTTCTGGTCCCTCCATGTATCAGAAGACAGTTTTCCTTTACAATTCCCTGAAAACTGACCACCTTGCTAATATAATATAGCTTAGATTTGCCTTCTCATCCTGGTCATTCTTTATTTTTCCAAATATAGTAACTTTATTCTTTTATAAATAATTATTTTAAAATGAATGGTGGCAATTCTTCCAGTGTCATTATGGAACACCTTTAACACTTTGATTATCTTAGATTTACTGAAGTTTTATTATCAATTAGGAATATTGAATATTATTTGTGCTTATTTGTTTTGGGAAGGATTGTTATTTTATTGTTGAATAATGAGAAACAATTTGATTTTTAACATTATAGAGGATTAATTTATTCAATGCCATTATAGGCAATATTTTTGTACTATTCTCTGGAATCACATAGTCCTTAAAGACAGGTTAATGTCAGTTATTAAGTAGCTAGATGATATAGGAGATAGAATGTCACTCCTGGAGTGAGGAAAACTTGATTTTGAATGTGCCCTCAGACATTTACTAGCTTTGTGACCTTGATCAAGTCACTTGAGCTTGTTAGCTTCAGTTTCCTCATCTGTAAAATGAATTGGATAAGGAAATGGCAAAATACTATAGTATCTCTGCCAAAAAAACCCAAAAGAGGTCATGAAGAGTCAGACATGACTGAAACAACTCAGCAACAGCAACAATGCCTATTATAGAGGCAATGCTTGGATGCATAATTAATTACAGCTGGCATCAAATCTAATAACAAGAAAAGGCAAAGCATCTGAAACATTCATTTCTCTATCAGTGTTACAACTTTCTAATTCTAAGTGACTGGAATAATTTGCTCTTAAGTACTAAACAATGTAAATAAAATAAAAATTTTTAAAGACTGGAAATTCAAATTTTTGATTGTAAAATTGATGCTGAAAATTATTTTATTGCTTTCTTGCTTCATAATATATTTTAATATGATCTGATAATTGCATTGCATGCATATTTCAAGACAATTACCTTTATTTTTGATAGTGAGGTTTTTGAGGAGATAAGAAACAAAGAAGTCTTTATTCCATGTATTCATGTTATGTTTTCAGAGTTAGGTTTCAGAGTTTGAAAAAAGAGAGAAGTCATCTCAGGCCACAGTTGAACATGTCTGATAAGTGTTTGTTTCTTTGGTTTTTTTTGCATATATAGACTTTCTCTCTTCCCCCCCCATTCCCTGGTCCCAGGACCCTTCATCTCTACTTCTTCCTGAGCTATACTTAACTTTTTTGGAATATCTCCAAAAAGGAAAAAAAAAAATTGTGATTATTCAACAAAGATTCCTTTTTATAGCTTTAGCACATAGGAAGTAGAACTGGTACCTAAAATCCCATACATTAAATTGTACTAGGAATCAAAATTACAGTACTAGGACAACTATTAAAAAAGCACCCTCCTGACCTTTTTCTGCTTTAATTTTCCATTAATTAATGCTTTAAAGTATAAATTGATTAATGAGCACAATGTGTAGAAGCATACACTCACCCACTCACATAACCCTAACTCGATTGCCTCTTTAGACTATATAAAAATAATATTAGAGGGTTATTTTTTTCTAAATTCATTGTTCACATTTGAATCACCAGTTTTGTCAATTACATATTCAAAACAGTGTGTTAAACTAAAAACTTCTTATGTCATATTTTCTGAAGGTCTAAAGAAATTCTTATTCATTGCATGGAACCACTGTTCCAAATCCTCTCAGGGAAGTTTCCTCTCCAAAATGAGTAGGATATTGATCAGACTAAGATATAAGGTGGATGATAGGTGGAAAAGAGAATTATTTGATGAAGTAGTTGAAGAGAGATTGTATAGTTTTCAGAAATTGCTTGTGATGGAATTGTTTGTGGAGTTGTGAACTAATCCAACCATTCTGGAAAGTGAATTGGAACTACACTCAAAGGGTTATCAAACTTGGCATATTCTTTGACCAGCAGTATCTTAACTGGATCTGTATCCCAAAGAGATAAAAACAAATATGGAAAAGGACCCAAAATGTGCAAAAAGGATTGTAGCAGCCTTTTTTGTGGTGTCAAGGAGCTAGAAACAAAGTGGATGCCTATCAGTTGGAGAATGGCTGAATAAGTTATAAGAAATGTTCAGAAGGATTATTTCAGAAAGACCTGGAGAGACTTACATAAACTGTAAGTGAAGTGAATAGAATCAAGAGAACATTGTACACAGCAACAAGATTATTTGATGCTTAATTAATTTTGATGGACATTACTCTTTTCAACAATGAGGTGATCAAGCCAATTCCAACAGACTTGTGAAGAGAACCATCTGCCTCCAGAAAGAGGACTAGGAGCACAAAATATGAATCACAATATAGTATTTTTTCTTTCTCATTTTTTTATTTGATTGTTCTTGTGCAGCATAATAAATGTGAAAATTTGTATATAGGAATTGCATATGTTTAACACATAATATATCACTTGCTGTCTAGGGAAGAGGGAAGGGAAGGAAAAAAATTTGGAACGTAAGATTTTGCAAGGGTGAATTGTGAAAAGTATCTTTACGTGTATTTTGAAAATAGCTATTATTTAAAAAAAAAAAAGTGACAGAACCCTACAAGGAAACAGAGTATAACAATCTGTTAACACAGGCAACTTGTAGGCTGGGCGGGAGGGCTCCATCTCATTTGATAAGAAGGGGCACAGTCCTGGAGAGGAAGTATTCCAGAAAACTGGCAGGGATCCTCATTTCAGCAAACTAG
The DNA here is from genome assembly GCF_902635505.1 of Sarcophilus harrisii. NCBI lineage: Eukaryota > Metazoa > Chordata > Mammalia > Dasyuromorphia > Dasyuridae > Sarcophilus > Sarcophilus harrisii. Next base: position 594,633,738 of record NC_045426.1, on the reverse strand, counting down.
TAGGAGATACTAAGGCTCAGTGTGGTTGTGCAAGTAAATTTGAAGTGGACTCCTCTCTCCCCTCCGCCCCCCCCCCCCCAGCCTCAAAATCCCCTTTTAGCAAGGGAAGCTGACAAACTTTAGCACTGCATGCCTTTATGTAGCTCTGGAACAGGCAGGCATACTCTGATGGCAAGATTTCTAAGTGATTTGGTACAACACTAGGCAAGCAGGATTACTCCATTGGTCAGATTTCCATGTACTTCAGTGTGCCCCTGGAGTAGATGAATGTCCTCTGCAAGACAAACCACCTCTTAAATAGGCACTCTCCAGCAACCAGATCATGATGTGCTTCTGTGTAACCCCAGAGCAACGAAGAAACACCCCAATGGGCCTGAGTACATGTTAGGCATTGCCAATAAGTTTTCATTTTAGCACCAAGTAAACTGCCAGATCCTTACAGTGTCCAGCACTATCCACCCTTTACTTACTCAGCACAAGACCACACATGAGTGTCCTCCATAGGACTTAGGGAAAAATCAAAGCAGTACCAAACAAAAAGTCAGGGTTTGTAGCCTTTGGCATAAAAAGCCTGGGAGGATATTCCTTAGAACCTAAGATCAGAGCTCAAATTCAAAAGGAAACAGCATCCCCAAACACAAAACCTCTCCAAAAAAAGTGAACCAAAAAAAAATCTGTATTTTATACCCCAAAATAAGGTTAAATGGGTACATGTTTTGAATATGAAGAGTGATACATAAGCTAATTAGGAGAACAAGGAAAATTTTACCTATCAGATCTTTGAAAAAAAAGAGGAATTTATGACCAAAGAACTAGAAAATTATGAGAGGCAAAACAGACAATTTTGATTACATTAAATTTAGAAGTTTTTGTATAAACAAAACCAACAGAAACAAGAGTAAAAAGTTAGTACAAAGTTAAGAAAAAAATTTACAGTGATTCTGATAAAGTTATCATTTCTAAAATATATTTAAAAAGTGTCAAATTTATAAGAATACAAATCATTCCCCAATTGATAAATTTTCAAAGGATATGGACAATTTTCAGATGGTTAAATTAAAGCTATGTATAATCATATGAAAAATTGCTCTAAATCAAGATTGGTTAGAGAAATGCAAATTAAAATAACTCGGAGGTGCCACCTCATATCTCTCAGCTTGGCTTAGTTGACAGGAAACAATAATGATAAATGTTAGAGGGAATGTGAGAAAACTGGGACATTAATGCATTGTTGGTAGAATTGTGAAATGATCCAACCTGTGGTGTTCCTTTTTCTTTTTCTAATATATAATGGTTCTCTCTGGATGCAGGTTTCTTGGGGAGGTTTCTGGAGGCAGCCTTAGTTTCAGTTCCAAGTAATTATCACCTCAGACTCAGCCAGCTGATAAATCCAAATGTTTATTTTCTCCTTCCAAGTCTTGTCTCTTTTCTTGGGCCCAGTTGGCTTTCTTAGAGGCCTCTCTGCCTCCTTGGTTCCAAGAGCTCTTGCAGCTTGTCTTTTAGCTCTTCCAGCTTCTGCCTCTAGCTCAACTCCAACTTGTGGCTTCTCAATCTCCAACTGACACTCCCCTCTCAATCTTTTCAACTGAACTCTCCTGACTGAGCTCAGCTATTTTTATGCTCTTTTAGAGGTGTTTTTTTTTTCCATTGTTTAATCCATCAAGAAGCACTGATAAGCAAAAAAAAAAAAAAAAAAAATCAACAGAGTTAGATGATGTGCTTCTTAATACCATCAAACTCATTAACTTCCTTTAAAATCATCACAGGGCTTGGCAGCTACAACATTAAAGATTCAGAGGTTATGGAAAATGATATTCCAGAAGGCAAAGGAGCTGGGACTAAAACCTAGAACCACTTACCCAGAAAAATCAAGGGCTTTAAAACTGCCTACCTTTGGTACAATCCTACATCAAGAGGGAAAAATTCCAGGGGGGAAAAAAGTCCAGTAATATCACTATTAGATATCTATCCAAAAAAGATCATAAAAAAGAAGAATCATTCCACATGTGCAAAAAATGTTTGTAGCAGCTCTTTTTGTGGTGGCAAGGAATTGGAAATTGAGGGGATATCCATCAATGGGGGAATGGCTGGAAAATGAATGTAATGGAAAATTGTTCTATAAGAAATGATGAGCAAACTGATTTCAGAAAAGTCTGAAAAAACTTATATGAACTGATGCCGAGTCAAGTGAGCAGAACCAGGAATACATGTTCACAATAACAAGAGTAAGTGAATCAACTATTATAGACTTTGCTCCTTTCATCAGTGGGTTGATCTAATACAATCCCAGCAGACTTAGGATGGAAATTGCCATCCACATCCAGAAAGAGAATAATGGAGACTGAATGAATATTGAAATATAATATTTTCATTCTTGTTTGTTTGTTTGCTTGTTTTTTCTCATGTTTTTTTTTCCCTTTTGTTCTGATTTTTCTTTTACAACATGACTAATATGGAAATATGTCCAAAATGATTATACATGTATAACCTATCTCAAACTGCTTGCTGTCTTGGGAAGGTGGGGCACAAGGAACAGAGGAGCAAAAAAATTTGGAACTAAAAATTTTACATGTTATTGCAAAAAAATAAAATACTGCTGAGGAAAAAATAAAGTTAACTTGTAGGTAGAGAAAGGCTAATTCATTCCTGCACAACAGGAGCAGATTCAACATTATAATAAAAAATTTGATAAGAGAAGTACTCTGAAATGAACATAAAGCATGTCAAGTCTTTTCAGAGTACTTATTTTTTTTTTTACACTTTTAAAAAATATTGCATTCAAGAAGCTAACTCCACTGCCAGTTGGCATAGAAACTTTGATCTGCAACTTTTTTTGGTATCAGACTGTCTAATGTGTCAGATGATCAATAGTCTAACACCACTTAATTCATTTTATTTGCAAAGGGAGTTCAAGCCACAATAAATCAGGGGTTAGGAGTTTAAAACAGAGCTTCTTAAACATTTTCTATTCACAAAGCCTTTTCACTTGAGAAATTTTTATGTGATACTAGATGTATAGGTACATAAAATAGGTATTACAAGTCAAACATTTATTGATAATAAATTATAAAAAATGTATTTTAAAAATATTGTATAGATATAATTTTACTGTTTATTATAGATGAAAGGAAATTTATATACTAGTGAGATGGATGTTCTTGTTTATTTTTACAAAAATAATTAAATCTTGGTGAAATATTTGATACTGCAGAACATAGAACATATTCAATGTTTTTTAGAATTGAGCAATATTTTGATTTTATAATTGTCAATGCTGAGAATGCCATTTCATCTAAATACAAAATACAAAATGGCAGAAATATATTTCAGTCTATTTCAAAATTGTTGGAAATGCTGTTCTAATCCCAAGCCAAAATTCATTATTGATTTTTAGGTAATTCAACTTTTAAAGCTGTGTTGCTTGATAACTCAGCAGATTCTTGAACTTTTAGTGTCAAATGACTGATATTTTTTATTATAATTGTGCATGGTTTATGAACCCAATTTAGGTTTGTTTGTTTTTTTAATCAAAATTTGAAGAGAAGTATTTCTGAAACTGTCACTAGGCACTTCAGATAATCAGTTATAACTCTTAAACAATTAAATCTTTGGGAAGGTTATTTTCAATTATAAAATGATATGTAGCTGTAAGAATTTCTAAAGAACAATTTTCCATTGTACCATTTGTCAACTTTTTTTGGTAAAACTTTCATTTTTATCTTTTGACATAAATACATTACATTTTGGCCTTGAATTAATATGTGTAAATCATGAAGTTTAGATAATTAGATATAGATAGATCTAGACATAGATCTATTCATATACTATATGTCCATATAGATATAGATATGTGACAAATAACAAAGTTTTGAAAGCTATGTCAGTATGGAAAAATATTGACAAAATCAGATTTCTGCTTAGTCAAAACAATGACAAGTTTACCTTTCAATTTCAATAATTTGTTTAAACTTCATTTAAGAGCATTTCATCTCTGCACATAATAATAAGTTTCTATAATCAGAGTTCAGATCTTTGAAAATAAATGATCTTAAAGGGAATGGTTTTAATGAAGTTAATGAGTTTGATGGTATTAAGAAGCACATCATCTAACTCTGTTGATGAGTTTTTTATTTTTGTTTTTGTTTTTGCTTAGCAGTGCTTCCTGATGGATTAAGCAATGAAAAAAAAAAAAATATATATATATATATATATATATATATATATATATGTTTATTGCCTCTAGCTTTAATTTTTGCTACAAACCCAACAGTCTCTCTCATCATTGTTCTAGCCTCATTTGTATCTTTGGCATGCAAAGAGCATATGTGGGTTCAGAACCAAAGCTTCAGGGAAGTCACATTATGGAATGCAACCTCCCACTCAGACGTTACTCATTGCCAGTTTACCAAATCCCTGATCTTGGATGTCTCCGGCCATGTTACCTCTCTGAGGGGTGGTTCTTGTTCAACAGAACACCCTGGACAAAGCTGCTTGCAAGCACAAATCTTTATTCCATATGTTCACATCCTGTACTACTACTGAACTCCTTCCAGCCTCTGGTGAATCCTCCTAGACTCCTAATGAACTCCCTTGAACTCTTAATGAACACCACTTACTTCCTGCTTATATAAGGTCTCCACTGCTTATATAAGGTCTATGAGGTCACCCACACAGCCAATAAGGGAAGGAGACATCTCCCATTGATAATACCTTCTCAATAAGACCACGAGGCAATACCTAATGGCTGCAGAAATTACATCCTGGTGCCTCAGGCTTCAAGGCCTCTGTACTTCCTCTTATGCTATGCCAAGCTTCTCCTCTGACTTTTACAATGGAACATGGATAAGCACTATGAGAAACATCTCAGATTCATTATACATTTGATTTTAAATTAATTTAAGATTACAAATTTTTAAATTTAAATTAAATAAAAAATGATTTAATTTAAATTTTAAATTTTAAATTACAAAAAAAAGTTCTACAATTTAAGAAACTTGGGCCTAATAAAGGATTGCATAAAGGCCTGACCAAATAGTAAGCTTGACTGAATAGGGAGTAAACTATACTGTTTTTTGAGGGACTTCGGTGATTCCTTTATATACTTTCTGCATTTTTCTATAAAGCAAGATAAAGAAAGGTTTGTTCATTGTTTAATTAAGTGCTTATATAGGACCTTAGAGAGCATTTTACCATATCTCTATAAGACTTATAAGCTCTAACTAATCAAACAGCATTCTAATATTTTCCCACAAGCAATTCTAAATAGACATAATACAAGCATGAGAGAATAATTTCATAAGGGTATTATTAATATTAAGTTTGGCCTTGGGAACTTAAAGTTTGGGATATTCAGTTACTACTAATTCCACTTTATTTGTTCATTTGTGTCAATCTCTTCATGATCCTTCTTAGTTTTGTTTTTTTGGGTTTTTTTTGTTTGTTTGTTTGTTTGTTTGCAAAGATACTTGAGTGGTTTGCCATTTTCTTCTCCAGCTCATTTACAGATGAGGAACTCAGGAAAAAATTATTAAGTCATTTGCCAGGATCACACAGATTTTAAGTGTCTGAGTCTGAATTTGAACTCATGAAGATATCTTCCTGATCCCTAGCCTAGTGTTTTATCTATGGCTTCACGTAGCTGCTTATAGTTTCTGATTACACAAGTAAAAATGTCTGACTTTGTTAGTTGCAATTTTCTTTGTTTTCCCTTTTGCTATAATCCTGCAAACTATGTCTGTCTATGACAGAAGTAGAAAATTCAATATAGAAGCAGGGATTGAGAACTACGAGTTAATAATTAAGAAAGTGAAAATATTTGGTTAAAGTGTTTGGTGTATTCCATCTCCACAAAATTATGACTTTTCATGTAAGTTACATGCATTCTCTGTCTTTACCAAGGTTTGAAAAATTTAGAGAATACAAAGATAGGTATGACTACATGACTAGGTACTATATGGGCTAACTTTACAAAATCTGCTTCTTTCTCATCTGTGCAAGAAAAATGTGGCCTTGGAAAGGAAAATAGAAGGAAGAAGGGAATAAATATTGATAAAGACCTACTGTATGCCAGGTATTATATTAAGCACTTTTAATGAATGTTATCTCATTTGACTTTGATCTTAACACAATGCCTGTCACATAGAAGCAGTTAATAAATGTTTGAATGATTGGTTGATCCTCAAAATGACCTTGCAAAATAAGTACTATTATTATCCCCACTTTACAGCTGAAAAAACTGATGCAGAGTAAATGACTTGCTCAGAGTGACCCAAGAGTCAGATATCCATGACTATATTTTAACTCAGGTTTTGTTAATTCCAGTGCTCTTTCCACTGCATCATCACTTGCTTCAAGATCACAAGAACCTTTGAGAAGAGTGTTGTTCACTGGAGATGGTGCTGAAGGATATGTTATTTTCAGTATAATGCCAGTTATGAACTAAAAAGGTGAAGAACAATAAGGGAAGAATAGGAGATAAAAGGCTTGTCACTGATTAAATCAATCTTGGATACAAACAGTATTAGCTTTATGTAGTAGAATATTTATTAGATCTCTATATAAAGCAATTATACATTATTAATTTGCTCAAGCAAGAAAGAAGAGAAGGAAGGGAAAGAGGAAGAAAGGAAATCTGTGGGTTTAAGTATATATTGAGGACCTGGGGGGAGAAGCAAGAACAGGATGAGAAACATATGGAGGCTGGAGTTAGCCCAGTGGGATCTAAGCCATTACATAGAGGAATAGAGAGCTAGAAGGTCAGGGGCAGATACATGGGACCTGACAGGGACACACACTGAAGAAATTTGGTGACACAGGCATAGTATCTAAGCACAGATGGATGAAAAACAGACACTTTCAAGCTTGGAAGGCACATCGTTGTGTGCATTGGAGAACATAGCTCAAAGGTCTTCTTAAAAGGAAATCTCAAGCCAAAATTCCAACAGACTTTGCTTTCACTTGTGAGTTTGTTAGTTTATAGTTTTGTTTTTGTTTGGAAAAGGGTGGGAGGCAGGACAATCAGCCTAAAGGTTAGGATGTTACTTTACAGTAATGTTAATGTAGGTTTATTTTTGGAATGTAGGTTTATTTCAGAATTCTTTAGATAAAGTCAAATTAGCAATATCCATTTCCATAACTAGGGAACTCTGTATGATTTTTCAATCTCATAAACAATAATTCCTATTGGAGTTCATGGAGACCCCCAAAATTTTGGAGTTCCAGATGGGCATTGTGAGGTATCACAAAAAGAATTTGCAGGTTCGGAGCTATCTCCACATCAAGGGACAAAGTTTATTATAATTGTGATGTCAATTAAAGCAGAATGAATTCCAAAAGAAGTTAGCAAAGAAGTAGAAGCAAGAAGATAAATTTATAGGAAAAAGTTAGAGAAACCCAGGTGCTTGATGTCACTGATACTGACTTAGATATGGAGTTGAAGAGTGGTCTAGTTCTGACTCGGTGCACAGGTGCAGCACCCAAAGTTCTCTGAACAGAATTCACTGGGAGGGACTTGGGGGGACCTTCTGGAGGTGTTTTTTAAGGCCTGAAATGTCACTAGGTTAAGTGACAGTCATTCAATTTTGTTCTCTGCCTGCCTTAACTTTAAATACTTCATTATTGTTGCTTTTTAGTCTCAGAAACTCTGTTATCACTGACCAATAGACTGTTATCTGATATCCAGCAATATTTGTGGCCTTCCTGTCCTGGACATATGGAATAAACTAAGGCAGGATTGCCTAAGAGAACAATTATATCATTTACAACTATATCACTCCCAAGTCCACATGACCTTAGGATTATTGTTACATTTTCCCTAAAAGCTATAGCTTCTTAAAAGGAACAAAGGAAGTATATTCTCTTACAAGAAAAATTATTTCTTGCTTATTTTATGCTTAATACAAAAAAAGGAATATCTTTATTTATTATTAATTTTTAGTAGATAAATTCACTTTACAATTCCAAGCTTACTGTTTTCTTGGTTATTCTAATTATCCTTTATAAATTTCTCCTGCTTATTTTTATAGATCTCTCAATTTTCCCTCTGTAACTAATAACAAAGCAAAATAAAGGTTGTTTTTTGTTTTGCTGAGGCAATTGGGGCTAAGTGACTTGCTCACAGTCACACAGCTAGGAAGTGTTAAGTGTTGAAGGCCAAATTTTTACTCAGGTCTTCCTGAAATCAGAGCCGGTGCACTATCCACTGCACTAATTAGCTGTCCCCAAAATTGGGTTTTATAACAAGATAATTTAATGACATGAGAAGCATTGGAAAGTTAAACATTTAAGGAACTAAAGAAAGCTTCATTATCATGAATATAGCAATATTCAGTGACAATGGATCAGTCATCAAGGAAATACAATCCAATAGAAAAAAATTTCACTGTTTGGGAAAAAATGCAGTAAAAGTCTCAAAATTTGTTTACAAATAAAGCAGAAGACTTTTGAAAAAAATTTAATGGTTGTTTTGAAGTGTGTGATATATGCATGATATCTCTCCTAATTCCACTATGTTTTCCAACTCCATTTCTCCTTACACCCAACTCTTTTAGGGTGCTAAGTCCCTTTCAGGATTTAGTCTGCCAGTAAGGCATGCCCCAGCCTCATGGGTTGCTTCCTTTTTACTGGGTAATTGTGAGTTTCACTGAGGAACTTGTCTTTTGTATGCTCTTCCACTCTATTTCATATTTTCCTTTCCTTCTGTCTATTGAATCACTCCATTTTGTCTAAAACGTACTCCTCTAAATAAATCTATCTTTTGCCAAAGAGCATGATCATTATGAATTCTTCATGTGATCAAAATCCAACTTTTAATTCTTACTATCATTTGGTGCCAACTCCCACATCATAGATCACAGCAGTTTTTACAAAAAATCAATTAATATGAGTAGACCCTGGGCTGTGACCCTTCAGTTCCATTTACTTAACTATTCCTATTTTAGTTGGGTGAGGGTATTGAATTATTTGGTAAAACACAGTCTCTGTGGAATAAAATCATCTATCAATTTACTAAGACTCAAAGAGGTAAAAAAAAAAAAAATGTATTACGTATTGACTGCAACCTCAATTTTTGTTTTTCTCTGGAATGAGAGAAATGATTGTTAATAACAAGTATCTTGGGGGAGATTCAGAATACTCTCCCTTCCTCTTCTTCCAAAATCCTGACTTTTAAGTCCAGTTTTTCTAGACCATTATTACTGATGAGATTGCATTAACTCTCTTCAGATCTTTCTCAGACTCCACCCACCCCTGCAAGGAATTTAATCTAAAGTAGGGAAACCTATTGTCTTCAGTTCTGATTTAGGTAGGATATACAATCTTTTAACTGATAGCCTAATGCTATGGGTAATCTGCTATGGAAATATTTTCCTTATCCAACAGATACTCAGCCCTTCATCTTGACATAGCCCACCTCCCCAGTTAGACTTGACTGTTGTTTGATTAATCACCTACTCTTTTGAAGAGTATATAAACTGTGAGCTTTCTGCTGTGATTGTCTTTAGTCTAAGAGTGGCAAATAATCATCCTTATATTAATAATCTGCTGGTCTAATAAATAAATGCCTAAATTACCCACAAACTATATTTCTCCAACCTTTTTAAACATCTCAGAAAGCAATAGCATTCAATTCTATCTGTAAAATTATTGATCTGAATATTATCACAAACTCCAAGTTATATTTTTCCTAAATGTTTTCTTAAAGATTGTTTCATTCTTGAGTTCTCTGTGAGGTCTATATCAAAATTTTAGCCTTATTTCACCATATCTCAGAGATTTCATGATGTTTTCACTGTTGATTATCACATTTTCAAAAGGATCTTTAAAGATAATTAACCTAGTATTTTTGTCTATGCTACTTTAGATATATATTTTGGTTTCTTTTTTTTTTCTCTAAATGTATTGCAAATTCCTTGAATCGTTATTGTTTCACATTTATCTTTTAACTTTTCAACTTAAAACGTACTATCTAGTTGATGTATAACTGATACTGTTGTATCACAGTTCCCTTTTGATGTCTTGACCTAGTTTCCCTAATTGTCCTATTTAGTTATTCTGCCTCAGGTTATAACCTATCCCTCTTAATGTTTGATGAGATAAAGGTCTACTACCTCAGTTGATCTGCCCCCAAAAACCCAGGCTATAATCATTGCCTCTTAAATGGTTGATGAGATAAAGGTTTTATACTTTTAGGTTACAGACATTCCTTCTTAATGTTTGACAGGATAAAGGTTTATCCATTTTAGATGTCATTAGAATATCAGTAATCTCCCTCCAATGTGTCATTCTAGGTGCGTCCCCCCATTAGGTTATCCCCATCCAGGTACTTCCCCTATTATATCATTGTTCTTGTTATCCTATAAAAAATCTTGTTCTCTGGTACTTAGGGCTGGACTCTTTGAGATGATAGTTTCATCCAGCCCTGGGACCAACATGGATTCATTGGTCCCAGTATATCTCTCCATTTAATAAACTATTGAATTGGTCTCTAATCTCCGTCTTGCTCAGTTTCTCCAGCATTAAAATACTTAGTAAATACCAGTTGATTGATTAATTGGTAACTTTCCTATATTGAACCCTAAATAATAAGCCATAGAGAAAATGTTGAACCTTGAAAAAAAATCATAGACACCCTTCATTCCTTGTTATTGGGACTGGAAATTGAGTTTTAAAAAAAGAGCCCAGAAAAATTTGGGGGCTCCAACTCCCCTTTACATATCATTGGAACACAATGCATGCAACACAAAAGAAAAACAATATCACGGTGCCCACAACTCTGACTCCATTCTTGTCCAAAACTATTCTGGGAATAGTATTATGTTATTGTGTCTTCTACCTAAAAAATAAGTTATGTCCTTGTTATAGTCTCTATCTATCCAAGAATGGTCTTCCTCCCCTGTCTGAGAAGAATTGAGCCACAATTCCTAAAAGCTGTAAACACCAAGTTAACTGCTCTCTCTCTCTAAAGTAAAAATAACAAACAGCTACACAATGATAGAATGACTGCCTTCTGGGATTCTGTATTCTGCTTGAAAACCCTAGTTAGCTAAAACTCTATATAAGTTCCCTGCCTCAGTTTCTCTGAGCTGAATACTTTGGAAGAAGACCATCTGGCTTAAACTTTCCACATTAAAGATTAAAAATCAATCTCTGTCTGCCTCAGTTTCTCTGAAATTACACCAATAATTATAATCATAGATATAAAACATAGCTATAACTATAAACTTTCCTATGTTTTCCATCTGAAATTTGAAAGAAAATATAATAGATAAAAAATTTATTTTATTCCAACTATCACATGTATGGTATAAAATAAGTGCAAGATCCCCTGCACATCTGAATAATCAAAATTAAATTATTCAACCTGCAGTTCTGAAAACTGGGAAGTTCTTAGACTTCCCTATGCCTTCAGTAGTTTGCTAATTAACAGCTTACTCCATTTCTGATTAGCTTTTATTTAAAATCTTAACTCTTATTAAAACGAATTATGGAAGAAAAGAAAAGAAAAATCTCCTACACAATAATTTTGCAACTATAGAAGCTTTCTTGATGTTGAATTAGTATTCCATTGTATTCTGGGTAAAATAGGGTGTTACTGGAAGGATTTTAATCATGTTCTTGCTGTCTCCAGCTAGGAGTCACACATCTAAAGACAGACTTCAAAATCTTTTTTCTGTTATTCATTCTATTCACATGAGTAGTATAAACACATTATTTTGAACTATTTAAACGAAGTCTAATACTTTCTACATGCACTTCCACTTATGAGATCTATTCTGGGATCTAAAAAAAAAAATTCTTTTCTTTTTTTTTTTGTTTGTATTGTTTTTAATTTCTGGTGGACTAAAATTAGAAGGAAAAAGCAAGAAAGGTTTGCATCATCTGGATACATCTGTTTGTGGTTGAATTATAAGAGGACCTATTTTTTCATATTTTTAATTATTTAGAACCATCATAATAAAGTAGAAAGAGAGGATTCAAAACCAGGAAAACCTCAGTTCATGTCCCTCCTCCAATAAATATTAAGTGTGACCTTGGATAAATTATAAACTTTCAATTCTCCAGGAATCTAAGTATATATGTATTGCAGAACTGATATCAACCATAGAAGAAGAAGTTTTCTTATTCCTCTCTACCCCCATTTATTATTCATGTGTGTGTTGGAGGGTTGGGTTCTTTACAATACATATAATCTATGTTTGCCTCTATAATTTTTGCCAAAAGTAGGAAGGGAAGAATGAGTTACTATCTTTAGAAAGCAATGTCAAAATCAATGAGATCACATATTCATTTGAGGATTTAAGTATCAGTGATTTTAAATTCTGATAAAGAGGAAGTTTCAAGATGCCCCAAAGCTAAGAGAGTCAACACTATATAAATGATTTTAAAAGAATACTAGGAAACTATAGGCTAGAATACTGAGCTACATCTAATAAATCAGTCTTAATAAGGATAAAGGTAAAGCCTTACAAATTAGTCTTAAAATCAACTTCAAGAATACAAAATAGCACTAGCATGGCTTCACATAAGTAATTCAGAAAAAAAAAATCTTAAATTTTTAGTGGACCACATGACTGCATGCTAGATATAGTCAACTATGTGATGTGGCTTCTGACAAGGGCAATATAAATTTAAGTTGTACTAAGAAATAAACAGTATTGTTTTGACACAGTTCCCCTAAATTGTTCTCACTGAGTTTCCCTAAATTGTTTTGCCTCAGTTTCCCTGATTCATTCTGACTCAATCTCCTTAGTTGCAACCCACCCATCCCCCTCTGTTTCATTAAGACTGATATAACTCAGGGCTACTTACTTAAGGTTATAAATTGTCAATGTGAAAACTCAAGATAAGGGAGAGTCCAGATTCCCTGGCTCTAAGCTGGGCACCTCCTTAACTCCCTAATTTGTTAGAATTTATGGTCCTACCCCCCCAACTTGTTAGGAGATTGATGGTCCCTGGCTGGAGATTCTTGCTCACCCGAGTTTAGACTCCACTCCCTGTCTTTGTTTAGCCACTATATATAAATATGTCATTGAGAACTCACATTCACTGCTGTATACTTTGGACATCAGCCCTGGAAGCATCGTGCCCCCAGCACAATCTCTCCCTCTCAGAAATCCAAACAAAATATTAAAAACTCTCTATTCTGTATCTTGCCTCAGTTTCTCTAACATTATAGTATCAAGGATTGGAAAGGTAATAGTTCTCTTGTACTTTGCCTTGGTCAGATATCTGTGTCCTTGAGTAGCAAAGTATAGCAAAATAACCCAAAAATATAATGGACTGATTCATGAAATTAAAAAAAAAAAAATGATACTTTTATTTGTCACTCAAAAAGGGGTCCTTAACCTAAAGTCCATGAACTTGAATTTTTTTCTTTTAATATATTTTAGCCACTTTATTTTAAAAGTTTTCTTAGTTATTTATCTTATTTAATTTAAAATTTAAAAACATTTCAAGGAGTCTATAGTTTCACTAAATTGGAAAATTGTTCTGTCATACCACAAAGCAGGTGAGAACTCTTAGATTAAAGACTATTGAAATAATCTTTATTTTATAAATATTAAAACTTAGGTCCACCAAGCTTAATACACTTGTACAAGACCATGTAGGTCTCTGAGTATTTGGGATTCTGTGATTATTACATTTCATTTCAGGTATCACATTTTTGGGAATGATATCGAACTATCTGAATAGAACTTGAGGAGTTGAAAACAGATTGTTAAGGGACCTAGGTAGTTTTCTACACATGGAAAAGTCAAAGAAACACCTGCTCAGATGATTTGATATAGAAATTAGTTTCTTCACTTATAATTTAAGATATCTTACATTATTATAGGATTTAAACATTTCTAAAGTGTTTTCCTTCTTTCAAGGTGGGTATTTTGGTTTTTATTTTATAGGATGAGAAAATTTAGTCTTATTCCTTAGATATTTTCAGGCCAGCAAGAGGAAACAATATTAACATTATTTTCATTGAACCTAGTTGATTGAATTTGTATTAAGGATTGCAAAGTGACAAAAAAAAAAAAAGACTGTCTTTATGAAAAAGCTGAATAACTAATAACAACTGATATTTTAATGCTTTATGGATTATAAAACACTTTACATATTTGATTATGCATTTGCTAATTTAATCATCACAATAACTGTGTAAGATTGATATTACTGATGATATTATTACCCCCATCATGGAGGAAAAAAATGAAAATCAAAGAGGGTAAATTACTTTCCCATGGTAACATGGTAATAAATGATGTTGAAAACTTCTAATCTAGCCAGTACTGATGCTAAATTCTTCTCCCCCCCACTCCACACACACACACACACACACACACACAATAGCCAGACCTGAAAATTAAGCTGAACAAAGAGAGTTATCCCTATGCAAACAGAAACATTCAGAAAAGTTGTAACTTCCTCTTCCCTGGAGGATTCTAAATTGAGCCTAGATTGCCAGTCATCATGATGCAGGTGTAGTCCCTTTAAGAATTGATTATTGCTTTGTTTCTGATTCCTAACCCCTCCTAGTTGATCAATCCAGGACCTTTTGATTCACAAATCCTGGTCCCTTTGAATTTCAATAGAAGATCCGGGCCTGTCCCAGCCCCACCCAGATCTGAACCAATTTGGGACTCCACCCAAAGGCCCCTCCAACTAAATCTCTCATTATAAAAGAGTTAAGCTGGAATTCTCTCTTTGCAGAGGTTCCAAACATGCCAGCCTTATACCTGGCATGCCATGACCTCTGGCCACTGGAATCCTGTGCCCTTTGTATCTCTTTATGCTTTAACCTTACTTCCAAACTCCATAATAAACCTCTTTTCCTTTATTGGGGACTCTCGTGCTACCACTAGACCTCATTTAACTCCATATCCTTGTGTGAATCCAAAGGGATTGCAGGGGGGCTCCATTTGACTCCCTGTACCCCGAACTTGCCACTAGACCTCAATTACACCCTAATTTCATTTAGGTACCCCATGTCTAGATCTCATCAATCAGAGATGTTCTAGACAGAATTCTTGCTCTGCCAAAAATTGAACAAGCTAGCCTTGGGGATTTCTTCTAAATATGACATTCTGTGATATTTCCATTTTCTTTCTAGAAATTTATCATTGATAGAAACATGGGGAGGCAGCCTGAAGAAATAGGAGTAAGTTTAAAAAAAAATTAAAACATGGATAGATATGAACATGTTTCTAGACTAAGGAAGTGTCAATTGAAAGATGCATGGAGGAATGGATAAGATATGCCATAGTTGTCAACAAAATAGAAGGTTATGAGAGATAAGCACCTATAGTTAGCTTTGTTAAAGAAGAAGGTTTCCTTTTATCATCTATCAGTGAATAGCATTTATTAAGTGTTTACTATGTGTTATCCACTGAACTAAGTACTGTATATAAACAAAGAATTAAAGGCAGTTACTGCCTTTAAAGAGTTTACAATCTAATGGGGGGAGATGATAGGCAAAGAACTATATACAAAGCAAGCTAAACTTATGATAAATAGGAAATAATTAAGAGAGAATGGAATTAAGAGGGGTTGGGGAATGCTTTCTATAGAAGGTGGAATTTTAGTTGATGTTTAAAGGAAGCCAAAAACGGTTCCAGCAGCAGAGGGAGGGCATTCATTCAAGTCAGGAGAAATTAGCCTGAGAGAATGTCAGAGATGAGAGATGGTAGTATCTTGTTCCTGGAACAGTCAGGAGGGAAGTAATAGTAGATCAGAGTGTTAGGGTATAAGGTTATTAGAGACTGGAAAGGACAAGAGGGAAAGTAGATAGTCTGATTTTATAGTTTTAAAAGTATTAATCTTTTTTGTTCTAGCAATGGAATAAGTTTTTAAATTGTCATAGAAGCACTTCTGAGACCAGCGTTCCCTGAGGTAACATCCTAACATCAGAGAAAAATCCCTAGTTACAGTCTTTAATAGCATGTTGATATGTACCTATAGAGGCCACTTTCCAATTGTTCCTGTGGAGTGATAATTATATTGATTCTCTTGTTTTCCATATCTTCTTTTCCAGTTATATCTAAAATATGCTACTTGGAAATCTTCAATGCAATTTTTTTTCTTCCTTCACATACCCCGAAAGTAAAAGTTTTCTGAATTTGTAATATTCATAACTTTGTCTTATTTATTCCATTTTTAATCTGTATTTCCTCTGTGAATCTTCAACTTGCTATTTCCAATTATATATTTTTTTAAATATTTTATTTCACATCATACTAGAGTTTTAGTATTGTGTCTCATACATTTCAGTGTAGGTAATATCTTTTTTATACATAGGTGATATAATAAGAACTGGCTCCCTTGATCTTTGGGGAAGGAGGTGGACCTGAGTTGGAAAAACCCTAAATTTCAACCCCTCCAGACCTTTGATAGCATCCCCACCTTCCTACTTGATTCCCATGGGAAACATCCCACATTAATCCCCACTTACAATTCATTTGGAGATCTTGGGAAGTGGGGGGCATAATTACCACCCATATTGAATTCATTTGAAGATGCTCCCTAACCCTAAGCTATAGAAACCTAAATATAATCAAGGCTGTGTACTCAAACTTTTGTAATTTCTATTAGGTACTGGCCCACTGAGTGGTTTCTCAGTGTAAATAAACCCATTTTTTGCAAAAAAAAAAAAAAAAAAAATGTTGCTTGGAGATGGAAACTGTGCTTTTACAAAAATCTGTGACACTGGCCTGGGGACCCCTTTGCTCTTAAAGTATCTCTTGCTCCTCATCTCTCACCCCTCAGCATAGGTACCCACACAATTCTTAGTACTCTCTCCTTACTGAATTTTCCTTGTACTATACTTATCTAAGTATATTGTATAACTTCAAAATGGAACCTAAGTATAGGGAGGGTAGGGGCTTTTTTTTTTTTTTTTTTTTTTTTGTCATAGATTTCCAGTGCTTAATTCAAAGTTTTGCAAATACTAAACACAATCTTAATTGAGATGATTTCCACTGGATTTCAGACATTTCTGAAAATGGAAGTTAATGTAGTTTTTAAAAAAATCTTTTGACTCTAATAATTAAATCAATTTGTGTTAAAAAAGATTTATCATCTATTAGTGGATGCTTTTACATTAACAGAGAATTTAGTTGACTTGTAATGTTAAAACTTGGATTACAGACCATAGCCCCAACACCCCAGAAAAACTGGTTTGAAAAATCCCTAAATTTAAAATGACCCAGCAATCCCAAACACCTTTTGCATAACTAAAAAGACCCTTGTCTCCTTTTCTGTCAAAACCCTCTTGGGCATAAGAACAGCAACAGAAATCTCATGCAAGACCCCTGTCTCCCTGCCCTTGTCTTTGAAGTAATTCTTTAACAACATCTGAAAAGATGTCAAAAAAGGAAGCAGGATAACTTGTGGTCTGTTTTCTGTCCAACCTATAAAAATTCCCTTATCTTTTTTGTTCACCACCACAGGATGAGAATCCAATGTGGTCAGTCTACATTCAATAAATTCTCCAATTAAAAATTAATATTTTTCAACTCACCTCTATATCATGGCCTAACAGTATGTCCATGAATATTTATACAGTTATGAAAATGTATATCTTGATTTGTTTAAATACTCCAATGATCCAGGTAACCAGAAAAACTGTGAGGACTGGATGTATTATCTAACATACTAATAATTCTTTGTAGTAACTGAGAGAAGACCTATGTGGATGTACAGAAAATCTGCAATTCTGAAGCCAAGTAAGCTTATACCAGCTCTGTGAAGCATTTTAAAATTATTTGGTGTTTTATGGACCTTTAAGAGACATTCCCATCTGAAGCTGGTTGTGATCTCTTTAAGAAATTGTATTTCCTTTTGATCTGTGATCCCTTTCAGATTCTTCCTGACCATAACCTCCCTAGGCAAGTTATCTTTCCAGGATGGCAGAACCTTTGATTCAATTAGAAATTCTGGTCAAAAAGCACTCCTTTCAAGTGTTGTTAATTCCAATAGGAGATCCAAGCTGAGAAACTGATAAGTATTATCAGTAGTTACTTTAAATGGAATTTCTCTTTGTAACTCTGACTGTTGGATTTTGTTAGTGATATATAAGAATGCTGATGACTTATGAGGGTTTATTTTATAACCAACCTTTGTAAAGTTGTGGATTATTTCTAATAACTTTTAGCAGAACTTGGGGCTCTAAAATACCATCATGTCTGGAAAAGTGATAATTTGGCTTCCCATTGCCTATTCTTATTCCTTTAATCTCTTTCTCGCTCTTATTTATAGCTAGGTTTCTAATCAATATTAAATAGTAACGGTGATGTGGGCAACCTTTTCCCAGATCTTATTGGGAATGGCTGCGTTTGTCCATTACATATGATGCATGATGGTTTTAAATAGATGCTGGATTATTTTAAGGAAAAGTCCATTTATTCCTTCTCGGTTTTTAATAGGAATGGATGTTGGATTTTTCAAATGCTTTTCTGCATCTATTGAGATTCATATGGTTTTGTTAATTTGGTTATTAACATGGCCAATTATATTGATAGTTTTCCTAATATTGAACCAACCCTGCATTCCTGGTATAAATTCTTGATCATAGTATTATCTTGGGAGATGATTTTCAGTCTTTTTTGCTAATATCTTATTTAAGATTTTAGCATCAATTTCTTTGGAGATTTCTATAATTTTCTTTCTTGTTTTTAGCCTACCTGGTTTAGGTATCAGACCATGTTGTGTCATAGAAGGAATTTGGGACTCCTTATTCCCTATTTTATTAATTTATAATTGGGGCCAATTGTTCTTTAAATTTTGTAAAATTCAATTAAACCATCTGGTCCTGGGGATTTTTTCTTAGGGGTTTTTTAATTGCCTGTTCTATTTCTTTCTGAAATGGGACTATTCCAATTTACTTCTTCCTTTTTAGTCTGGGGTCTGTATTTTGGGGTAGTCATCCATTTCCTTAGGTTAAAATTTATTGGTAAAGTTGAGCAAAATAACCCTTATTATTTCTTAATTTCCTCTTCATTGGTGGAAAGTTCCCTTTTCATTTTTTAAGACTACTAATTTATTTTCCTCCCTCCTTTTTAATCAGATTTACCAAAACACTATTTTATTGGCTTTTTCCCAAGAACCAACTCTTAGTTTTATTAATTAGTTCAATAGTTTTTTTTTCAATATTTTAATTTCTCCTTTTTAATTTTAGAATTTCCAATTTAGTATTTCATTGGGGTTTTTAATTTGGTCTTTTTTTTTTTTTTAGTTGCAAGCCCAATTATTAACCTTTTCTTTTCTGTTTTATTCAAGTAAGCCTCTAAATTAAAAATTCCCTCATTACCCTTTGGCTGCATCCACAAATTTTGGTATGATGTCTCATCATTGTCATTATCTTGAGTGAAATTATTAATTTATCTATAATTTGCTGTGTCCCAAATCATTCTTTAAGATGAGATTGTTTAGTTTCAATTACTTTTGGTCTATTTCCCCAATTTTTTGTTGAATGTAGTTTTATTGCATCTATCTGAAAAGAAAGCATTTATATTTCTGCTTTTTGATTTAATTTTGAGGTCTTTATGTCCAAATATGGTCAATTTTTGTGGTTCCATACTGCTGAGAAAGTATATTCCTTCTATCTCCATTCAATTTTCTCCAAAGACATCCAATTTTTCTAATATTCTATTTCTTTTTAATTTCTTTCTTATTTGTTTTGGGTTTGTTTTGTCTAATTCTGAGGTGCAAGGTTGAGACTCCACTATTACAGTTTTGTTGTCTATTTCTTCTTGCAACTCTTTAACTTCCCTTTAGGAAGTTAGTGCCTCCACTTGGGCATATATGTTTTAATATTGATATTGCTTCGTTGTTTATGCTACCCTTTAGCGGATGAGTTACCTTCCTTATCTCTTTTAAAGATCAATTTTTACTTTTGTTGATCTGAATAAGGATGGCTCCCCTTTTTGACTTCATAAGCATAATAGATTTTTCAGCCTTTTACTTTTACTCTTGCATCCCCCTGCTTTTAAATGTTTTCTTGTAAACAAATATTGTAGGGTTCTGACTTTTTGATCAGTCTGCTATCTGCCCCTTTATGGGAGTTCATCCCATTTAAATTTACGGTTGAATTATAAATCTGATTTCCTGCCATCCTAATAACCCCCCAGATTGTGCTTTTATTATTCTTGCCTCCCCCAACCCTCTTTCCCCTTTTAACAATGACCCCTTGTATCCGATACTTTCCTCTTTATAATCCCTCCTTCCCCTTTGGTCTTTCCCCTTCCTTCCCTTATTACTTTTTCTTTTTCCCTTTTCCTCCCCCCGTTTTTAATGGGCGAAAGGGAGAATTTTCTCAAAAAATGTCAATTTTTTTTTTGAACTCTGATGAGGTAAGATTCACCAAATTCCTCCCCCTCTAAATTCCTCAGTATGATAAGTTTCCTTAGCCTCTTTTGTGGGATGTGGTTTCCCTTTTTATCCCTCCTTCCACCTTGTTCTGCCCATCCCTTTTCCATATCTACTTCCCTTTTATGTTATATAACAATCAAATTTACATGTATTCTTTTGTATATCCAAAACAAAAACAATTCCAAGAGTTATTTTTACCTTTCGCATCTCTTGGTTCTATTCTTGGAGATCAAATTTTTGTTTAGTTCTGGTTTTTTCTTCGAAACAAATGGAATTATTTGTTTCATTAAATTCCATCTTCTTCCCTGGAAGAAATGTCATTTAGCTGGGTGTTTTTCTTGGTGATCTCAAGTTCTTGTGCTTCCGAATATCATATTCCAAACCCTTCTTCCTTTAATGTAGAGGCAAGGATCTTGGGTGATCTATTGTGGCACCTCGGTATTTAAATGATTTTTTGGGTTGTAAAAATTTTTTTAATCTGATAGTTCTGAAATTTACAATATTCCTGGGGTTTTATTTTGGGGTTTCTTTAAAGGTTTCGATGAATTTTTCAATGCCTATTTTACCTTCTGATTCTATTACCTGCAGTTCTCTTTTGATTTCTTGAAAAAGTATCAGGCTCTTTTTTCATCATAGTTTTCAGAAAGTCCAATAATCCTCAGATTATCTCTCCAGATCTATTTTCCAAGTCTGTCGTTTTGCAATAGAAAATTCTGGTTTTTTTTTTCATTTTTTTTTTTTTGTGACTGATTCTTTGTCTCAATGAATCATTGTTTCAATTGTTCGTTCAATTTTTAAAATTATTTTCTTCAATAGCTTTTTTTACTTTTTCTGGATAATTGAGTTTTTGAATGTATTGTTTTGGTCTGTGGAATTTTTTCCATTTCACTAATTTTTTTTTTTAGTGAATTATTTTCTTTTTCAATTCACAGATCCTACTTTCTTATTATTCTTTGTCTTTTCAATTCCGGTTCTACTTTCGGGTTCTTTGTCTTTTCAATTCAAACCACTTTCTAGTGAATTCTTTTTTTTTCCAATTCCCAATTTTACTTTCCTGAGATTTTTTTTTTTTTCCCAAAATTTTGTTTCCCCTGCACTTCCTGGGAATTTTTAACTTTTCAATTGTTCAGGAAGTTGTTGTTCTTAAGGCTTTCTTTCCTTTCCCCATTTTATCTTCTAACCTCTTTTGAGACTTTTAATGGTCTCTTCTATAGAGCATTATGAAAGGAGGACGTCGATGATTTTGTGTTTGAGGTCTCTTCAGGTTTGCTACCTGCTCTTTTCGCATAGAAGCTGTCGTGGTTCTTTTCATCTTTTATTCTGTTTTAAAGCCTTTAGGGTGGTCTCCAGGCAAAGGGGGGCAGCCCCTCTGCAGAGCAGGGGAAAGATGTAAACCGACCAAGGTTGGGAGTGTTGGGGAGAGTTTTTCCCCAACAGGAAGGGATTAATGGCGAGCTATCAAACTGCTTAAGGGGCTGAGGGATTATCATTGCCCTGGGCTAGAGACTAAGTGGTGAAATGTCCTGCCCCAGGCCGACCTCTTTGGGACTGTGAGTTTAGCAGCTGACCACAGAAAGAGAAAACAAACTCTGAGGTTCTGCCTGATGCAATCGGCCATGGAAAAGCTCTATGCCCCAAGCCGAGCTCCCCACTGTGCAGATTAGGCTCGGTTGTGTCCTCCTGCCGTGGGATCACAACTCCCCAAGGAAAAAGCCCTTTCGGGTTGGGGCCGCCCTTGTGCTGAGATCTTTTTCACCCCGTTTGAGACCTCCAGGAACCAATTTCTCTCCCGCTGCTGACCCCCGCCCAGAACCAACCTTTTAGACTGCAGATTTTCTTCCCGGTGGTTGTTCTTCTTATCTTTATTGAGCAGTCAAGACTATTTTTGAGGCTCGATATAATATTGATAAAGAGGGTAAGAGAAGAGTTTAGAAAGTCACGTGTGTCTTCTCCGCCATCTTGGCTCCGCCCCCCCCTCTGGATCATTTCTTACAAATTTCTAGATTATCTTCTGATTAGTGCATCAAAGGGCCAGAGTGAATTCCTACTCCATTCCCCCCTCCTCCAATTCCTACATTGACTCAATTCTTTCTGAACCTACCTTTCCCAAAAATTTCTTACCGTTTTTTGTTAAAAAGATAAATAAACTCTTCTCATCCATAAGTTGGTGATCTGTCAGCATAGTCCAACATTCCCCAAGTGGATGTTTTCTTTTTCCTTCCCTGTTTAATAAAAATCTTTCTTTAACTTCTCAAGCATTGTATTCTGATTTTCTTTCCTTTAGGGAAAAGAAAGATGTAAATCTCAAGAACTGGACATTGCATTCTCTGGTCATCTTCCTCTTTGGGGAAAGAGAGATCTAAATTTCTTTTGAGATTTACCTCAATTTACACAGTACAGAGCAACTTTTTGTATTTTTTCCTTTTCATTTAGTGATCAGATTGAAGGAATTAAATTCAGTTTGATGGCTAAATGGACAAATAAATAAATGTTAGTGTATGTATACAAATGTATTCTAAGTTTGTGAAAAACTGTGATATATGTGAATGTGAATTCATAGCATATATTACACTTCTACAAAGATCTACTGATGTGTGTACTGGTGTCTGTGTGTACATGGATATGGATAAATGTATTATGATACATGTATGTTCATATATATATACACACACATATGCATATATACATATATGTGTGATATGTACATATATACACCAGCATGTATAGGCATATATATGTATATACATATACATATATATATATATATATATGCATACACACACATCTGTGTGCTTCTATAACAACACTTTTTTCATAAAAATATATTTTTAAAAAGTGAATACACATTGATTAGGGTAAGAGGGAAAATCATAGTATGATGAAAAAAGGGAATATAATTGTGATGCCTAAATGTAACAAATTTAGAGAAAAACCGAGAAAATTTGT
Organism: Sarcophilus harrisii; assembly: GCF_902635505.1. Lineage (NCBI taxonomy): Eukaryota > Metazoa > Chordata > Mammalia > Dasyuromorphia > Dasyuridae > Sarcophilus > Sarcophilus harrisii. The sequence continues at coordinate 594,610,437 of NC_045426.1, read as the reverse complement.
ATAAACCAATCCAGAGGAAAGTAAACTTTTTCCAAAAAATACTTTCCCTTCCCCCCACATTGTCCACAGTAATCTTAAAATACTTTTGAAAGATTTCAGAACATTGATGTAGTATCATCACTTCAGAAGACTGACTGTGAAATATGACTACAAACTCTTGAGAAAATGGTAATGACCTACACTTGGAGAAGTCTTTTCAAATGCGGCCTGTGTATTAATTTGTTTTCTTTGACTATTTGTACTTGGTATAAGGAAGGCTTCTATTTGGAATGGGATGATGGCTAGTAGGTGATAAATAGGGCCTAATAGATGATAAGTAGGGAAATGAAAAGAAATAAAACTCCCAATAAAGTACTTAAAAATAAAAAGTGAGGCAGAAGAACCTCAGAAGTATTCACAGAAAAGCAGGATAGTTTTTATGACTTTTGTAATTTAACATACACTTTAATAAATAGATAAAAAGATAACATTTCTGCTTTTGTTTCTTTTCACATTGAAATGTTCATGTTTGTTACTGCTTATTTACTTCATCATAAATACAATTATGGGGAAAAAATAAAATTGAGATTGAATTATATTGTATCTGAAATCCCTTACAATGGCAAATCTATAACAAATAAAAACAATATGAAACAAAAGGTCCCCTATGGATAACATCCACATAAACAATGTAGTTAGCAAAGTGTTGGACAAATGACTTGAGCGATATGAATTTATTTATAGAAATGGAGGTTTTTACAATTGCAATATAAACTTATTGCACTGCTATCAGAAATTTCATAAAGAATATCCTTAATAATCCTTACTTTTAAAAATCAGTTCATTTTTTCTAGGATAAAATGTTGAAACTGCAACTTATTATATGTAGCAAAAGATGTGATACTTATGTAATTACAAGAAGACATGATCAGGGCCAAAATTAAGAAGTTTTACTTCCTTCAATAATTAACTAATGACATATATCTTGTTATAAATACAAACCTCAAAGAATCCTCAACAATTTAACTAATAGAGTGTTCTAGAACAGGTACATAATTACTAAGAAAACTATTATACACAATTGCTTAACCATCATCCAGTCAACAAGCATACTAGTGATTTAAGGCAAAATTCACTGTCTTGCTCTGCTATATTTTGGCTATGTAAACCTAGATAAGTCAACTAACCATTTAGTATGTCATGGAACTAAGTAATTCATAAAGATTATAAATAGAGAAAGAAAAGATCAATTAATTGAACTTGCAGCTAAAAAGCTAGAAAAAGAACAAATTAAAACCCCCAATCAAATACCAAATTTGAAATTCTAATAACAAAAGGAGAGATAAATAAAATTGAAATAAAAAAATACTATTGAATTAATAAATAAAACTAAGAATTGATTTTATGAAAAAAACAATAAAATAGATAAACCTTTAGTTAATTTGATTAGAAAAAGGAAAGAGGAAAATCAGATTGTTAGTCTCAAAAATGAAAAGGGAGAACTATCCACCAAATGAAGAGGAAATTAGAGTAATTATTAGGAGTTATTTTGCCCAACTTAATGCCAATAAATTTAAAACTCTAAGTGAAAGAGGGGAATACCTATAAAAATATAGATTGCCCAGATTAACAGAAGAGGAAAGAAATAATTTAAATAGTCCCATTTTAGAAAAAGACATAGAACAAGCTATTTATCAACTTCCTAAAAAAAATAAAAAATTCAGGACCGAATGGATTTACATCTGAATTCTACCAAACATATAAAGAACAATTAACTCCAATATTATATAAACTATTTGATAAATAGGGAATGAAGGGCTCCTGTCAAATTCCTTTTATAACACAGACATTGTACTAATACCTAAACCAGGTAGGATGAAAACAGAGAAATAAAATTTTAGACAAATCTCCCTAATATATATTAATGTAAAAATCTTAATAAAATATTAGCAAAGAGATTACAGAAAACCATCCCCAAGATAATACATCACTACCAAGTAGGATTTTTACCAGGAATGCAGGGCTGGTTCAATATTAGAAAAACTATTAGCATAATTGCCTATATCAAATAGCAAATTAACAAAAACTACATGATCATCTCAATAGATGCAGAAAAAGCATTTGATAAAATTCAACACCCATTCCTAATAAAAACACCAGAGGGTATAGGAATAAATGGACTTTTCCTTAAAACATTTAGTAGTATCTATTTAAAATCATCAGTAAGCATCATATGTAATGGGGATAAATTGGGACCATTCCCAATAAAATCAGGAGTGAAACAATGTTGCCCATTTCACCATTACTATTCAATATTGTATTAGAAATGCTAGCTTTGGCAATTAGAGAAGAAAGAGAGATTAAAGGAGTTAGAGTAGGTAAGGAGGAAATCAAATTACCACTTTTTGCAGATGATATGATGTTATACTTAACAGAACTCCAGAGATTCTACTAAAAACTATAAAAAATAATCCACGACTTTAGCAAAGTTGCAGGGTACAAATAAATCCACATAAATCCTCAGCATTTTTATAAATCACTAAGAAAATCCAACAGTAAGAGATACAAAGAGAAATTCCATTAAAAAACTGTCTATAACATAAAATATTTGGGAATCTATCTGCCAAGGGAAAGTCAGGAACTATATGAACAAAACTACAAAGCACTTTCCACACAAAGTCAGATCTAAGCAAATGGAAAAATACCAAGTGCTCTTGGATAGACGAGTGAATATAATAAAGATGACAATACTATCTAAACCAATCTATTTATTTAGTGCTATATCAATCAAACTCTCAAGAAATTATTTTGTTGACCTAGGAAAAATAACAACAAAATTTATCTGGAAGAAGAAAAGATCAAGAATTTCAAAGGAATTGATGAAGAGAAAAGCAAATGAAAGTGTCCTAGCTGTACTGGATCTAAACCTATATCATAAGGTAGCAGTCATCAACACATCAAAACCATTTGGTACTGGCTAAGAAATGAAGTTGATCAGTGGAATAGGTTACGTTCATAAAACAACATAGTCAATGACTATAGCAATCTAGTATTTGACAAACCTAAAGGCCCAAGCTTTTGGGATAAGAATTCACTATTTGACAAAAACTGTTGGGAAAATTGGAAACTAGTATGGCAGAAAGTAGGCATAGACTCACACCTAACATCATATACCAACGTAAGGTCAAAATGGGTTCATGATCTAGACATAAAGAGTGATATTATAAATAAATTATAAGAACATAGGATACCTTATCTCTCAGATTTATGGAGGAAGAAGGAATTTGAGACCACAGAAGAATTAGAGATCATTATTAATCACAAAATAGATAATTTTGGTTATATTAAATTAAAAAGTTTTTATACAAAAAAAACAAAACAAATGCAAACAAGATTAGAAGGGAAGCAATAAAGTGGAAAAACATTTTTAAATTCAAAGGATCTGATAAAGGCCTCATTTCTAAAATGTATAGAGAACAGACTCAAAATTATAATAGTTCAAGCCATTTTCTAGTTGATGCTTTGTCAAAGTATATGAACAGACAATTTTCAGATGAAGAAAATGAAACTATTTGTAGTCACATGAAAAGGTACTCTTAATCACTATTGATCAGAGGAATGCAAATTAAGACAACTTGAGATACCACTACACTCCTGTCATATTGGCTAAGATGACAGGAAAAGATAATGATGAATGTTGGAGGGGATGTGGGAAAACTGGGATATTGATACATTGTTGATGGAACTGTGAATAGATCCAACCATTCTGGAGAACAGTTTGAAACTATGCTCAAAGAGTTTTCAAACTGTGCAATACCTTTGATCCTGCAGTGTTTCTACTGGGATTATATCCCAAAGATATCCTAAAGGAGGAAAAGGGATACACATGTGCAAAAATGTTTGTGGCAGCCCTTTTTGTAGTGGCAAGAAACTGGAAACTGAGTGTATGCCCATAAGTTGGAGAATGGCTGAATAAATTATGGTATATGAATGCTGTAGAATACTATTGTTCTTTAAGAAATGACCAGCAGGATGATTTCAGAGAGCCCTGGAAAGTCTTACATGAACTGATGCCAAATTAAATGAGCAGAACCAGGAGATCATTATACATGGCAACAAGACTATACAATGATCACTTCTGATGGACATGGCTCTCTTCAACATATTTAACATATCTTAGACTGCCTGCCAGCTAGGGGAGGGGTGAGGGGAAGGAGGAGATAATTTGGAATAAAAGGTTTTGCAAGAGTAAATATTAGAAAAATTACCTATGTATATGCTTTGTAAATTAAAAAAATAAAAAAGTAAAAAATTAAAAAAAAAATAAATACCACTGTGGGATAGGGGAGGAAAATTATAAATTACCAGCTCATTTTACAGATAAGGAAAGTGAGGTACTTTTTCAATGATTTTTTGTAGTGTCATACAGCTACTGAGTAAACAAATCCAAATTTGAGCTCAGATCCTCCTAACTCCATGCCCGTCGTTCTATCCACTGTATCATTGAACAACCTACTAATAGCTACCTTTGAAAAAAATAGATGTGTATTGAAATGAAGGAAGTAAATTATCTCCCCACCCCCCAAAAAAGGAAAAAGACTATTACCCTTAGATGTTGTTATAGGAGTGCTTCAGGTTCATAGGATTGCCTATTTTACTAATCATTGGTTTGTTGGCATTTCATTGAGTTATCATTTAAAAAGTGAGTTAGAATTTTGTAAATGGCAATGAAATTTGCCATTACCAATGGAGAGAAAAAGGTGAAAATTTTTCTCTCTTTTAACTCTAAGGAAGAATCAGTGTCCACATCTTACTTTTCTGAAAGGATAAATGAATTTCAGTGACTTTTTCCCCCCTAATAACTAATATCACTAAGCTACTAATATTTCCAGGCTGTGTTTTTGTATACATTTGCACAAAACTAAGAAGCAAGTAGGTTGTACAGTAAATAGAATGCTAGGCCTAGAGTGAGGAATTCATACATTCTTGAATTCCAATCTGTCCTCAGACTTATGCTAGTACATGATTTTGGTCAAGTTACTTAACCATGCTTGCCTCATTTTTCTCAACTGTACAATGAACTGAAGAAGGAAATGACAAACTACACCATTATTGCCAAGAAGACACTAAATGGGATCACAAAGAATAAGATACAACAGAAAAATGATTGAATAACAACAGAAAGCAAAATGGGGAAAGTGGGTAATCACAATTGTACATAATTATTAAATCTTAAAAAGTTTCATAGCCTTGGAATTTGAGAGAATGACCTCAGGCAATATATGACAAATAATTAACTTAATTATTAATTTCCTTTAATTTGTATTAGAATAAATAATAGCATAAAATTGTGTATGATTTTCCTAAGTATCTATAGAAAAGCAAACATTATTCATATGAAAAGCTACAAAATATAAGGTTTTACATTATTATTTTAACCATATGTCACTATTCCACAGCCTCTAAGTGATATTAGAAATGAAAATTAAAGTTCTCTATTAGATAAATTCTAGCAGTTAATGGTACCAACTTCTTTAGCACTAATGTTAGTTTGGGAATGATCAGAGGACATTCAAGAACCCTATAATACACACCTTTTACTGCTTTAATTCTGTATCTTCAGATAAAAATATAGGCACTTTTCCCCATGTGTAATGATAATTTTGATGCAGGGCAGAAACAGAATCAATTTTTTTTTTTACTTTTATTGAGAAAAAAATATTAGAAGCCAAATAACATAGAGCAGATTATTGACCACAGAAGGACAAATACAAGTACATACTAGACATTTCTTCTAAGTGGTCACTCATCGGCCATGGGGTAAAATTGCTTTTTTGATTTTGCAATAGCCATGACAATATAATTCATATATATGAACAAATTCTGTGCACCACAACAGATGCGTCACACTTTTCACAGATATATGAGCATTGAACATATGGAAAAGTGTCAGACATGGAAGATGAATGAGACTGCAAGAATTCTATAAAATCATATTCATCTTAAAAGATGTTAGTTGCCCAAATTTTTTTACTGACACATTCTTCTTTATTGCAGAAGTTGAATTTATTTGTGAAATTTCTATACTTTAATAATAAACAGACAATATATTGATTCTTCTGGTATTTCTATTGGGTGGGTTATTATTATCTATGCACATATATCAACATGCACATATCATATATATGAGTGTATATGTGCGTATGCATGTGTTTATATAGATTATACAGTTTTAATAATAACAACACAATGATGAATTTATCCTCAAAATAAATATCACTTCAATGCTTAAAAAGTATATCTTTCATACATCTGTTTATCTCTGTTGCTCCACTGATTCATGTATCTATCATTGTACCTGTCCATCTAACATATTCTCTCTCTTTCTTCCTCTCTTCCCCATTTCTCTATTTATTCTCTATATTCTTCTACCTCTTCAACATTAGCCTGTTCACTTTATTTTAGGGTATTCTTTTCTTTCAGGGTAAGTCTTTCACCTACCCAACTAGGCAACCATTTCATGAACTGTCTAGGCCATGCTTATTTCAGTATTGGCTCCATTCTTACCTCTCACCCCACCTTAGACTTTTCTATTTTCCTTCCAGAAGCCTTATTCCCCCCCCCCCCTTTCTGAGAACTGTCTCTGTGAGGTGGGAGTAAACCATTGATTGGCAGGTTAGACTGGCCAGAGTTAGCTAAAGTAATGGCACCATTAAAGGGAAGAAAAAGAGTATCTCATTGTGAACTTAGTCCTGAAAGGGACTTAGAAAAGATCTTCTTCATAAGCAGATATTTTAAAGGGGAAACATAGTCTTGGGGGGTTTTCAGGAAAACAAGAGAAGTGAAAGCCTGGAAATCAAGAGGAGGGGGTCAGAAGCCAGATGGAATGTACCTGCCTAAAGATACGTTCATCAATATCTCTAAAGATTGTTGGAAGATACACAGAGGTTGGGGGATAAACAATGGGAGTTGCTAAAGAGTTCCTTCTTTGAGAATCTGGGAATTATTTGATAATAGAATTATCTGACAGTAGCTTTTTCCTGATGGGAAGAGAATAAGTCACTTTAAAGTCACCGAGACTCCCCTTAAAAACCTTCAAAATCTTAGAGATGTGAAACTCATCTTAGGATCTGAAATTCACCACTTCCCAATGTAGCCTTTTCAACTCTGGAAAACTATTTTTCTACATTTTTCTTGTCTTTGCTTTGCTTTCCCCCCTTCTCCTCTCTCCCCCCCCCCCCCCCGAAATCAAAACTAAATTTGCCCATTTGTACTTTCTATTTATCGTTCCTTATTGTTCGACCTGGGAGCCAAAAAGAACAAGTCTACCCCATACTCTTCCACATGGCAGATATTCAAAACATGAAGGCAATTCTCATATCCCTCTTGTGACTTCCTTTCTTTTAGCTAAATATGCTTAGTTCCTTTAACTTTTCCTCCTATGTTATGGAATGTAGGCCTTTCTCCATTCTGGTTTTTCTCCTCTGGATTCTTTATTTCTTAAAAATATATTTCAGTTATGGTGCTCAAGCTGAATACAATATTCTCTGAACTCAAATAAGAGCTAATCAGGGTGTCCATCTGAAAAACAAAGAAACACATAAAAAAATTCATACCAACTAAGTGATTAGTACATAAAGTGAGGCAATTGCTACTTGGGCAAGGATTTCTCTTTTCAGATGTGGATGCCCAAGGAGGGGAGTTAGAACAGGAATATGTATACTCAAAAGAAGCAGGTAGGTAGATAAATAAAACAGTGACTTATAAGTTAATTGCTACTTTATCTGGATTCCGTTGAAATACTAGTTTTGAGAGGAGAGGTAATCTATATGTGAAAAGACCCAAACTTCTGGAAGAGAGGTAAGAAGAGTTGAAGGTTAAAAAAACAAGGTCAGAGAAATGTCCTTAGAACATCTCTGCCTAGCATCAGGACAGTTAGAAACTTCTGGTCAGATTTAGGTAGGAGTTTAATTTTACCAAAGTTGACAAGGTATAGTAAAAAGGACTATTACCTCCATATTTTCCAATACTATGTATCTTTAAATGGACCCTCAAAACATAATCCTTTTTTTTTTTATGAATTCCTTAAAAACAAGGATAGTTATTTATCTTTGTATTCCCATTGCTTAGCACTTTGATATACATAGTATGTGTATGTGTGTTAGTTTGTAGGCGTAGGTGTGCATGTGTGTACATGTGTGTGTGTCTGTACGTGTGTGTGTGTGTGTGTGTGTTAAAAAAACAAAACAAAACAAAAAATACCATTCTGGCAGATTTCCTAAAAGTGAGGCATTCTGCTTGGAGAGAAATTTCTTTGAATGGCTGCCTACTTGAAAAAGACTTAAAGTTTAAAACTGGTAAGATAGAGATAGTGATTTCCTTTCTTTTGTATCTAAGGAAAGATCACAATTCACCTGCATACTATTAGTAAGGTACATAGCTTAGTTAAAAGCTATACTGTTGCTGCTGCCATCTTCAGATCTCATACTTCCTTTCCTGGCCTGAACCCCCATTGAACATAGGGACAGCTATACAACCCTTGTCAGTTTGAAGAAGTTCCAGAAGATGAGACCTCCATTCCTTTGCCCCAAATGAATTTGAGGGTGACTACTTGAGGGGGAAATGTTGTAATAGGACTCTGTGTCCTTCTGGTCCTTGTGGAGGGTGGGCTACCTGGTCTAAGGGAAATTCCTAAAAATGATTCCCACCCATCTTACTCTCCTAGTTCTGGGAAAACTATCTGGGTTCTTATGGAGAACTTCCACTTTTAATTGATCTGGGAATCACTTTGGTCTGGGAAACAATAACCATCCTTTGGAATTTGGAAATTAGCCTCTAATCGCTCCCTAGCCCTATAGAAGCTTAAATTTAAAAAACAAGACTCTGTACTTTAAACTTCATTATCATCCTAATCAGAAACTAGCCCACTGGGAGAAAGAGTTTCTCAGTGAAATAAATCCATTTTGCCAAAACCCAAACCCTTGCTAGCAGATTAGGACTACGAATTCTTTAGCGAAACTTGCAACACAGGCCTGGGGACTCCTATCGCTTTTAGGGTATCCTTAGCCCTCAGAAATATTGCCTCCACAAAAATCTCTAAAGCTCAGATTCCAGGCACCTTGACTTTTCCAGTCTTGCATTCTGGGTAGGCTGACTACACCATTCAATGTGAGATCCTGGCTCTCATGTTGGCAAAGCTAATAAATCTTGAATTATAGAAAAATCACTTGTCCCTTAGGACAAACAACATTAAAAAACTAGGGGGTAATTAGGGGCAAACATATGTCTTATCCCGCTCAACTTTTCAATTTTTGGCTGCCCCACTATGGTAAACCATGATCTTCACTCTCTTGACAGCAGAAAGGGTACTTAACCAGAAAGAGAACAGAGAGAAAGTGCTCATCTCAAGAGTTTTAAAAAACTCAAGCCTGTTAAAGTTAGGTAAGAAATCAAAGAAGGCTACACAATTGTTCCCCTTCTCTCCTCCCTTTCCCTCCTCCCCCCACCTGTGGTAGAGGACACTTTGCCTTTATTTTAGGCAATCTGGGCATGCCCAAAAAAGGTCAGGTTTTATGCATTTGTATCTAGCTAACAAATGTGTAGGCATATATGTTATATACACATTGACTACATATTTATATGTATTTAATTGTATATGTAGTATATCACATATATTCATTATATATAATATGTATACATGAGATATATTATTTATTTCTATCATCTATATTGATCTGAATTTTTACTACTAGATTATAAGCTTTTTAAGCAAAGGGTAAATTAAAATTCACACAGATTTTTTGGGATACCAAATATTATGATTTGTTATCTGCAATTCTTTAGCTCTACCTTACCTTATCTTTTGCTCAACTCTGGTTACACTGTATTTTTTTATATATTAAGAAAGGATGACTATATCAGTTGTACCATGCTTTTTATGTCTAAGGAAAAGAAGAGAGCCTCTATTTTTAGACATTCATCACATTATTTTCTCTCTTGGGGAAAAACAATAACAATAAAACAAAACAAAACAAAACAAAAAACTATACTTAACAATTCCAAAGATACATTTCTATGTACTAGAGGCTTATTGAGCTGGATATTTTTTTTCATTTGTATTTGGATATATTCATTTCTGTCATAGGTAATCTATATATATATATATATATATATATATATATATATATAAAGAACTTGATAAGAAATCAAATAGACTCTAATTAAAACAATAACTAACTTTGTCTATCTCCTAAAATCCTCTCTTGGGTATATTGTTTGCATTTATAAGATGTACCATTTAAAATCTATAACTAAATCCTTCAAAGGTAGTAAGCTTCAGCTGCAGTAATTCAGAAGTGAGGCCTATTTCACCCTTACTGGATGTTTAAAAAACATTTCAGAAGCATTTCTTTCCTAAATGCAAAATGACTCATAATTAAAATAATTTATTTAAGGTTATTGTCTTAACTTACCTATAATATGGTATACTCAATTATTCAGAGTTTCTAAGTTACTCCTTGTTGTTTAGAATAATTAAATGAATTTATTCCTTGATGTGAGTGAAATCTCATTTTCATCATTACATCCATGTACTGAGATTTTATTTAAATGCATAACTGTCTAAATCATTCACAGATCACTGAATATTCAGTTCATATTTAAAAATCAGATCAGTTTTTAAGTGATACTGGGTATTTAAAGAAATGGATAAACTTCCAATAACAATGAAACATTGTACAATTCTATAAGCATGCCACAGCATGTCACCACAGCTAATTCAGCCATTTTAGAATGTCTCCAAGAAAGTTCTTAATCTTGATATTCTACAAATATACAAATAGAATTGGAAGTACACAGCCTCTGTAGAAATCTCTGACTTTACCAAAAAATCCAGGAAATTGATACTAGATTCCAGTTTATTTCTGGCCTTAGTCCAGCAACAGTGGGGGTCTCACAAATCCACCACATGTCCCTTAACATTTTGTACCCAAGTGAAATTAGATATAAAGGAATTTTAAAGTAGAGCCTTGGGATTGATTCAATTCAATAACCGTTTATGTAGGTAAAGAGGGAATTGCTTAACATATGTAGCAACAATTTAAATCATATCCAATAATATATTTTAAAGTTACCTTAAAGAAGGGAAAATTCCAAAAGAAAGTAAAATCTTACAGAAATAATTTTCATGTAATGAAAAAGATGTCAATATTTATGGACCAGTTCAAAAGCCTTAATAACTCTATAATGCCTTTATAAAGATAATGAAATGGAAATGGTAGTCTGATAATTTTCTGTAGGAGACTATATTTTTATATTACCTAAATCAGTGGAGAGCTACAAGGAATATAAAATTCTTTATTGTTTCTTTTTTTACATTTTATAAAACTGTGGCAAACAGGATTAAGTGACTTACACGGTGTCACAGATACTTTTTAGTAAGTATCTGAAGCTGGATTTGATTTCAGGTAGAGAAATCTTCCTGACTCCAGGTCTGGGACTCTATCCACTATACCACCTTGTTGTCTTACACAGGTGTATGTGTACATGCATATATGTACACACATGCATATAAACATTATATACACACACACACAAAGATATCTATAGAGATGGAAAAAGAGACACAGAGAGAAAAAAAGAGAGAGAGAGATGAGACAGTGGTAAAAATAGATTAATGGTTGCCCACAGCATTGAGAAGTTAGATAATTTGTCCAAGACTAATGTATAATAAAATAATTAATAAAATATTAGTATACTAAAGCAATATGTTCAATATTTTTATGCCATCCTTTTTTTTTTTCCTAGCCCAATATCTGATGAATGACCATAGATACCATGAATAAGGCCCTGTAGTGTTTTAGTACAATAGTAAAAAATAAAAGCAGAGTTGATATCCACACCAAGAAAATCCATTTAGGTAATGCAAACATTTATTAAGTGCCTAATAAATGCCAGGGACTGTAGTAAGGACTGGAGATAATAATACAAAGAATAAAACAATTTTTACCCTCAAGAAATTTACATTCTAATGAAGAATGAAAACAAGGGAAACTCTGAATGCTACCACAATATGTCAGAATTGGAAGGGACTTCAGAAGTAATCTCATTCAATATTTTTATAGATAAGATTAAATCTAAAAATCTTCAGTCTGTAGGAATGTCTCCCTATCTCATGAGACATTCACTTTTGAATACTTCCAATTGTTTAGAAATTTATAGTTTATTCTGAAAAACAAAAACAACCTTTCTATTGTTTCTTCAAAGGGATTTATGTAAAAATTGATATGAGAGAATAAAATAAACTTGTGAAATTACTTTCAAATATATATTATCAATTATAAATAAGAATTTCTAATAATATGAACATTTTTTTAAAAGATGAAGTTATTGTTTCTATATTTTGAGAAGTGTCTCATTTAGTAGGACTTGTGGGATCAGGTTCCAGTGTGGTGAGATATGGTATGCTTTTTTTTTTCTTTTCTTTTTTTAAATAATAGCTTTTTTATTTTCAAAATATTTCCAAAGATAATTTTCAACATTCACCCTTGCAAAACCTTGTGTTCCACAATTTTCTCCCTCCCTTCTCCTTACTCCCTCCAAGCAATAAAATATATGTTAAACATGTCATTCTTTTCTACAAATTTCCACAATTATCATGCTGCACAAGAATAATCAAATCAAAAAAGGAAAAAAAAAATGAGAACGAAAACAAAAAGCAAACAAGCACCAACAAAAAGGATGAAAAAAACTATGTTCTGATCCACATTCAGTCCTCCCAGTGCTCCTTCTTGATGCAGATGGGTCTCTCCTTTATAAATCCATTGGAATTGCCCTGGATTACCTCACTGTTGAAAAGAGCCGTGGCCATCAGAGTTGATCATATGAAATGCTCTTAATTTCTCTCATAATATCTAAAATTTATGCAGCACCAGAGGGTCCAGAATAGAAAGTTCTTTAAGATGGGGCTTTCTAATCCAACTTTCATGCCAATAAACGATTTTTTTTCTCCTTTCCTGGCTAGAGCTTAACTTTCATTCCCATTTCTGATGTAGAGAATTCAGAACCCTTTCCTTTCTCCTCCTATATTCTCAAATATATTCCTCTTCTCTCACTTATGGTAGGTTAACATCACTTCCTAAAGCTCTTAAAGTTTTTACCACTTGACCTTGCTAAACCTTCCAGCCTGAAATTGATTGTAAATTTAGGACTCCTGCACTTTCTCCAGCCAGCCTGCAGTTTAACCTTTTTATATGTGTTATCATTTCCATTTTGAGGATGTGATTCTTGAGGATAAAGACAATCATTATTCTTTTTTTCATCTTGAGTGGCACATTATAAACACTTAATAAATGCTTTTTGTTTTCATTCACTTAGAAATTAATCTATATGAAAGACACTTTTGTTAATCTTTCACTTTATTTTGTTGGGGTGGTTGTATAGATGTGTGTGCTTGTTATTTTAAGAATAAGCAACTACAGTGATATGCTTAAGCTCTATATTCTTTAGGAATTAATGAGTCTCTCTTTAAACTATTCAAAAGAAATGAAAGAGCTTATTTGTTGGTTCATTCAATGAATGAAATTAGCCTATCTGCTGGAAAGTTTATGATTTCTTTAAAGGCTTATTTTGTGGTTGTTAAATTAGGGGCACACTTGTAACATCAAAATAAAATTAAATAGTATAGTATTCAAAATATATAATGCTTAAAGTAAAGATGTTTTCTACTAATGCCAAAGTAAAACTAAATTGTATTTCCCCATTCAGAAGCAGAATTCTGCTCTTGGAATTTTTTTTTTCTTTTAATTCATGTAATTCAATTTTCATATAAAATTTCTTGCAAGTAAAGCCAACAGATATTATTAAATGTTTTTCTTCTAAAAGGACCACCAGAAAACTGGGACAACTCAAATACAATCTGTGATTTCATTAATTTGGAATGTCTCTATAACAATTCATATTATCAACCATCCCTATCTATCTAATCATGCTTTGCTACTGAGATTTTTATCTACACCCTCAAAAAATGTCTTCACAGATCAACACAAAATGATAGAGAGCTCTCTTTCTCTTTTTTGAGACAAAACAAGAAAGCAATAATGCAAGTTTTGATTTAAAATTAATTCCCTTTATTTGTCCTCCACAGATGAAAAAACATGCAACACTTCAATTATAATAATAAAAAAATATACACACATGCAAAATGGTTTCAATTTAAGAAATATTTTCTAATTTCTAATATTTCTTTAGTGTTATTTTTAGTATTTTAGATGTGGAAAATGAGGCTTAGAGAGAGGAAGAAACTTAATGAAAATTAGATTGCTATCAAGTACCAGAATTTTAAATTAAAGTATTCCAACTCTCCTTGATCTTCTTTCCTTTGTATCTTACTATGTCAAATCTGGACAGGGGCATTGGGAACAGAAGATTGATTATTTAATAGTTTCACTGCTTATTAGAATGCAAAATTCAAGTAGCAAGTTCGAACAGAAAGAAATATGAAAGTGTAGTAGTCAGAAGTCCTGTGTTCTTGTCTTGATCTGCAAATTAATGGCTACATGATCATGACCAAGTACTTAACATTCACCAGATTCATATTCTTTATCCTGTAATATTGAAGTTATGGGAAGTCTCAATGTAAATGATTTCTTATGTTCAACTGAAGGAGTATAGCTTCTAGGGAAATAGAGCAGTGATTGGGGTAAGGGAAGGGGGGTAGGGGGGGGCGTTTCTGTTCTGGTAATCTGATTCCAAAATTCTCTGGTTTTGCCCTCTCCGCCCCCAACCTAGGATGTTATTGTTCTGACAATCTGATTCAGGCATAGCTTCAGGCCTCAGGGTAGTCCAACAGATCAAATTCCTGAGACAATAGTCAATAGACCACTCCTCAGTTCATTGTTAACTGATAGATAGATATTCTGTGGTCAAGGATAACCAAATTCCTGAGAACACTCCCCTGACCTACCTTTGGGCCATAGACTTAGCAGTAATTTATAGAAAGATGGATAAATAGGTCTCTTTGCTTCTGTTTCTTTGCTAATTTCTTCTTCTTCTCTTTTTCCTGAAGCAATTGTGTTAAGTGTCTGACAGCAGATTTGAACTCAGGTCCTCCTGACTTCAGGGCTGTTGCTCTAGCCACTTCACCACCTAGCTGCTCCTTCTTTGTTAATTTCTTTTGGAATTTAACTCCCTTGTAATACAATTACAATTACAAGTCCTTTACCCCTTGACAAGGACTTGGGCTCAAGCCTGCAAATTCTTTTGAGACACTTTGCAACACCAGTCTGTTACCCCAAATTGTTGTGGTCACCTTCACAACCTCAACACTAGCATTGACATTCTAAGATCTCAAAAACATTTTTTCAAGGTTTCCTATTTCAATTAATAGAAGGGTGCAATATAATAGGTGACATAAGGTGCTTTAAAAGTCTCTTTATTGATTTAATGCAATTTGATTATAAAAGGCACCCTGTAATCTAGGCAATCCAAGACATATATTCAAAATCCTTAGTAATCAAAGAAAGTTGAGGCTAAGAGTTCAAATTACTTTAAAAAGGTGATTTAGCAGCTAAGTAGCAAAGTAAGTTGTTGAATCAGGTATTTTACTGCCAAGTTTAGGCGGGGTTTTGCTCTTTGCATATTAAATTTTGTCAAACTCTAGGAAAATGAACTTTCCAATATCTATATAAAAATTTGGAATACAGTATCAGGACTGGGTTGGTTGTCAGTGAATTGTATGTGGATGAAATGGAAAAACAGGTAAATCACAACAGCCATAATAAATTTCTTCATTCCAAGAATGTTAAAGGCATATGTCTTTCTAAAAACTTTATTCTGCAGGATATTTTGCTGAATTTCAATCACTAGAGTTACAGAGAGACTAGATGAGTGCTTAAGGAAAAAGCATAGCTTGGTGTTGAAGGGAGAATCTCCTATTGGGGGAAAATATAAATTGGTCTTATGGGAAACTTAATTAAGCAGGATTGTAGGAGGTGTAATATAGGCCTTTGGGCAGAATACACTACATTACTGAAAGTAGAAAAACCTTTGCAATCACATTTAATTTTTAAATGAAATGGTGTTTCAGAAGTTTTAAAGGTTAAGATGATAGATGGTTTTGCAGTCAGTGTGAAGGTGAATGAGTCAGTCTAGCCATTATCCAAAAGACAAATCAAGCAGCTGGAGTAAATGAAAATTGTGTAATAGGAAAAACTTATGTGACAAAAGAAAGGACATGAAAAGGAAGAGTAAAATGAGAAACAGGAATGATAGGAACAGTAATTTTGATTTTATGCAAAATAAACTTTTATATATTTATATATTTGCAATATATGTATATATATACTGTTAACATTCAATAAAGTCATTTTCATTAATTGCTTCAAAAACTGTACTAGGTGCTAATTGGTCTTTATAGTAATCACACTGAACTTCAAGTTTGCAATCTTTAAAATAGTGATAATATATAGTACATATTCACAGTTTTAAGGGTTAATTAAGTACCATGCATGAAACACTTGGAAAATGTTTAAGTATGTATATAAAATAGAATTTATATATGTATATATACATGAATGTGCATTTATTACTCAATTATTATGATGCATTAAAATAAGTTCATTATATGTTCATGAATGTGTGTGTATGTGTGTGTGTGGTGTGTGTGTGTGTGTCTGCATCTGTGTGTGAGTATGGTGTTTTCAACTGTTTATTAGGGAAAAGGACATTCAACAAAGAGACTTGTTCTCAGAACTGGTAACAATAGGTAAAATAGATATAGAGTGAGCCCCTTTAATTTTATTGTATCATTTGGTCGTTTCAACAGTTCTTTATTTTAGATATTACTATAGATATTGCTACTCCCATTTTTCAGATGATAAATGTGATAATCAGAGAGATTAGGTAACTATCAAAGATAACTATAAATGCATAAGTTAGGATTTCAAACCATGCTGCTAAATGGATTCACAAGATAATTTGAATTTATCAAATATTAGAGAAGGCATACTAAAAACAAACCATTCAACAATGTAATTCCTTTTAAAGTAGTTGATAAGTGACTATGTTTTCAAAAGTTAATAAACATTTACTAAATCTGCTGTTTGCTAAAATCTGTACGAAGTATTCACAAAGTTTTTATAGTTGTTAGCTGATAATATGATGTACCAATGGACTAAGATGCAAACAACAAAATAAAACACACACTCACACTAAATATATTATTTCTAGTACAGCAAAAATGGTAGTAAAAAACTGAAGGAAGATAAATCTAAAAAGTCAGAGAGTATTTGCTCTTTCTGAAGAAGAACAGACTGGCCTCAGTCTCTAGGGAAATCACTGTGAACATTTTGTAACTAGAAATGAAAAAAAAAATTCTACTATACACACACACACATGTATTTGGGGAAGGGAAAAGAGAAGGGAAAAATTTTTTCTAGATATTCTTTTGACCTCTTTATGATATCAGAAAGTGTACTGAAAGAAGCTAAATCCTTGGGTCTGTGCATCTCCTGATATTCCCAACTTTCTAAAAAAGACACTAGGCAAGATAGAGTAATGAAAAAAAAAAGTTAGACAGACTAATTCCTATTTAAAATGAGAATCTGTCAACTAAGAATGGAAAACAAAACAAAACAAAACAGTCCTGTCCAGTTGCATAGTTGCTTGTGTATATATATATATATAAAGTAAGTAAGAGATATGGATGTAAGTTACATTTCCAACCCACCACAAATTTTCCTAAGTGCAAACAAGATTTGGTCATCTCTCCTACCATTTCAGAGAGTGAAAATAACTCTGTAGTATTCTAGGACTCCTCATAACATATGTTTGAATCATAACTTAAAAGTGATCCAGAAATAGTCTTTTATTTTCATTAGTTTCATTTCAAAATGAATTGCAATCATCCCTATTATGCCTTTGTGTCTTCCCTTTTAAAATGGGTAATGCTAGATAGATACTCATTGTAGTAACTGTCTGAGAGAAGTTTGTTTCTGAGAATATATTGTATCAAATTAATTAAAGTGACTGAAATTTGTGGAAGATATGTTTATACCTGACACCACTCATCTATTATCAAGTAGATGACTAATGTACAAGTGCATTTTTAATAAAATATTTACACAACAATTTAGACATCCATGTGGGTTAAAAAATAATAATAATAATCATGCTTAAATAACAGTCCGGTTATATACACTTATTGTGTATCTAATTTATACTTTAATATATTTAACATCTACTGGTCATCCTGCCATCTAGGGGAGGGGATGGGGAGAAGGAGGGGAAAAATTGGAAGAAAAGGTTTAGCAATTGTTAGTGCTGTAAAATGCATATAACTTGTAAATAAAAAGCTATTAAAAAAAAATAATCATGCTTATAGGATGACTGGGATTTATCTAACAAAATACAAAATCTTTGGAGAGTTAGATCTCTCCAAAGGTTTTATGACTCTAAGTTCAATATTCTTTATAATATAGCATTCTGCCCAATTTTAACTTCCTATTTTTTTCTCTCTTCCATCACATTAAAAAAAAAATCATTATCTAAGAAAACTTTATCTTTAAAATATGTACAATTACAAAAAGGAAAAAAAAACAAAATAATTATAATCTCTAAAATAAAACTTTTCAGATTAATAAAAAGTCTAAAGGAAAGAGTTCTGGGTAATTGATAATAAATTAATTATTCTACCAAATAATAAGTGGATGAGCATTGATCTCAGTAACAAAAAGACAAACAAAGCAAACAAAAAAACCCTGGAGATCATTGAATAATTAAATACCTTTGGAAAAGTGGGTACTCCTGACTGGTGGAGTTCAACCCTGATTGGTGAACAGTTTTTGAAGGGTTAGATATAAATGAGGATGTGAACTAAAAGTCTTCAGCTTCTCCTACTGAGAACATGGTGACTTGATCATGACACTCAACCATGACAGCAATATGGACAAAGGCATTCATCTCCACCAAGCCCACTGCTGTTGAACATTTAGGAAGTTTCAAGAATGTAAGCTTAATCTTTTAGGGCTGGAATTCACGCAGATAAAATTTATTTGCACTTTAATCAGAGGTAAATTCTGCTAGTTAAGTGGGGTCTTGCCCAAGATTGAGAGAATATTACTAGATATTTAGGCCAATCTCATTATCAGTTCTGTCTTTCAAATATTTACTTTCAGACCCTTACTGGACCCTGAATAAGAAAATAAAAAAGAAAACCTTCAATTCTACCTTAGTTTTTTTAATAATAGAAAAATAATTATTTCTCTTACATTTAAATCATTGCTGGATTTCAAATAGAAAGAAAATAAAAACTTTGAAATTTGACTTAATTATTACAAGCCAATTCAAATTAACTGGATGGGATATGTTTAGAAAATAGTAGGATAAGGGACAACTAGATGGCACAGTGGATAGAGTATCAACCTTGGAATCAGGAGAACCTCAGATACTTCACACTTCTGAACTGTATGATCCTGGACAAATCACTTATTCCAGTTGCCTTCAGAAACAAAAATTAACAACAAAGCAAATGAAAGTAAAGTATATGGAAAAAACTTCAGGACATTGAGCAAGGAAGACTAGTTTTAAATATTACTTTAGTCTGTTTATATTGTTTAATCACAAATAAGACTAAGCCCTTTGACAATAAGATTCTTCACCCACAAAATTGTGGCTTTAATTTCTTCATCTCAAAATTTTCTGTTCATATCCTTTGACCATTTATTAATTGTGAATGACTTATATTCTTATAAATTAGATTTAGTTCTCCATATATTTTAGAAATGAGACCTTTATCAGAAACACAGGCTATAAGAATTATTCTCCATCTTTCTGCTTTCCTTCTGATCTTAGTTGCATTAGCTTTGTGCAAAAAAAATATATATATATATTTTTTTGAATTAAATATATATATACATTTAATTCAATGTAATCAAAATTATCCATTTTGCATTTTATAATGTTTTCTGTCTCCAATTTGATCACAAATACTTGCTTTCTCCATAGATCTGACAAATAAACTATTGCTTGTTCTCCTGATTTCCTTAGGGTAATGACCTTTATGTCTAAATCATGTACCCCTTTTAACCTTATCTTGGTATATGGTATAAAATGTTGGTATATACCTTATTTCTGTCATATCATTTTCCCTATAATTGCTTCTTATCCAAGAAAATGAAGTCTTTGCTTTTACTGAACAGTAGATTATTAGATATATTTGAAACTGTGTCTTGTGTACCCAAGCTATCCCAATGAACCAACACTCCATTTCTTAGCAGCACCAAATAATTGTGATGGTTGCTAGTTTATACCATAGCTTAAATCTGATATCAATAGCCAACCTTCATTTGCGTTTTGTTCATTAATTCCCTTGATCTTTTGCCCTTCCAAAACTATTTTGTTATTATTTTTTTCCTAGCTCTGAAAAAAATATTTTTGATAATTTAATTGGAATCAATAAATTAATTTAGATAGAAATGCCATTTTTTATTAAATTAGCTGGGCCTACCCATGAGCAATTGATATTTTAAAATTGTTTATATCAAATTTTATTTGAGTGAAAATTATTTTGTAATTATTCATAAAATCCCTGTGTTTGTCTTGGCAGGAAGACTCCCAAATATTTTATATTATCTATAGTTATTTTAAATAGATTTTCTCTATCTCTTGCTACTATATTGTATAAATAGAAATACTAATGATTTATGTGAATTTATTTTATACCCTGTGACTGCTAAAGTTGTTAATTATTTCAAGTAGATTTTAGTTGATTCTCTAAGCATACCACTATATCATCTACAAAGAGTGATAACTTTGTTTATTCATTGCTTATTCTAATTCTTTCCATTTCTTTTTTTTCTCGTTGCTTTAGCAATATTTAATATTTCTAATACAGTATTAAATGATAGATAATGAGAATTGTTGCTTCACTCATTGAGAAGACTTCATCATTATATATAATGCTCTCTGACTTGCCCTTTAGAGACTTCTAAGCCTTGAGATCATGTGACTTTCTGCAACCTGGGGCCAAGACCTGATCTCCCAGAGCACTGGGAATAAGGATCACATGATTTAGGCTTAGTCTCATAGACTAGTCTCATAGCCAATCAAAATTTGTGAAGTGGTATGTCAGAGTTGTCTTAATTTGCATTTTTCTAATAAGTAGTGATTAAGAGCATTTTTACATGACTAGAAACGGCTTTAATTTCATTATCTGGCAATAGTCTTCATATCCTTTAACCATTTATAAATTAGAGAATGGCTTGAATTCTTTTTTTTTTAATTTTAATTTTTTAATTTTTAATAGTTTTTTATTTACAGGTTATATGTATGGGTAACTTCCCCTCCTTCCCCTCACCCCCTACCCCAGATGGCAGGATGACCAGTAGATGTTAAATATATTAAAATATAAATTAGATACACAATAAGTATACATGACCAAACCATTATTTTGCTGTACAAAAAGAATCAGACACTCAGATGTTGTACGATTAGCCTGTGAAGGAAATAAAAAAATGCAGGTGGGCATAAATATAGGGATTGGGAATTCAATGTAGTGGTTTTTAGTCATCTCCCAGAGTTCTTTCTCTGGGCGTAGCTGGTTCAGTTCATTACTGCTCCATTGGAAATGATTTGGTTCATCTCCTTGCTGAGGATGCCCAGGTCCACTAGAACTGGTCATCATATAGTATTGTTGAAGTATATAATGATCTCCTGGTCCTGCTTGTTTCACTCAGCATCAGTTCGTGTAAGTCTCTCCAGGCCTTTCTGAAATCATCCTGTTGGTCATTTCTTACCGAACAATAATAAATGTCCATAATATTCATATACCACAGTTTATTCAGCCATTCTCCAATTGATGGGCATTCACTCAGTTTCCAGTTTCTGGCCATTACAAAGAGGGCTGAATGGCTTGAATTCTTACAAATTTGAGTCAGTTCTCCATATGTTTTAGAAATGGAACCTTTATCAGAAACACTGGCTATCAATTTTTTTTTTCCAGCTTTCTGCTTCCTTTTAATTTTTGTTGCATTGATTTTGTTTGTGCAAAATCTTTTTTAATTTAATGTAATTAAAGTTGTCCATTTTGTATTTCATAACTTTCTTTGGCCATAAATGTTTTTTTTTTTCTCTGAGAGATAGAGTATCCCCTTTCTCCTTGAACCCCTCTTTGCTCTGTTTGTAGAACATCACTTTCTACTGGTTTTTCTCCTACCTATCAGACCACTACTGGTTTTTTGTCCTTTATTCAGGTTATATCTTCTCACTGGAGGTATTTCACAGTTTTCTACCCTGGGTCCTCTTCTCTTCCTCATCTATTCTATTTTACTTACTAATCTCAACTTCCAAGGAATTTTACTACCATGTCTTTGCTAATAATTCTCAAATCTACTTATCTTACCCTAAGCTCTCTGTTGACTTCCATTCTTATATTTCTAACTATCTTTTAGACATCTTAAATTAAATGTACAGTAGACATTTCATACTCAACAAATTGGAAATTGATTTCATTATCTTTCCCCCTAACTCTCCCCACTCCTAACTTCCTCATTTCTGTCAAAGGTAACACTATCCTCCAAATTCTTCAGGTTTACAACCTCCAAGTCATCATGGACTTTTTCTTCTCTCTTACACTCAAAATATGTAATATATTGTCAATACTTACTAGTTTTACTTATAATATATTTCCTGTATGTTGCCTTTTCTCTTCTGACACTACCAATATTTTATACAAGCCCTCACCAACTCACACTTCACTGCCACAAGTTTCTGCCCACTCCAATCCATCCTGTATAGCCAAAAAAGTGATTTTTCTGAAATAGAGATCTCAACATGTCACAGACCCCTTGATTAATAAACTCCAGTGGCCCCCTATTGCTTTTAGAGTCACACACATGCTTTTATTATTAATATTCAATTTAATTTTAATATTCAATGTCTTTCATTACTTTTCTTCCCTTCTCATTTCCTACATCTTTCTTCCCACCACTTACTTTTTAATCAAATGATACTGACCTCCTTGCTATTACTCTAACAAGACATTTCATCATTCATCTCCAAGTATTTTCTAGTTCTTCTATGTCTGGAATACACTTCTTCCTGTTAGACCCTGGTTAATAGGGCATAGCCCAGTCTTCCTGGTGCCCACCCCCCAACCCCACTTCTTGCAATTAGATCTGGAAGAAATGAATTTGAAAGAAATCTCTAAACTTTGAGGCACTAACTCCCTTCACATACCATTCTGACACAATGAAAGAGAGCAGATAAAATATTGTCCAGGTACCTGCCTTCCTGACTCTATCCTTGTCCAAGATTGTCCTGACCTCCCTTAGAACTTGAGTTGTAACCCACTACCGCTCTGTCTCCTGTCTTTGACAAGACATCCGGTTATGTTTTACTATCTTTCCTCCTGTCTTGTCAAGGCAAGACAGTCTCTACTCATCTCTGTATCATGATACTACAATTCACACCTCTGCCTGCCATTGTACTTGGCTTTCTTTAAGTCTCAATTAAAATCCTTTCTTTTACAGAAAGTCTCAATTCTCCTTAATTCTACTGCTTTCCCTCTCAATTATTACTTCTTCAGTATATAGAAACTATGTGTGTACATGTACACACATATAAGTTATGTGTGTACACATGGTTATGATATACATAAATACATGTGCATACATATGAGCACCTGTGTGTATAAATACTTAATTTCAACCAGAACAAACCTACCTCTAATCTGTGGGTGGCTGAAGCAAAACAAAGTAGTCCCTAGATAGTGTAGAGTCAGAATACAAAGTATATTGTGTTCAAAGTAAGAAAAATGGCTAGCAAGGAAGGACACATTTGCTAGAACCACATCTCTATTAGGAAGGAACTGAGAAATTTGGGGTCATCTTAATATTTATATCTATAGCAATGCAGTGAACAGTGGCCGAATACAATGAGAGATAACAAAACATTTCTTTAAACAATATTTCTCTGACTCTCATTGATTGGTCAGCAATCAGTCCCAGGCCAGGCCCTACTTGGTCATTGTTTGGGTCATATTAACTCAGAGTGAATGTAAATAGCAATCTCTTCAATTTTGGCCAGATCCTTTAGATCTTCCCTGCCCACCTTAATTTATTTAGTTTTTAGGTTTTTTTTTTTTTTGTTTTGTTTTTTTCCCCAATTAGGTGAAAGAGGCCACTCTTTACCTCAATAGCTACATAGTCTTAATCTCTGAATGTGGTCTCAGTGAAACTGAAACCTGTTGAAGACTTTAACTTAAAAAGGCCAAGGTCTCCCTATTGCATCTAGAATCATCTCCAGTAGTCCAGATCTGTATCTGGCCCAGATGTCTCTAGAGGGGAAAATGAGGTAGGTCACTTTCCATAGTCCTCTCTCACTATTCAATTCATTTGCATGTCATAGCATCACCTCCCTGATGTCATGTCCCCCTTGAACAATGAAGTACCAACAATAACAACAACAACAATGTGATAAATTTGATTTATAGCAGGGCTTCATGATCAGAATATAGGTATTATAGGTGCTTGTAAAAACTCAGAGACCACCTGATATTGGTGTGAAAGAATTCTGGAATGTTGCTGTGACTTAGGTCATCCAGAAGGTGAGTGCAAAAGATTGTTTTTATGCTAGGCTTATGGCACAGCCTGGTTGCTGGCTCTTAACTTCATTAAACGGGGTGTTTCCTAATATCTTGACAAATGTCTAAAAGTTTCTAGTACATAGTTCCATACTTGGCACACAGGTGCTTAATATATATTTATTGGCTGATCCTCAAGATATATCAAGTCTTATAATCAAACATTTTATCTTAATCTAAACAAAATGAGTATCATACACACCTTCCTCTTCTGGTTTGTTCTGGTGTTTTGTACCCCCCCCCCACCATCACCATAATGAATGAAAAAATAATATCTTACCAAGAGCTCCACTGATGAATGCAGGAAAGATTTATTTTACATTTTTGCAAGAATGGGTGCCTGAGTAGATACATCTTTGAAACTCCAAAAGCAAAATTTTATCTTTTATCCTGAAATACAGATCTCTGCCCTGATTCCTCATTAATTGAAGGTTACAGAAGTTATAGGACATGAATCTCCGCTCATTACATATCCAGGGCCTGTCCCCAATGGAGGTTACATTTTTTTGGGGAGAAGATAAACTCCACTCTTGATTATTCTTTGATGTCCTTGTAGGTTTCATTTTTCTAATTTAAGTTCCATATCTCCAATTTGATTTTCATAACAGTGGAAACTAAAATCACAATAAATCAGTAGTACATTAGTCATATATAGGAACATGCTGCAATGTTTTTTTTATTTTTTATTTTTTGCAGATTCTAATTAGATTCCTTTAGAAATATAGTAATCCATATTATAAAATACCTCTATACGCAAGTTTGAGCTTTTCTTGTTTCATTGTTTCATTGTACTGACATTTTTACCCTGCAGGTATTGATAGGTAGTGATTTTTATTTCTACCATGTCCAAGAAATAGAGTAAGAATGATATGGCTGATAAAGCTAATGATGTTAGTTAGGAGAACACTAGATGTTGGGGGTTGCATCCAGGACCCCATCAAGAAGATATAAGGGCATGAACATACTAATTAGTGGAGTCGGGATTAGCAATTGTGTCTTCTTGATCTGGAGTCAAAGAAATTGTTCTAATGTGTATGATCTTTGACAAATCACTAACCATCACTGAATATACTTTTTCTTCTGTAAAATGAGGCAGTTCTATATAAGGACTTTCAAAGTTCCTTCTAGCCTCAGTATCCTACTGCTTTTTTTGAATGATATTGACTTTTCCATTAATCAACCAGGTTACCCAATTGTATTTAAATTAAGCACAATTAGTTGCTGTATATAATATGGTAAATGGGAAATTTGTGTATTTTGAACATTAGAAAAATTAACTCAAATGCACAAAGGTATTAAATATATATAGATATATATTTGTTGTTGCTGTTCATTTGTTTCAGTCACATCTGACTCTTTCTGACATCTTTTTGGGTTTTCTCAATAAAGCTAAAGGAATGGTTTGCCAGATCATTTTATAGAGGAGGAAACTGAAGTAGTGTTAACTGACTTGCTCCGGGTCAATAGCTAGCAAGTATCTAAGATCACATTTGACCTCAGGTCTTCAAGACTTCAGGCCTAGCATAGCACCCTATCCACTCTGCTATCTAGTTGCCCCACTGTTATTTTATACTAGTGTTATTTTGTATATATCTGCAATTTAATTGTTATAGGAAACTTTTAGGAGCAATCTTCTCATTACTGAAGCACATCATCACCTCCTTTGGAATTTTTACTCTTAGAGATTTGCCTAAGGCTCTATGAGAGAAAAGGACTTACTCTGAGTCACACAGCTAGTATCTCTGTTTTTTTTTTTTTTTTTTCTTATTCCAAGGCCAGCAATCCACTACACTATAAATGCCTGTCTCTCTTCATTAAATCTTCACTTCTTTTTGTACTATATAGGGATATTTTCAAATGTGAAAATTGGTACAAAAATGAGGTATCATTGAAAAATCATCTATAAAATCACATTCAGGTACATGACTTAGAAATCTTCTAAGTTTTAACAATGCATATTGGTAAAAAGATTTATTGAGGCATAAAAGGAACTCTGATTAATGTAATAATCATCCACTATTCCAAAAGACTAATAGTGACTCAAAGTATCTTTCCTGAAAGAGATATGAAAATATATAAATGCATAATGAAATCTTTTTGAAAATTAAAAAAAAGTAAAGAAAAAGAATATGGCCAATATGACAGTTTAATTTATTTGATTTATTTGAATATATATATATGTATATATTTAATTTATTTCAATATATATATATTACAGTGATAGATGGATGATGTTGTGAAGAGTGTTGAGTCTGAACTTAGAAAGACATGGGTTCAAATTCAGCCTCAGATATTTCATAGCTGTATGACTCTGGGCATGTCTCTTAATCTTATTTACCTTAGTTTCATCATTATAAAATAAAGGAAATGGAAAAATGCTATAGAATCTTTGCCATGAAAATCTCAAAAGGGTTTAGAACATTTGAACATGACTGAAAATGACTAAATGATATTT
The DNA here is from genome assembly GCF_902635505.1 of Sarcophilus harrisii. Lineage (NCBI taxonomy): Eukaryota > Metazoa > Chordata > Mammalia > Dasyuromorphia > Dasyuridae > Sarcophilus > Sarcophilus harrisii. The sequence continues at coordinate 594,583,366 of NC_045426.1, read as the reverse complement.
GTCATATATTTTTTTAAATTTTGTTTTGCTTTTTCAATTAGAAGTGAGGAGTAAGAGAAAATAATCATAGTTAATTTAACAAAGTGTATTTACATAATACATATATGTATACATACATATACACATGTATGTATACAATATGTTACAAACGTACACATATTGAATAACCATATATGCATGTGCATATGCATTTATGTATAGTATACATATACATATAATGAACACATACATATATTCACATATACATCTATATTTCTATGCATATATATAACTTCTTATACATATCTATACCTATATATATATATATATATATATATATATACAAACACATATATTTATACTTATCTCTATATATTATATATTTGTATCTCTCTCTCTTTCTCTTTCTCTCTCTCTCTCTCTTTCTCTCTGTGATTTCTATAGAAAGGCCAGGTAATAACAGATAAACATTTGTGTGGTACAATCTTGTGTAAAAAAACAAGTAAGGATGACTAAAACATCAAATTCTTTTAAATTGTAATAAATAGAAGGATGAAAGAATTGATAAGAAATCTTAATGGAGTTGATTAAAAAAGTGTCATTGGCAACCAGACAGAAATATGCAATTCTTCTATTTAATCTGACTTGGAAAATGAATTCTGAACTATAAGTGATAGAATGAAAATGACTAAATTATTGAAACCTAAATTAAGTTAAGACAAAATAAGCATACCTACCTGTTTTCATTTGCATCAGATTAACTATACATCTTTAGAAACTAAAAAATAAAATCAGATATGATTATGTAGTCATTGTTACTTATATTTGAAAGATCATGAAAATGGTAGAAGTGCCAAAAGATTGGAAAAGTTTAAATATGTGTTTGTTTTTAAGATAGTAGAAAAAATCATGTAATTTACCTGGATTATAATTTTCAAAAAGTATCAAAAAATTCTTGACAATATAATTCATATAATTGTTTTGGAAAATGGGAAAACAATCACACAGTCCCATGCACATCCCTTCAAAACTTATTGTATGATTAGACCTAGAGAAGATTTGTTATTAGTTCAATATCAACAATATCAGGAAATGACTAGATAGTTCAGATGGATAGAGCACTGCGCTTAGATTTAGAAATATGTGGAATTCAAATCTGGCCTCAGAAACCCGGACAAGTCATTTAATCTGTGTTTGCCTAAACCACTGAAAAGGAAATGGCAAACCAATCCAGTATCTTTGAAAGAGTGAATAACAAGTCAGTAACATCACAGGAAGTCATGAGGGGAGTATTTCAGAGATCCATTCTTGAGACTTCACTACTTTAGCATTTTATTATGACTTAGACAAAAGTATAGATTATATACTCATCAGATTTGTAGATGACTCAAATTTGAGTGGTAAAACTAACTCACTGACATTTGGAATTCAAAAGGACTGTGACAGAATAGAGATTAAGCTGAAAATAATAATGTTACATTTAGTTGGAATAAATGAAAAATCTTATACTTTGGTACAAAATAATATCAGCTTTATAAGTTCAAGATGGGTAGATCATGGTTCAATAGAAGTTTCTCTGAAAAAGACTTTGATGTTTTAATGAAATCCAAACATATGACAGTAATGTAAATTGACAGATTCAAAAGTTAATGACATCTTGAACTGTATAAAGTAAATTATAAATGTCAAAAATAGGAAATGGTAATTTTTATTTCCCTTTGCCCTCCTTATGCATCTGGAGTATTGTGTTCACTTTTGGGGGTCACAGTTTAAGAAGGATAGTAGTGTCCAGAGGAAGGCAACCAAGATGAAGAGCCCTGAGTCTATGTTATATAAGGATCAATTGCAGGAACAGAGCAAATTTAGAATAAAAAAGAGGGAAAACTTGGGTGTTGTGTGACCCCATCTTTAGATATTTGAAGACCCATGAGGTTGAGAGGAAGAACCTTTGTTTGCCTTGAACTAAGTAGCCACTGAGAATCCTTATGACTTTTAAATTCCTTGTTTCTATTTTTTAAAATTCCTATAATTAAAGAAAACCTTTTAAGTTGTAACAGATTGATATAAGCTATTTGCACAGTGTGTGTTATACATAGTCATTTAGCAAATAATTGGTGATTGATTAAATTAATCTTGAGATGAAAGGATTGGTCCTTGAAATATCGATTGTTACAACCATAACTTTTCAACGTTGCATATCTGAATGTAGACTATATTTATCTCTTCATAAGGCAGCAAATCTATTTATGGATTAATGTAAGCCAAAGTGATTTTTTTCTCAATTTTATTTAATTGTTATGGAACAAATGACAAAGCTGATCTTAAATAAAATAACTCATGTAGTTATCTGATGAATTTGATAATTTATTATTGAATAAATATTTGTTTGTTGATTTATACATATAAACTTCTCCTAATGTTCCTAGATAGATAAGAAGAAAAAGAATGATTCATATTCTCTATCTCCTGTGGATAATGATATCGTTGGAATGGAAGAAAATGGTGGTTTCATTTTTGGTTTAAGAGTTCTTAAAATATCTAACCAGAGCATATTATACTCAGCAACTCCAGGAACCCTTTTCTAGCAAGCTGTTGTGATGTTCTTATTCATCATTTTCAACTTCAGATGAAGTTATGGCATAAAAAAGAGGAAAAGAAAACATGTTTTTTGATTGCCAACAACATACTTCTAAATACTAACATTTTTCAAAAACCATTATTGATTTTTAAAAATTCATATTTTGGAAGGAATTCTGAGTCCTATTTTTTCTAACACTGTAAAGCAGATACTTCCCCATACGCTCAAAAAATACAACTTATATCCCTTTAAAAATATGCTGCTGGAAAAAGCATTTGACAAAATCCAACATCCATTCCTATTAAAAACACTTGAGAGTATAGGAATAAATGGACTTTTCCTTAAAATAATCAGCAGCATCTATTTAAAACCATCAGTAAGCATCACATGTAACGGAGACAAACTGCAACCATTCCCAATAAGATCTGGAGTGAAACAAGGTTGCCCACTATCACTGTTACCCTTTAATATTGTATTAGAAATGCTAGCTTTGGCAATAATAGCTGAGAAAGAGATTAAAGGAATAAGAACAGGCAATGAGGAAACCAAATTATCACTCTTTGCCGACGACATGATGGTATACTTAGAGAACCCCAGAGATTCTATTAAAAAGTTATAAGAAATAATCCACAACTTTAGCAAAGTTGCTGGTTATAAAATAAACCCACATAAGTCATCAGCATTCTTATATATCACTAACAAAATCCAACAGTCAGAGTTACAAAGAGAAATTCCATTTAAAGTAACTACTGATAATATAAAATATTTAGGAATCTATCTGCCAAGGGAAAATCAGAAACTTTATGAGCAAAATTACAGACCACTTTTCACACAAATTAAGTCTGATCTAACCAATTGGAAAAATATTAAATGCTCTTGGATAGGGTGAGCAAATATAATAAAGATGACAATATTACCTAAACTAATCTATTTATTTAGTGCTATACCAATCAGACACCCAAAAAACTATTTTAATGGCCTAGAAAAAATAACAAGAAAATTCATATGGAAAAACAAAAGGTCAAGAATTTCAAGGGAATTAATGAAAAAAAAATCAAATGAAGGTGGCTTAGCTGTACCAGATCTAAAACTGTATTATAGAGCAGCAGTTACCAAAACCATTTGGTATTGGCTAAGGAATAGATTAGTTGATCAGTGGAATAGGTTAAGTTCAAGGGATAAAACAGTCAACAAATATAGCAACCTAGTCTTTGACAAACCCAAAGACCCCAGCTTTTGGGATAAGAACTTACTGTTTGATAAAAATTGCTGGGAAAATTGGAAACTAATATGGCAGAAACTAGACATTGATCCATACTTAATGCCGTACACCAAGATAAGGTCAAAATGGGTTCATGACCTAGGCATAAAGATTGAAATTATTAATAAATTAGAGGAACACAGGATAGTTTACCTCTCAGACCTGTGGAAGGGGAAGGACTTTATGACCAAAGAAGAACTAGAGATCATTACTGATCACAAAATAGAAAATTTCGACTATACCAAACTGAAAAGTTTTTGTACAAACAAAACTAATGCAGACAAGATTAGAAGGGAAGCAATAAACTGGGAAAAATATTTTTACAGTGAAAGGTTCTGATAAAGGCCTCATTTCCAAAATATATAGAGAATTAACTCTAATTTATAAAAAATCAGCCATTCTCCAATTGATAAATGGTCAAAGGATATGAACAGACAATTCTCAGATGAAGAAATTGAAACTATTTCTAGCCATATGAAAAGATGCTCCAAGTCATTATTAATCAGAGAAATGCAAAATTAAGACAACTCTAAGATACTACACACACCTGTCAGATTGGCTAAGATGACAGGAAAAATAATGATGATTGTTGGAGGGATGGGAAAACTGGGACATTGATTCATTGTTGGTGGAGTTGTGAACGAATCCAACCATTTTGGAGAGTAGTTTGAACTATGCTCAAAAGTTATCAAACTGTGTCATACCCTTTGATCCAGCAGTGTTACTACTGGGCTTATATCCCAAAGAGATTATAAAGAAGGGAAAGGGACCTGTATGTGCACGAATGTTTGTGGCAGCCCTTTTTGTAGTGGCTAGAAACTGGAAACTGAATGGATGTCCAGGAGTTGGAGAATGGCTGAATAAATTGTGGTATATGAATATTATAGAATATTATTGTTCTATAAGAAATGAGCAACAGGATGATTTCAGAAAGGCCTGGAGAGACTTACACGAACTGATGCTGAGTGAAATGAGCAGGACCAGGAGATCATTATATACTTCAACAACAATACTATATGATGACCAGTTCTGATGGACCTGGCCATCCTCAGCAACGAGATCAACCAAATCATTTCCAATGGAGCAGTAATGAACTGAATAAGCTACGCCCAGAGAAATAACTCTGGGTGATGACTAAAAACGATTACATTGAACTCCCAATCCCTATATTTATGCCCACCTGCATTTTTGATTTCCTTCACAAACTAATTGTACAATATTTCAGAGTCTGATTCTTTTTGTACAGCAAAATAACAGTTTGGTCATGTATACTTATTGTGTATCTAATTTATATTTTAATATATTTAACATCTACTGTTCATCCTGCCATCTGGGGGAGGGGGTAGGAGGTAAGAGGTGAAAAATTGGAACAAGAGGTTTGGCAATTGTTAATGCTGTAAAGTTACCCATGCATATAACCTGTAAATAAAAAGGCTATTAAATAAATAAATTTAAAATAAAATGCTGCTGAAGTGTTTCTATTGGACTTATATTTCAAATAGCTCTTAAAGGAAAGAAAGGGAGCCACATGTGCAAAAATATTTGTGGCAAGAAAGTGGAAACTGAGTGAATGCCTATCAGTTGTTAAATGGCTGAATAAGTTATGGTATATGAATGTTATGGGATATTATTGTTCTGTAACAAATGATTAGCAGGATGAATTCAAAGAAGCCTGAAGAGATTTACATGGACTGATAGTAAGTGAAATGAGCAGAACCAGGAGATCATTATGTACAGCAACAACATTATATAATGATCAATTCTGATGGATGTAGCTCTCTTCAACAGTGAAATGATTGAGATACATTCCAATGATTTTGTGATAAAGAGAGCCATCCACACCTAGAGAGAGGACTGTAGGAAATGACTGTGGTTCACAACATAGCATTTTCACTCTGTTTGTTGTTTGCTTGCATTTTTTCTTCTTTCTCATGTTTCCCCTGTTTGATTTTATTTTTATTGTATAAATATGTATGCTTACATTGATTTAACATATTTCTACCATATTTTAAGAAACAGACTTCTGGAAACTAGGCATTGACCCACACTTAACACCGTACACCAAGAAAAATCAAAATAGATTCTGATTTAAGCATGAAGATTGAGATTATAAACAAATTAAAAGTACATAGAATAGTTTACCTATCAGACCTTTGGTGGGAGAAGGAATTTGTGACCAAAGAAGAACCAGAGATTATTATTGATCACAACATAGAAAATTTTGATTATAACAAGTTAAAAAGCTTTTGTACAAACAAAACTAATGCAGGCAAGATTAGAAGGGAAGCAATTAACTTGGAAAGAATTTTTAGAGTTAAAGGTTCTGATAAAGGCCTCATTTCCAAAATATATAGAGAATTGACTCATTTATAAGAAATCAAGCCATTCTCTAATTGATAAATGGTCAAAGGATATGAACAGACAATTTTTGGATGATGAAATTGAAACTATTTCTACTCATATGAAAAGGTGTTCCAAATCATTATTGATCAGAGAAATGCAAATTAAAACAACTTGGAGATACCACTACATACTGTCAGATTTGCTAAAATGACAGGAAATGTTGATCCTGAATGTTGGAGGGGATGTGGAAAAACTGAGACACTGATGAATTGTTGGTGGAATTGTGAATGGATATAACCATTCTGGAGAGCAATTTGGAACTATATTCAAAATGTTCTCAAAGTGTGCATACCCTTTGATCCAGCAGTATTACTACTGGTTTTATATCTCAAAGAGATATTAAAAAAGTGAAAGGGACCTGTATGTACAAAAAATGTTTGTGGCAGCCATTTTCATAGTGACTAGAAAGTGGAAATTGAATTAATGCCCATCAATTGGAGAATGGCTGAGTAAACTGTGGTATATGAATGTTATGGAATAGTATTGTTCTGTAAGAAATGACCAGCAGGATGAATACAGAGAGGGGAGAGACTTTTATGAACTGATGCTAAGTGAAATGAGCAGAACCAGGAGATCATTATACAATTCAAAAAAAAATACTATATGAGGATCGATTCTGATGGAAGTTGCTATCTTCAACAATGAGAGGATCCAAATCATTTCCAAATGATCAGTAATGAACAGAACCAGCTACCCAGCAAAAGAATACTGGGAAGTGAGTGTGGACCACAACATAGCATTGACACTCTTTATGTTATTGTTTGCATTTGTGTTTTTCTTCCCAGGTTAATTTTATCTTCTTTCTAAATCCAATTTTTCTTGTGCAACAAGATAACTGCATAAATATGTATACGTATATTGTATTTAACATATACTTTAACATATTTAACATATATGGGGTTATCTGCCATCTAGGAAAGGGGGATGGAGGGAAGGAGGGGAAAAGTTGGAACAGACATTTTTGCAAGGGTCAGTGTTTAAAAATTATCTATGCATATCTTTTGTCAAAAAAAGCTATAATAGTATTATTATTATATTAATAGTATATTATAGTAAATAATGGATATATCAACTCTTTATGTATGTCTGGTAACTTTAAAAAGTAAAACATGCTTAATTTATTATAATTTGTTTAATTTACTATTTTATATCCAAATGAAATTATTTAAAGGTATCTAGTTTATGTATTCAGATGTGTGAAGTTAAATAATGTAAATAATATGAAGATTTCTACCCAGTACATTCATTCTACATTCCTTTTTAGACATTGTAGTATCTCTATATAGAGGGAATATAAGAAGTATATTTAAATCCTGATTTTGTTGCTTTCTAATTTAGTGAACACAGGCAAGTAATTCAACCACTTGATTCTCTTTGTCAAATGGGAAAATATTATATTTACATTAATACTTTGGGAACTTAAAATTTAATAAACATGTTAGTTATTATTATTATTATTATTATTATTATTATTATTATATATTTTAAAATTATTTTAGCATAATTTGGTTATGGACATAAATTATTACCAAAGTACACTCTTCCAAAATAGTTAAGCAAATCAATTAAAAGAGTAATTATTTTGGTATAGATATATAATATTTTATTTTTAGAGATTTATCTAGATGGTCATGAACTTACCCAGGGTCATATAGTTGGTGTCACTTATTTATATTCTATACCTGCCACCACATAGATTTGTATCTGATACTTATTTAAAGTAATGATGGCAAAAATAACTCTGTTCTTATAAAAACTAGATAATGGATAAATTAATATATGTGTCAGTAGTAAAATGAGCTATTGATAACCTTAGATACATTGTTTGTGGGGTAGAAGCAAAATATCTTATTTTGAAAAAAAATATATTGAGTATAAGGGGCAAGAACCTGTGAAGACATAAAGAGCAATTTATAAATCATATAAAGCAGTATCCCAAAGTACTATTCCTTTTTTATAGAGCTATCCCTTCTATTTTTATCCATTTCACTCCAGTAATGGTAGATCCTCCACCTTTTCCTTGCCAAACAACTCCAAGATCCTATCTTGAGCCCTTTCTCTCTCTATTATTAGCCCTTATGATTTTATCTTTTTTCATGGATTCAATTATCATTTCTGAGTAGATGATTCACAGATCCAAAATGTAGCCTTTCACATAACTTTACATACCTGAAATTCTCATTTCTTATTGTACATCTTAAACTAGATGTTCTATAGTTATCTAAAACTCATCATGTCAAAACTAAACGCATCTTTATACTGTGAAATTCTTTGTAATTAACTTTACTATTACAATGTATCTTAGTTATCCTACTTAGTACTTGCTCTTGAAATTCTTTGTAATTAACTTTACTATTACAATGTATCTTAGTTATCCTACTTAGTACTTGCTCTTAGTTATCCTACTTCCCAATATGTATGTTATCTTAGATTCCTAATTTTTTATCCACCCCACCTCCCCACATCTTATCTACCACTGACCTGTATCTCTGAATTATGTCAATTCTACCTTTATGACCTCTTTCTTACACTCTTCATCCATCCACTGCTACAACAATGATACAAACTTTCATCTCTTCAATTTAACTTTCTGGTTGGTATCCCTGGCTCAATGTTTTCTCTTTCCAATTAATGCTCTTTTCAGTTCATCAGATTGATCATTCTAAATCAAAATCCTGACAATGTCGCACCTTATATTCAATAAAATCCAATCTGTTATTATTACTTTTAGGATCAAATATAAAGCCTCATATTTATTCAAAGACTTTTAAAACTATTTTTCCAATTTTTCAGTCATATTATATCTTACTAATGTCCTTGCATCCTCTCTGTGTATTCTGTGATTCAGTAACCCTTACTACTTTTCTGTTTTTCTCACAAGACACTCCATCTCCTTACTTAGACATTCTCACTGACAGGTCCCCTTGTCTAAAAAATTTCTTCCTCTTCATTTCTATTTCTTGGCCTCCCAAGATTTACTGGTTTCTTTAAAGTCTCAGGTAAAGTCCCACCTTATTTAATCTTCCTTAATGTTGGTGTTTCTATCTGTTATTATCCTTTATTTATTTTATACATATACCAAACACATAAAATAAGATGATCTTAACCTAATTACTGCTGGATTACTTTCTGCTTTTCAAGAAGCTGTTTTATTTTGTTTCAAAATAAGGAGAACTTAAAGCCAGTAGCTACCAATACTTGTTAATTTTACCTTTATACATTTTTTAAAATATATCTTGGCTTCTCAAGATTGTCACTACCTTGTATAGGACCTCATATTTGAACTATTACAATAACTACTGGTACAGTTCTCTGCAAAGACACTGCCTGATCCAGTGTATCTTCCACTAAGCTGTAAAAATAATCTTCCTAAAACATAAGTCCATCCACCACCATCCCTTGAAGAAAATCTAGTGTAACCCTATCACTTTCAGAATCAAATATAAAATCTTCTTTTGGGAATTCAAATTTCTTCATAGTCTTCCTTTTCCACTTTCCCAGCACATACCTTTCCAGTCTCATTACACCTTATATCACAATATGTATTCTGCTATTTGGGACATGAATTTTCTTGATGGTCTTTGAACAAAATGCTCCATTTCCCAATTTCAGATATTTTTACCTGCTGTCCTCCATGACTAGAATACTCCCCTTCCTTATCACTTTTTTACTACTTTCACTTCCTTCAGGTACAAACTAAAATCCAGCATTCTATAAGCAGCTATAGATAGCTGATGGACTTTGTGAGTAATACACAATTGCTGATGATTTGTGTGGGTTTATTGTACATCCTTTAACTTTGCTAAAGAAATTAATTGTTTCCAATAGGTTTTTGGATAATTTACTAGGATTCTCTAAGTGTATCATCATATAATCTGCCAAAAGTAATAATTTTATTTCCTCATTGCTTATTCTATTTCCTTTAATTTATTTTTTCCTTTCTTATTGCTATAGCTAATATTTCTAGTACAATATTGAATAATAGTGCTAATAATGGGCATCCTTGTTTCAGAGCTGATCTTATTGGCAATGTGTCCAGCTTCTCTTCATTACCAAAAAATGCTTGCTGTTGGTTTAGATAGATACTGCTCATTATTTTAAGTAAAGCTCCTCTTTTCCATATATTCCCTATTTTAAAAAAAACAGTAATGGATGTTGTATTTTATCAAAAGCTTTTTTCTGCATCTATTAAGATTATCATATGATTTTTGCTGGTTTTGTTATTGATGTGGTTAATTATGGTAAGAGCTTTTCTAATATTAAATAATCCTGACTTTCTGGTATAAATCCCACTGGATCGTAGTATCTTATCTTGCTGATAAATTTTTGTAATTTCTTTGCTAATATTTTATTTAAAATTTTTACATCAGCATTCATTAGGGAGATTAGTCTGTAATTTTCTTTCTGCTTTAACTCTTCGTGGTTTAGGTTTCAGTGCTAAATTTGTATCATAGAAGGAATTTGACAGCATTCTTTCTCCATCTATTTTTCCATATAGTTTACATTGTAATTAATTATTCTTTAAATGTTTGGTAAAATTCATTGGTAAATTCATCTGACCCTAGAGATTTTTTCTTAAGGAATTCAGTATTGGCTTGTTCTGTTTCTAAAATCAGACTATTTAAGTAATTTATTTCCTTTTCTGTTAATTTAGGCAATTTACATTTTTGTAAATGTCCATCCATTTTGCTTAGATTGTCAGACTTGCTGCCATATAATTGGCAAAATAGCTTCTAATTATTACTTTAATTTCTTTTTCATTGTTGCTAAGTTCATTTTTTTTATTTTGGATGCTGGTGATTTGTTTTTTTCTTTCATTTTTATAGTCAAATTAATCTAAGATATAGCTTGTTGTTGTTGTTGTTGTTTAATAAAACCAGCTCTAAGTTTAATTTTTTCTTAGTTTCAGTTTTATTAATCTCTCATTTGAGTTTCAGAATTTCTAATTTGGTATTTAATTGGGAGTTTTTAATTTTTTCTAGCTTTTTTTAGTTGCATGCCTAATTCATTGATCTCCTCTTTCTCTATTTTAATCATGTAGCTATTTTCAGATATAAAATTTGCTCTAAGAACTATTTTAGCTGCATCCCATAGGTTTTGGTACACTTTCTTATTATTGTCATTCACTTGGATGAAACTATTGTTTGTTTCTGTGATTTTGTTGTTTGACCCAATAATTTTTTAAATTAGATTATTTAGTTTCCAATTAGCTTTTAGTCTATCTTTCCCTGCCCCATTATTGAATGTAATTTTTATTACATTGCTGTCTGAAAAGAAGCATTTATGATTTCTTCCTTTTTTGCATTGCATTTCAAGATAGTCATTTTTTGTGTAGGTGCCATGTACTTCCAAGGAAAAGGTGTATTCATTCCTTTCTACCCCTATTCAATTTTCTCCAGAGATCTATCATATCTAGTTTTTGTTTTTTCTTTTTCTTTTCTTTTCTTTTCTTTTTTTTTTTTTTTTTTAAGGATTCTATTAACCTCCCTGATTTCTTTCTTGTTTATTTTGGGTTAGATTTATCTAATTCTGAGAGGGAAAGTTTGAGGTCCCCCACTAGTATAGTTTGGCTGTCCATTTCTTATCTCCTATCACCCTCCTCCCTTCTTTTAGTAGCATTTTTTACCCACACTACATACTACTTTATATTCTATTTCCTCTTCCCCTCTTCTCTTACCTTTTCCCCTAGTTTTTCTTTCTTCCCTAATATCATGCCTTCCCTTTCCTTTATTTTTTTTACCTCCTCCTTCTTTTTTTATAGGATTAGATAAACTTATAAACCTGCCTGAATGATTAAGTTATTCCCTCTTAGAAACAAAACTGATTTTATCAAACTTCAGACAATGCTCATCCCCCACCCTTTTTTCTCCAGGTTTTAATAGGCTTTGTACCTCTTCATTTGAACTAATTGCCCCATTATGCCTCCACTTTTCTCTTTTTTCAGTATAGACTTTTTCCCACCCCTTACTGTCTTTTTCCTTGATGTCACCACATCAAAGATCATTTACAAATACACCCTCATTCCATGTGATGCTCACCTCTGTCAGACCCAGTGATAGATTCAGTTGTCAAGATTTTTAGATATTCTTTTCCTACCTAGGGATGTAAACAGTTTAACCTTTATACATACAAAGATATATACATACATACATACATATATATATATATTTGTTTTAATTTTTCTCTGTTTACCTTTCTATGCTTTTCTTGAGTTCTGTGCTTATAGACTAAAATTTCTGTTTAATTCTGTTTTTTTCAATAGAAATGACTGAATTTCTCATTTCATTGAAGCTCCATCTCTTCTCCTGAAAGATGATGCTGAGTCTTGTTGGGTGGTTAATGCTTGGTTGAACCCCAGGTCCTTTGCCTTCTGGAATATGGTATTCCAAGCCTTCTGATCCTTTATTGTAGAAACTGATATATCCTGGCTTAGCCTGACTATAGTTCCTTGATATTTGAATTGTTTCTGTCTGGCAGCTTGAAGCATATTTTCCTTGAGATTGTAGTTGTGGAGTTTTGCAACAATGTTCCTTGGAGTTTTCCTTGTGAGAGCTCTTTCTGAAGGTGATTTATGGATTCTTTCAATGAGTATTTCCCCTCTGTTTCTAGAATATTGGCCCAGTTTTCCTTAATGATCTCTTGAAGAATGTTATCCATTCTCTCTCTCTCTCTCTCTCTCTCTCTCTCTCTCTCTCTCTCTCTCTTTTGGTCATGGACTTCAGGTAGGTCAATAATTTTTAAATAGCCTCTTCTGGATCTATTGTCCAAGTCAGCCATTTTTCCAATGAGGTATTTCACATTTTCTTCCATTTTTTCATTGTTTTTCTTTTCTTTGACTGATTCTTACTGTCTCACAGAGTTATTAACTTCCATTTGCCCTGTTTTACTTTTTAATGTGTGTCTCTGTTTCTATTAGATCGATTCTACTTTTTTAGGGCTTGTTTTCTTCAGACTTTTTTTCCTTCTTTTTCTAATCACCTGACTCTCTCATGCATACCTTTCATTTCCTTTCTCATTTTTTTTAACCTTTCTTAATTTTTCTTTTAAAGTCTTTTTTGGGCATTTCCAAGAAGCTTCTTTGGGCTTGAGACAAATTCATATTACTTTTTTGAGATTTCTTCTATGGACGTTTTGTCCTTGTCCAAGTTTGTGTTTTTGTCTCCATTGTCATCATAATAACTTTCTATGTTCAAGTTCTTTTCTGTTTCTTGCTTGTTTTCTTTCCTTTTTTTTTTTTTTTTTTTTTTTTTTTTTTTTTTTTTTTTTTTTTTCCTTTTTTCCTTTTTTTTTTTTTTTTTTTTTTTTTTTTTTTTTTTTTTTTTTTTTTTTTTTTTTTTTTTTTTTTTTTGTATTTCCTCTCTCTCTCTCTTTTTTTTTACTTTCATGGTTAAACCCTCCTTCTGGGCCAAAGGAGGTGCAATCCCAAGCTTCCCCTTTGGCTCTGAGCCTTGGCTTTGAGCAGAGACCCCTACTACAAGGGGTAGCTTTTCCTGCTCTTTTCGGGAAACAATTTGATTTCTCAGTGTTTGCCTTCTGAGCTGGAACTTGAATGTGCTCTGTTTATTAACTCTATTACTAAGTTAGGACTGAGAGTCGTAGTTGCTGATGTGCTGTGATCAAGACCCTGTCACTGGCTTTCTCAGGGTCTATATGAGCTGGGCTGAACACCCTTTTCACTCCAGTGAGCGTGACCTTTCTTGAAGTTTTTCCAATCTGTCTTGATCTGGAGAGTGCTTTCATTCCATCAGACTCTGTTCAGATGCTTGATTTCATGTGGTTTTCAAGGGAAACTGGGACAGCTCCAGCAGGACTAGGCCGTCCTGGAATATGACTTTTATTTCAAAGTGATAAAAGCAAACTATATAAAATCCATACATCACGTAGTACAAATCCTCTATAAAAATATGAAGTGGATAAAGTTCTTCTTGGATATCCCTTCCTTTCTTTTCTTCATATCTAGAATGGCCCACTGTATCCCCTGAGAGTTATGATTTCATTTGGATGGTTAACTCTTTGGATAGAAATCCCTTCTACTCACAATAATAATATATAATAACATATAATTTACAATTTAGAGAATTTTTTAAGACATATAGAATTTAAAAGACTTGCTCTGGAATACACAGGAAGTATGTGTCACAGAGGCTGAATTTGAACACAGGCTTTTGAGACTATAAAGCTGGCTTCCTGTGCTCTACAATATTTTTACCCTATTGTCCCACATAAGAACTATTCTATATTCTAAACAATGAAATAATACTAAATTCAGTACAATGATTTTCCTCAAATCCATCATCAGTGTTATTCGCCATGATGTTGCAAGTCACTACAAGACAGATATTACTGTAGTAACCCCTGTTGATCAAGAACACAAATCTGGTCAAACTCCATAGACCATTTAAATTGTTCAATATTCCTTTTATATTCCTCAGAGAGACACAACTTCAAAGATGAATGAGCTACTTGCAGCAAAACAAATAATGTCTAGGATGCCAGAGGGCTCAGGTTGCACAAATCATTACTTGGTACTGAGGACACAAATCACCCAAGATTTTCTATGATTCACAGAATGTGCTCTTGGTAGAGGGTTATGTGTAACAGTTCAGTAATTCTGACTCAATCACACAGTTCTTCTGGTCATGTTTGGCTTCTCAGAAGAACAGCTGGTTTTGTAAGTATTAATGGTGCACAGACTGATTCATTTCCTGTCATGCAAAAAAAAAAAAAAAAAAAGAGTAGCAGAGTTCTAATTTGATAAAATATTTTAAGAACAGTGTTACTTAAGGACACACCAGGACATTAATGTTTGATTGCTGCTTGTCCCTTAGAATAGTTGTAAGTTCCCTTCTCATAACTTCAGGGAATTTAAAATAATTCTGGTCAGCATGAATGTGACATACATTTGCAGATTTTGGAAAGTTGAGTGAGAAATATATTGTTTAAATTTATTATAAATTATAAAATTATATATAGAGATTTTATCTTCCTTCCTACTTCAAAACTGGTTAGTTTCTAAATTTGGATTTCTTGAGTTAGCCATCTGCTTAGTTCATACCATGCTTCACTTGGCTGAATTCTTTGGCCATTTTGACTTTTAATCAGCTTATACCACATGCCTGGAAGGAAGACTTTTGTTTCAGGAGCCCACCCACCAACAGTGTTGAATTCAATTACAGCACAAGAATACCTCATAAAATAGATACAACATCAAAATTTCTGAATTGGAATAAATATTCAGGAGCTTTTTAATGATGATTATACTATATTGGAAGAAAATACAGTATTATCAATCCTCTTTAATATGATTGATAAAGTATCATAAAGGTTGTGCTTTGCAGTACAGAAGTTAGCTATTTTTGATCCTAAGTCCTCAGGATTTACTGTAACTGTATTTATTGTCTCCTTAATTCATCTTACTATGTTTTGTAGAATTAATTACTTTCTTTGCTTCTCTTTATTCATTATATTCATTGTTTCTTTGTTGCTCAGTTATGTCTAAATCTCTGTGATTCCATTTGAGATTTTTCTTGCCAAAGAAACTGGAGTGGTTTGCCATTTTACACTCCTAATTTTATTTCTTAATTCAATGTTATTTTTTTTTTTGCTTTTTAATTTTAATTTTATTAATCTTCTCTTTGATTTTCAAGATTTCCATTCTGGTGTTTAGTTGAGTATTTCAATTTCTTCTTGAGCTTTTTCTTTTTAATTGCATGATCAAAATTTTGATCACCTATGTGTGTCTTTGTTTCTTTATCTCTCTTTCTATTCTTAGTTTGTCTCTGTCTCTGTATCTCTGTATCTTTTCCCCCCAATATAAGTATTTAGAAATATAAATTTTGTTGTAAGTATGCACTACCACATATTTTTGTATGACGTCTCCTTGCTGTCAAATTTAACGAAACTATGAGGTGTTTCTTTGATCAATTCTTTGACCCATTCATTCTTTAGAAGTAGGTTAGTGTTCAGTTTTTTATTTATGTTTTCATTATCCTTCATTAAGTTGTTTTTTTATTATGATCTGAAAGGATGCATTTAATATTTCTGCTTTTTGAGATTTGTTTTGAGGTTTCTATGCCCTAATACAATTTCAATTTTTGTGAAGGTTCAATGTTCAATGTACAGCTAAGCAAAAGATTTGCTCCTTTCTATTTCCATTCAATTTTCTTCAAAGATCTATCATAACAAACTTTTTGAAAATTCTATTTTTCTTTTTAACTTTTCATATATATATATATATATATATATATATATATATATAATTTTTAGATTAATCTAATTCTATCAGGGAAAAGTTATGTAAATAGTATAGTTTTACAATGTAATTCTTTATGTAAATCATTTAACTTTTCTGTTAAGAATTTGGATGTTTTACCATTCTGCGTGTATGTTAATATTGGTGAATTAGCTTCATTTCTTCTGTCCTTCATTCTCCTATTATGTGGCCTTTTGCACTGCTAAGTCTCAGCATTGTACCATCCCTACTATATACTGCCTTCATTTCTCTCTCTCTCTCTCTCTCTCTCTCTCTATATATATATATATATATATATATATATATATATATATATATATATTGCTGAATGAAGTGGAGAAAACCATGCAACAATTTTGATTGTGTTCACTATTAAGTTATGTTATACAAATCTCAACTGTGCCATTACTGCTGCCAGACAATCCTATTGTCAACTCATTATTCCATTTTCCAATATAGCTCTTCCAAAACTATTCATACATTCTCAAAACTCTATGGCGCAAAATCTGATTACATCTTATTTGAAAATCTTGCCTTATATTAAGAAAAAAAGAAAGCTATTAACATGAAGTTTTCTTTTCCCTCTCTTCCTTATTTCCCTTCTTCCTTGCCACATATACTTTTTGTCTCTATCTCCTCCTTCATCTTTTTCTCACATGAAGAGGTAATCCTATACTTTATGAAATCTAACCCTTTATTTCAACAAAAAATCCCATTCTATGGTGTATCCTATAACAGTTTGCCCCCTCTGTCTTTTGCAATCTATCCTTGCTTATTGGCTTTTTCTCTCTTCCTTACAACCCTACTCTTTATCTCATTCATCCTGAAAACAAGTACCTCACTTATTTTTTTCTATCCTCACTAACTATATATCTTCTAACATTTCGAGTCAGATTTCCTTGAATATATTGTCAGCAATAGGTGGCTCTTTTCTTCTCTTTTCTTAATATTTTAAATCTTCCTTCTAACCTTATAAGTTCTTTAAATTGTTGTTTTTGCAATTAAACTGATCTTCTAATCATCAAATCCAATGAATATTTCTCAATAATCTCATTTTCCTTATCCTCTCTGCTTCAACTGACATGATAAAACCCCATTTTTAATCTGGTATTGTCTTCTCTCTACTTTTCAGCATATTACTCTCTTTTGGATCTCATCATAACTAAGAAACTACTCCTCACTTTCTTTTGTTGCATCTTCATCCAGATTTTGTCCTCTATTCATATATGTTCCACAGGTTTTTTTTAGTAGGCCACAGATAATGGGGGAACTCTGGGTAAGGTATAAGACCCTTCATACCAGAGGAAACCTGCTGACTATGTCTGGTTTGGCTCTCCATTTCCCTTTGGTGTTCTCACCTCCCTTCCTGAGAAGTCAGGGAGGGCATGACCACCTGTGTTCTATTTGAAGAAAGGGATACTTATAGCAGGGTGCTTGTAGTTAGCACTTACTCAGTGTGATTAATGAGAAAATGGTTCTCTAGTTTGGTGTAATGATGTAATTATACTGAGGTATTTAAGTACTGAGAGGACTACAAAGGAGAGATTCTCCATCTTTGACATCCTGGTGGCTCTCTTGCCTACTTCACTCCTCCATTAAGACCAAGGCTGGTCCTTAGATCCTCCAGAGAGCTAGTCCAGACGATAGATTTGGCCATTATATTATCACCTCTATATTAATTCAATTGATGATCTTAATAGCTCAGATGGATTTAATTACCATATCTATGCTGATGAAGCATAGACCTACTTATCCAGCTCCAACCCCCTTCTTTGATCTTCAACAGATACCTTTTTTCTTTCTTTTTTAAAGTTACTTTTTAAACTACTGAACTGGATTCCAAAAGAAGTCTTAAATTCAACATGGTAAAAATTGAAATCATTATCTTTCCCCAGAATTCTCACTTTGTTCCTAACTTTAATATTTATGTCATGGGCAACAATATTCTCTCACAATATATTGTCATTCTAAATTTTTTCATATCCCTCTCCACTCACTATGTCCAATCTGTTGCCAAGATCTGTAAATTTCACCTTTATAACTTCTCTTTGATATATTTCTTTTATTTCTTTGACACTATCACCAGTTTGGAAAAGGCCTTCATCACATTATACTTATACTATTGCAATAGGCTCTTGGTGCCTCCAAATCTCTCTTCAATTCAATCTATTCTCTGTTAAATTTCTGAATTATTTGACCTAAATTACATGTTTGACATGTTATTCACTTACTTGATAACTCCTATGAATTTTTATCTTCTCTAAGATCAAATTAAAAATGCTCAGTTTTTATTCTAAGTTCTTCATTGTTGTAATACAGGAGCCACTTGACAGTGGCTGCTGGAGATCAAACCCAGACCTGCAGAATGGATCTCCTTGTGTGAGAGGATGATACAAGGAAACTGAGAGGCCATTGCATTGTCAACCTCTCTTCCCTCTGACTCCAATTTATTTCATTCCCAATCTGTAACACCTGTGTCAGCAAAGGCTGCCTTGCAACTCCTTCAGATACTATGATCCAGAGCTGTGGAGGCTCTCAGAGAATTGACCTGCTCCTTAATACTTCATAAACTAGCCATCCCTTACCTGATCTTTCCAATCTTATAACTGACTCTGATATATTCTCTTCAATCCAGTGATATTGTCCTCTTTGTTATTTCTCAAACAAATTCCTGCCTTTCAGTTCTAATATTTTCTGTGGCTGTTTAACTTGCCCAGGATACTCCCCTGCCTCATCTTTGCTTACTGGATTCCTTTAAGTGCTTTCTTAAATTTCATTTTTTATGGCAAGTCTTTCTTAACTACTCACAATTTTAGTGTTTTCTCCTCCCCCCCATTTATGCTGTTTGTACATTTGTTTTCTTGTTTCCCTCCCCTCCTCCCCCCTGCATTTCCCTATGAAATCCTTGAGTCAAGGAAAAATTTTTTTGGTCTCTTTTTTATCTCTGGCACTTCATATAGTGCTTTGTATGTAGTTAGTGATTAATAAAAAAGAAATTGATCAGGATCTTTCTGATTTAAAATTCAATGACTGTTCTATTATAACATGGACCTCAACAATAAAGAAAGAAACCATTTAGCTCTCCAAAGCAACACATCATTTTTGATCCTTCTACACAGAAACATACAAACATATTGGAGTGAATCTTTTTTTTTTCTTTCTATTTTTTCTCTATCATTTTGAACATCATTTCTATTTTAAAATGGGGAATCTGAAGCTCAGAATGGCTAAGTGTTATACCCAAAGAAATATAACTATGAATCTCATTCTCTCTTAATGGTTCACATGATACTCTTTCCACCATATTATTCTGGCAAACAAAGATCCTTTAGTTTATAACACAAGAAATATTTTGGTGCCAAAATGCAAAATAGTGAAAAGTAATGTGTCCTAAAAAGCTAAACAAGTTTTCTGTATGACTTCTGGAACAACTTTACCCTAAATTAGATGAATGATTTTCCATTCTTCATGTGTATTAAATACAATTAAAATATACATAAGATGTGATAATAAACAAGGGCAACATTATCTAGTTCAATCCACCAACTTTTCAATTGGAGAAAATAAAACCTACTGAAAATTCAGGGCTAGGTAGTTGATAAATGAGCTAGTTGAAACTCCAATCCAGGATTTCTGTCTTTCCATCTCTTCACATTTCCATTCAAAAACTGAATAATCTTCTTAAGACATAGTTAAGATTACCTGTACTGTACTCATAAATAAAGATCATAGAGTCAAAAGAGTTTTCTTGATACTATTATGTTTACAGCACTTTGGAATGCAATATGATCATCATTTAACTTTCTAATTTGTGAATGGCAAAAAAGGTTCAGAAAACAATTAAAATAATCTCCCAAAGTCTCCTTAGTTTCTACATTTATAATCATTACTATCTGGTTGTAAAGATATAATACTAAATAGGTCTATTCCTGTCCAGAAAGAAGAGGTTTTTAGTTAACAAATTCATACACAGGCATATACCAAAAAGAATTTTCTACTACCATAACTTGTGTTTGTCAGTGTTTTTCTTAAACTTCAGAAAAATCTAATATTAATCCTCAGGATTAATATTTATGGAAATTACTAGTTTCTACTGCATTGCAAAGTTTTTTGGGTTTTTTTTTTAATTCTCCAGCCATCATTCCACAGTAATGATTAGAATTTGCTGCAGAATTAAGTATACAAATTATTATTTAATTATTATATTGCATTCAGATCAAATATAAGCTTTCCAAACGGATCAAACCACATCTGTTTAAATGGATCAAATCACATTTAATTCGATTGGCTGTCCATTAGTTTGTATAAGCAGTGTACTTCATAATTTGTTCCAGTCTATACTCTTCCTGATATATTTAAGAGCCTGAAATAAATAGGATGGAAGACAATACTCAGGAGAGAAATGAAGCTGATTAGCATTGTTTACAGGTCAGAAAAGAGGATTTCCCATACTCATAGGTGAACCTAAGGTGGGATCATGCATACACTGGTTTGAAGGGCAGAGAGTGATAGAGAAAAGAAGCCAACTAACGAACTTTTAGCTGATAACATCAATGAGATTTTTTTTGGTTATTTTTATTCTCCTTGTTTCCCTGAAACTTTTAACATGAAAGAAATCATTCCTTTAAAAGAATTATTCTTCCTTATCATGGCTTGCATTATATAGCATTATTATTGTTAAAATATGAAAAAGATAGAGAGTAATGATAATGCATGATATTGCATTATCATTTCCTTAAACACCAAACTTATTACATTTAAAGGAGACATACGTTAAAATATGAAAAAGATACAGAGTAATGATAATACTATATCATGCAAGCCATGGTAAGGAAGAATAATTGTTTTAAAAGAATGATTTCTTTCATGTTAAAAGTTTAAGGGAAATAAGGAGAATAAAGATAAGCAAAAAAAATCTCCTTGAAGTTATTAGCATTACATTTATTTGAATTCTTCAAAATTTTCCTTGAAGAAATACAATAATATAGCAAGGATTGGATATACAGTCCTCTCAGTTTGTTTCTTTTACATCATTATTGTGCAAAGCAGAAAAATTCAACATGAAGAAAAGTTCATTATCATACTACATTTTAAAACAAGTCCAAATTAGTTGAGTAGAAAGATTGAGAAATCATGATGCAAATTGTTGTTAGAGAAAGAATTCAAACCAATAAACAACTAACCTCTCTCACATTCTTGCCAAGTGAAATATTGGTACTTTTATGATGTTTATAAAAGTTTCCTCTCTAGAGACAATTATCTTACTTAAATTACTACTTCCAATAATTTTCTTCTCAAGGCTTTCTTATGACTACCCATTAGGGGAAACCATATAATTGTGATAAACTACTACATAATTTTAATCTTTATTGAAACACAGAAGGCACAGCATTTATATTGTAAACTGGTTCTTTCTTATTGAGCAAGTCCCCCAATGAACTAGTTTAAAATGATAGATTCTTGTTTCCCCAACGTAAATTCATTGACTCATTGAGACATTTAATAAATGTTTATTTCATACCTTCCTCCCTAATTTTTTCTTCCTTCCTCTTTCCCTCCCTCCCTCCCCAAGATGGCAAGCAATTTGATATAGGTTATATAAGTATAATCATGTTAAATATATTTCTATATTAGTAATGTTGTGAAAGAAGAAACAGAACAAGGGGGCAAAATGGAGGGAGAAACAAAGAAAGTAAAAATAATGTAGACATGAACTGATAATAAGTTATTATTAGTATTATATTATTTTTATTATCAGTAATATATCTTTATCTATCCAAAGCATAATTTTTTTCCAAAAATCAGATTACTATTCTTGAAATATCATCTTCAGTTTTTAAAAATCTTCCACAACAGATAAAGTCTTATGACCATAGATCTAGAACTGGAAAAGGCCATAGATATTATCTGATCTTACTCTTCCCCTCTTTTTTTTATTCTTTTAAGATGATGGAACTGAATCTTTTAAAAGCTTAAGTGATTTTAATAAGGTTATTAAGTGGCAAGTTCTGTCCAAAAATTATTAAAGAACCCTTAACTGGTAAATGTAATAGTGTTTTCCTCAATCATCCTTCTTGAACTCTCTATAGTATTTGACAGTACTGAGTATTATCATCTCTTCCTTTTTGTGTATTTTTTCTTCTCTAGATTTAGGGGACACTGATCTCTTTTGTTTCTCTTATTGTCTGTCTTATGAGCTTTGATCACCTTTGGTGGCTAAATATCTATGTCGTGTCCACTTGGAGCATGTCCCAAATCTTCTAGATTGGACTATTTTCTGTTTCTCTATATGTATTATATTATTTGGTGATCTCATTAGCCCCCATTAGTTCAATTTCATTTCAATGCAGATGATTTCCAAAAGTATATATTGATACCTATTCTTTCACCTAACATCAAGATCTCTCATCACCTTCAGTGTGTTAACCATTTTGAATGGGATATCCCATGTTTTCAATCCAACAAGGCCAAAACAAAACTCATCATCTACCAATTCAAAGCCTTCTCCCCTCTAAATTTTCATATTACTGTTGAGGGCACCATTGATTTAATCAACCAAGTATGTCTTAGGGATATCAAGTCCTTAAGCATCAGACTCTCATTATCTTCCTCCTGAATTGCTGCTATGATTTTTCTCATTGGTCTCAATGGTTCCAGTCTCTTCTCATTCTCTTTTCATAATCCAAAGCTAACTTTTCTATGGCAAAAATCAAACCATATTATTCTTTTATTCATCTGTCTCCAGTTGTTTCCTACCCCTTTAGGATTGACTATAAAGTTCTTTGTTAATCACCCAATGCATTTAACTATGATGTTCTTCATGCTATTCTGATTTTTTTCCATATTATTTTTCTCTTTTAACTTTTTAACTCTACACTTTAGATATATTGGCTTATTTGCATTTTTTTTTTTTTTTGGTTAGGCAATTGGGGTTAAGTGACTTGTTGCCCAGGGTCACACAGCTAAAGAATATTAAGTGTCTGAAGTCAGATTTGAACTCAAGTCCTCATGATTTCAGGGGTGTAGCTCTATCCAATCATTTGCTATTCTTCACACAGAATATGCAAATACCTATTTCCATTGTTGGTAAACTTTCATTCTTCACTTTTCCTCTTGGAATCATTGGATTTTTCAAGGCTTAATTCAAAGAACATCTTCAGGAGACCTATTCCAATATTCTGCACTCTTGTACAAATCCCTTAGGGACTATTGAATCTATATTTTATGAATCTGGCACATATTTCCTTATTTACATATTATTCTCCACTTTAAAATTTAAGTTCCTTGAGACTTAACACTTTGGACTGTTTGTATTTTTTTTTTAATTTCCAAAATATAGTATAGAGCCTCTAACACTTAATAAATTCATTTTGACAGATTGAGTCAAGATTAGATGTCAGGAGCCATGCTTTCAATATAACTTTTTTTTCCCCATTGATCCATGCTGGATCAAAATTTTCTCCAACTTTTTAACCCCCTTTCTTCTGCATTTTTAGTCCTTTACAATCTATTTCACATTAAATTTTACTTATTTTTGTTAATGGAGGAAAGAGGAAAAATGATCCATTCTGACTAGAATATCTTTTTATTACCATAATTAAAAAAAAAAAAAAAACTTCTCTGCCATTTTGTGTTGAGTGAAAAATAAGTCAAAAGTTCTGTCCCATTCCTCTCCTGTCGACCACAAATAGCTAGTCTTAAATTCATTTTTTGAAAATTCATCATTAAGGAGTTTTTCATCAATTTATCAGTACTCACAGTAGCTTCTGTTTCATTGAATGGTTTTGGTTCTTTATTCTCAAGGAGAACCTACATGACCTCACCATCTTAGAGTCAAGTTACTTTGTGTCCACTTATGGCTGATTAAATCAATATGAGCTCAGATCAGGCACAAATTTTAATCCATGTGAATGTCTGAGGTTGAATCTCCTGATGGGGGTGACTTCATCAGACTTGGGGATCTGAGTCAAGAAGTTGTCTCTGTGTTTACAGAATCACAAGTCATTAGATTGGAGTTACTCTCTCCAAAAGGGAAAAATAGGGAAGAAGCAGCCCAAAATCAATTTTTGGAGCAAAAATTCAAAATATGAATTACCAGAGTACAAAGAGAAAGTAAAAAGAAAATGATGAGATATTGCTATTTTGTATGGAGATGGGATAATCCTTCCATGTCATTTTTTTCTGTGTCTGTGTCTTTGTATAGAACGTCTGAGTTATGTCTGTTGTATGAGCTAGATTTTATTACCTGAAAAAATTTAAAATGCAGCCAGCAAAAAGAAAAATTTCTGTGTTATGTTTAAAATACTGTGAAAGATTTCTTAACACCTTTGACTCCTGCCTTCAAAGGGGGAAAAGCCTGACTTTTTCCTGTAGACCCCAGTTCTGGCCAAGGTGGGGGCTACAGAAATAAAGTTAGCTAATTTTTTAATGCAATGATTGGGGAGTTTGGCAATTGGTCATTTCAAGATTGCAGAAGTACTTAGCATAAAACAAATGCTATATAAGTGTTAGTTTCATATTTGATAACTTTATATGGGTTTTTAGATACAACCAATATACAATGCCAAAGTTGAGATAAATGATTTTTATTTATGTGTAAAGTAATTTGGAAACAAATTCAACTAGATTGGGGATGATGAGGATAGAACATGAGGTGGAGAGAGTCTCTTTTTCTTTTTTCCCCCCTTCCCCCATTCATTGACTGCAATGAGGATGTATGGATGAAGGGTTGAGGGAGAGGAGGATATACACGGTTCAGTGAAATTTGTTATTTTAGATATGATAGTAAAAGTAGTTTTAAAGGAATTCTAATCTAAGTCTACTAAAGGAATATGTAAATTGTAATCTCTTTATACTAACTGTGTTAACATATGCAGTTTGCTGCTTTTAAGACCTGGCAGCAAACAGCTTAGTACACAGTAGCAGACACTCAGCCTTGGTCTTTAGGTGGAGAAATGATGAAGGCAGGACAGCCACCAAGGGACTGGTCAAAGATGGAGTTCGGAGTCTGGAATCTGGAGTCTCGAGTCTTCTCTGTGTCTGCGGCTGAGAGAGTACTCTGTGTCCATGGCTATCTCAAATACCTCAATAAGATTACCTCATTACAATGCACTGACCATGTGCAACCATTATATCACCATATTACATTAAGTATATGTTTAGAGAACCATTATCTCACACTGAGTAGGTGCTTAACTATAAGGACACTGCTGTCTTGATTCAAGTATACCTTTTCAGAGTTCTAGCCCTTTACAAAAAAAGATTTGTGTGAACTGGCAAAATCAATTAAAAGGTAATAGTTTCCTTCTAAAATTATACAACTGAGATTTGGCTTGTAACTAAAAATTTGTTTAAAAAAAGAAAGGAAAGAAAAGAAAAGAAAAGAAAAGAAAGAAAAGAAAAAAGAAAAGAAAAGAAAAAAGAAAACCAAACTTTATCTAGATCAGGTTTGTACTTTAAAAGCCTAGAGACCTTGGATTATGCAGCTCTGAACTGGAAGAAGTAAAAGGGAACAAAGAAAGCAGATGTCAATCAAAGAAATTAAACCGACAGGAAGTGAAGGAGAGTCTTTTTCTGTAATTCCTCTTAAATTGTAATTATTTGTTTAATTTCTTAAAACTACCTTGTGAATAAGATTGTTATCCTTTAGAAATAACTTGAAACATTACTATGAGAAATTTAAATCTGTGATTAAGCAAATTTCTCTGTGATAACTCAAGCTAATGAGGTCACATGTTTGCATAAGGTACTCTATTTTGACTTTTGTGCAATTTGCAAATTTTGTTTTGTGAATATTTTAAAACAAAAGTGTAACTAATGTGTTTCATAATATAAGGTTGATATAGAATATGAAATTGTCATACAAGAAAGACAATATAAGTGACGATTTGGCTATCACTCTGAAAACTTTTGGATTTTCTTTTAGTAATTGTGTGGGACATAGAAGACCCCTACCCAAAATGACTACTCAGAGATCACTCAATGTAGAAAGCAGAAAGATTTTTATTAATTCTTATGAGAATGAGCAGTCCTACCAAGAGATAAGGAAAAGTGAAAGCTTGTGGTAGGAGGGCTAAAGAATTAGTGGCTATACATGGCTTTTATACATTTTATTACAAGAGATTACATCACAAGTAAGAGAGCATTGAGAAGGGAGGGAAAAGAGGCATCTAATTGGTTGTTGCTATCTGGAGAGATTGGAATAGAAGGTTTGTTAGAACTGCAAGTGTAATGCTGGAGAAACTGAGGAAATACAGAGATTAGAGAGTTTTTTAATATTTTATTTGAGAGGGAGTGATTGTCCTGGGGACAACATGCCCCCAAGGCTGATGTTTCAAAGCATCCAGCAGGGAATGTGAGGTTCCTATGAAATATTTAGTTCAGGGAAGAGAGGACAACCATAGTTGGCAGACACTGGAGAGACCACAGGGTATAAGATCATTTGTGGGACAGTGTGACCAGAGAATTTAACAGAGGCCTAGGAGTGGAAAAGAGAGTCTAAGATTGAGGCTCTTGACAAACCTCAGAAGCAGAAGGACCAGAGGCTTGGGGCATAATTCCCCTCACCTGGTTACTAGAACTTAACCACACGAAGAGCTGTTAAAAATGAAATAAATCAAATTGATGATGATGACAAGGAAAAAAAAAAAGAATTGAGACACAGATATTTACTATGAGCAAAGAGAAGCTCATGGTTCATAGACAGAAAAAAAATGGAGCTTAAAAAGCCCTACCATTTTCAATGAGAGGCACAAAAAGAATTTTTAGAACTCAAAAGCAATACAAGAAATTCAAGAAAATTATGAAAAGAAAGTCAAACATCTTAAAATAGAAAAACAAAAGCATAAGAAAATAATTCCCTGAAAACTAGATTTGGACAAAAATAAGTGAATGACATTCTAAGACAAAGAGAAATAATAAAACAAAATCAAAAGAATAAAAAAAATAGAAAAGAATGTGAAACATCTCATCAGAAAAAAAATGGAAAACAAATTTAAATGAATAAGATAGTGTAACTGCTTGAAAATTATGATTTAAATAATCTTGATTTAATATTATAATAAATTATTAAGGAAAATTGCCTTGAAGTTCTATAATAAAAAAGAAAAAATAGAAATAGAAAAAAAAACAAAAACTACTGATTACCACCTGAAAGAGATCCCAGGAGTATCATAACCAAGTTTCAAAGCTCTCAAGTTAAGGAGCAAATATTGGAAGTTATGAGAAAAAAATTAAATATTGTGGCACCTTAAATAAGTATTACACAAGACCAGCTACTACTGCATTAAAGAATTGCAGGCTTTAGAATACTATATTTATAGAGCAAAAGAGCTAGGGTTTTGACCAAAGATAAATTATACAACAAAGTTAAGTATAATCATGAACTACCAACTGAAAAATGAATAATTAAAATGGGTATTTAATGAACTGAAAGACTTTTCAGGTATTTGTGACAAAAACATCAGAATTTCAGGAAAAATTCTTTATAAAAAATCCAGGAGAAATATAAAGGAAGCATTAAGGATCAATTGTAAGGGACTCAATAAAGACAAATAATTTATATATGAAAACAATATTGGTTATATTATGACTAATTTTATTTATGGTAGTTTGAAAGAATGGCTTGGATTGAGCTAAGTATTATTAAGATGATTTTAAAACAGAAATATTCATATATATAATATATCTTTTTTTTCAAGAGCTAAATGACATAAAAGAGGAAAAAATATAAAAGAAGCTAATAGAGGGGACAATGAGTATTGTGGAAACCTTACATTGGGAAAGGGTTAAAAATGGAAGAACATATACATATAGAAGTGTGTAAAAATCTTCCAAATTCAGAAAGAAGTCAGAGGGCAAGAGGTTAGGATGGGGGGAGGATAAGGGGAAGTATTTTTGGAGAGTAGATTAAGTTAAGGAATAGGAAAACATTGTAGTGAGCAAAAATAAAACAGAGGAATGAGGAGGGACAGGAAGAGTGAAAATATGTAAGAAATGATTGTAGCTTAAAATGTGAATGGGATGAAATGAGCTTTATATGAATATAAACATAAAACACTTTTTATACAAATAAAGTTAGATCATGATAATTTTACCTGTTATATACATATACATTATATATATATATATATTATATAAATAACCTATTTATGTAATGCCACCAGAATTAAGTTATTATATTTACTGAGTTAGAAAAGATAATAAAGTTCAATTAAAAGAACCAAAGAGCAAAAACTTCAAAGAAACCAGGGAGGGGGTGGGGGGAGGCAAGTTGGAAATGAAGCAGATTCAGTAGGATCAGGTTTGTCTGATTCTGAGATGGGAAGGTTGAGGTCCTCCACAAGAATAATTTTGCTGTCATTTTCTTTCTGTAACTGGCTTAATATCTTCTTTAGCAATGTGCCTACCACTTGGTGCATATATATTTAGTAACATTAATACTTAATTATTTACTATACCCTTTATCAAGAAGTACTTTCCTTCCTAATCTCTTTTCTACTTTTTTACTTTTGCTTTATTTGAGATCACAATTGCTACCTCTGCTTTTTTTTTTTTAACTTCAGCTGAAGCATAATCAATTCTTTTAGCCTTTTATTTTTACTTTGCATGTGTCCCAAAGATGGTGGCTAGGAGGCACACAGCTTTGTAAGCTCTGCATTTTCTCTCAGAATCCATCTCGTTACAAGCCTCTGAATTAATGCTTGATTGAAAAAAAACTCACAAATAGTTACCAAGAGAAGACATCCTTGAGATTCGACAGGAAAGGTCTGTTTTTGCTCGAGGGTGGGACGGTTTTAGATCAGGCACAGGCTGAGGCCAGGCAGAGGCCTGCAGGCAGAGGTTGAAGAATACAACCCCAAACAGCTGGAGTCTCTTGGGACCTGGCCACCCCTCCCCCACAGCGTCTCAACACGGTCTCAGAGTCTCAGAGTGCAGGAGCAGCACAGTCCTGCTAGTGCCTCTCTGTTGAAACCCCCCCCCCCCCAGTCTGTAGAGGAAACTCAGTAACAACATCCAGCACCTCCCACCAAAAAAACAGATTCCATTTGGGTGTTTTTTTATTTTTTTTTTCTTTGCTAGTTTGTCTCTGATTCTTCTCTGACAAAATGAGCAAAAAATTGAAAAGGACCTTAATGATCGACAGCTTTTATATGGACAGAGAGCAGACTCTAAACCCTGAGGAGACTAAAAGCAGACTGTCTCCAGGTGAATTCCCATAGGAGGAGATCATCTGTTCCTTAGCACAAATGAATCTCATAGAAGAAATTAAAAAGGCTCTCATAAGAGAGTTAGAAGAAAGATTGGAAAAGGAGAGGAAGGCTTGGCAAGAGAGTCTGGAGAAATTGTCCCACTCACTTAAAGACAGAATGGATAAAGAAAACAAATCCTTGAAAAATAGGATTAGTGAACTGGAAACAGAAAATGACTCTCTTAAAAACAAAATTGGTGAAATGGAAAAAAATTCCATAGAACAAAACAACACAATTGGACAATTAGAAAAAGATATAAAAAAAGTGAATGAAGAAAATAATTCATTGAAAATCAGAATAGAGCAAATGGAATTGCATGACTCGAGGAGACAAGAAGAATCAGTCAAGCAAAACCAAAAGAATCAAACAATGGAGAAAAATGTAAAATACCTTCTTGGGAAAACAACAGACCTCGAAAATAGGTCAAGAAGAGACAATCTGAGAATTATTGGACTCCCAGAAAAATATGATGAAAAAAAGAACCTAGACACTATTTTCCAGGAAATTATCAAAGAGAACTGCCCAGAAGTCATAGAAAGAGAGGGTAAAATAGACATTGAAAGGATTCATCGATCACCTACTGAAAGAGATCCTAAAATCAAAACACCAAGAAATATAGTGGCCAAATGCCAGAACCCTCAAACAAAGGAAAAAATACTCCAAGCGGCTAAAAAAATACAATTCAAATAAAGAGGAACCACAATAAGGATCACCCAGGATCTAGCAGCATCCACATTAAAAGATCAAAGGGCCTGGAATATGATATTCCGAAAGGCTAAAGAACTCAGTATCCAACCAAAAATAACTTACCCAGCCAGAATGAGCATCTTTTTCCAGGGAAGAAGATGGTCATTCAACAAAATAAGTGAATTTCACCTATTTTTGATGAAAAAACCAGAACTTAACAAGAAGTTTGATCTACAAATATAGAACTCAAGATAAACCTAAAAAGGTAAAAAGAAATCTTGGGACCTATATTTCTGCTGTAAAGATGTATAAAGAATACATGTATACCTTGTTCTAGAAATTAGAGGTGGAAAGTACATTGTACCAGAAAAAGGGTAAATTGGGGTTACTACATCTCACGAAGAGGCAAAGGAAACCTATTATATCTGAGAAAAAGAATGGAGGGGGATGACTATAGTGGGTATTTTACTGCCATCAGAATTGGCTTTAAGAGAAAAAATTTTAGACAGATTCAATTTATGGTGAAACTTCTCCCATCTCATTGAAAAGTGAGAAGGGAAAAGTGAAAAGGGAAGGAATAAGCTAAGCAGAAGGGAATAAGGAAACTGTGAGGGAAAGGAGTAGGATAGGAGGAGGAACTCTAAGGTGGGGAGAAGGGATACTAAAAAGGGAGGGCTGTGAGAAGCAAGTGGTGCTCACAAGTTTAATACTGGGAAGTGGGGTAAGGGGCAAAGAAGGGAGAAAAGCATAAACAGGGGTTAACAAGATGGCAAGTAATACAGAATTGGTAATTTTAACCATAAATATGAATGGGGTAAACTTCCCCATAAGACGAAGCAGTTAGTAGAATGGATTAAAAGCCAGAATCCTACAATATGTTGTTCACAGGAAACACACCTGAAGCTGGGAGATACATGCAGAGTAAAGGTAAAATGTTGGAGTAAAATCTACTATGCTTCAGGTGAAGTCAAAAAAGTAGGGGTAACCATCCTGATCTCAGATCAAGCAAAAACAAAAATTGATCTAATTAAAATAGATAAGGAAGGGCACTATATCTTGCTAAAGGGTAGCATAGATAAAGAAGCAAAATCAATATTAAACATATATGCACTAAGTGGTATAGTATCTAAAATTTTAAAAGAGAAATTAAGAGAGTTGCAAGAAGAAATAGACAGCAAAACTATAATATTGGGAGATCTCAACCTTGCACTCTCAGAATTAGATAAATCAAACCACAAAATAAATAAGAAAGAAGTCAAAGAAGTAAATAGAATACTAGAAAAGATAGATATGATAGACCTCTAGAGAAAATGAAATGGAGACAGAAAGGAGTACGCTTTCTTTTCAGCAGTTCATGGAACCTATACAAAAATAGACCATATATTAGGACATAAAAACATCAAACTCAAATGCAGTAAGGCAGAAATAGTAAATGCATCCTTTTTAGACCACGATGCAGTAAAAATTACACTCAACAAAAAGCCAGGGGAAAGTAGACCAAAAAATAATTGGAAACTAAATAATCTCATACTAAAGAATTATTGGGTGAAACAGCAAATCATAGACATAATTAATAACTTCACCCAAGAAAATGACAATAATGAGACATCATACCAAAATGTGTGGGATGCAGCCAAAGCGGTAATAAGGGGAAATTTCATATCTCTAGAGGCCTACTTGCATAAAATAGAGAAAGAGAAGGTCAACGAATTGGGCTTGCAACTAAAAATGCTAGGAAATGAACAAATTAAAAACCCCCAGTCAAACACTAAACTTGAAATTCTAAAAATAAAAGGAGAGATCAATAAAATTGAAAGTAAAAAAAAAACTATTGAATTAATTAATAACACTAAGAGTTGGTTCTATGAAAAAAACCAACAAAATAGACAAACCCTTAGTAAATCTGATTTAAAAAATGAAAGAGGAAAATCAAATTGTTGGTCTTAAAAATGAAAAGTGAGAACTCGCCACTAATGAAGAGGAAATTAGAGCAATAATTAGGGATTACTTTGCCCAACTTAATGGCAATAAATTCGACAACTTAAATGAAATGGAAGAATACCTTCAAAAATATAGCTTGCCCAGATTAACAGAGGAAGAAGTAAATATCCTAAACAGTCCCATCTTAGAAAAAGAAATAGAACAAACTATTAACCAACTCCCTAAGAAAAAATCCCCAGGACCAGATGGATTTACATATGAATTCTACCAAACATTTAAAGAACAAATAACTTCAATGCTATATAAACTATTTGAAAAAATAGAGATTGAAGGAGTCCTACCAAACCCCTTTTACGACACAGACATGGTACTGATACCTAAATCAGTTAGGTTGAAAACAGAGAAAGAAAATTATAGACCAATCTCCCTAATGAATATTGATGCTGAAATCTTAAATAAAATATTAGCAAAAAGATTACAGAAAATCATCCCCAGGATAATACACTATGACCAAGTACAATTTATACCAGGAATGCAGTGTTGGTTCAATATTAGGAAAACTATTAGCATAATTGACTATATCAATAACCAAACTAACAAAAAACATATGATCATCTCAATAGATGCAGAAAAAGCATTTAATAAACTCCAACATCCATTCCTAATAAAAACACTTGAGAATATAGGAATAAATGGAATTTTTCTTAAAATAGTCAGGAGCATATATTTAAAACCATCAGAAAGTATCATATGCAATGGGGAATAACTGGAATCTTTCCCAGTAAGATCTGGAGTGAAGCAAGGTTGCCCACTGTCACCATTATTATTCAATATTGTATTAGAAACACTAGCCTCGGCAATAACAGTCGAGAAAGGGATTAAAGGAATCAAAATAGGCAATGAGGAAACCAAACTATCACTGTTTGCAGATGATATGATGGTATAGTTAAAGAACATCAGAGATTCTACTAAAAAGCTATTAGAAATAATTCATAACTTTAGCAAAGTTGCAGGTTATAAAATAAATCCCCATAAATTCTCAGCATTTTATACATCACCAACAAAATCCAACAGCGAGAGATACAAAGAGAAATTCCATTCAAAATAACTGTCGACAGCATAAAATATTTAGGAATCTATCTACCAAAGGAAAGTCAGGAATTATATGAGCATAATTACAAAAAAAACTTTCCACACAAATAAAGTCAGACTTAAATAATTGGAAAAATATTAAGTGCTCCTGGATAAACTGAGTGAATATAATAAAGATGACAATACTCCCTAAACTAATCTATTTATTTAGTGCTATACCAATCAGACTTCCAAGAAAATATTCTAATGATCTAGAAAACTAACAACAAAATTCATATAGAATAATAAAAGGTCGAGAATCTCAAAAGAATTAATGAAAAAAAAATCAAATGAAGGTGGCCTAGCTGTACCTGATCTAAAACTATATTATAAAGCAGCAGTCACCAAAACCATTTGTTATGGGCTAAGAAATAGATTAGTTGATCAGTGGACCGGGTTAGGTTCACAAGACAGAATAGTCAACTATAGCAATCTAGTATTTGACAAACCCGAAGATCCTAACTTTTGGGATAAGAATTCATTATTTGACAAAAACTGCTGGGATAACTGGAAATTAGTGTGGCAGAAATTAGGCGTGGGCCCACACTTAACACTGTATAACAAGAGAAGATCAAAATGGTCCATGATTTAGACATAAAGAACGAGATTATAAATAAGTTGGAGGAACATAGGATAGTTTATCTCTCAGACTTGTGGAGGAGGAAGAAATTTGTGACCAAAGATGAGCTAAAGACCATTATTGATCACAAAATAGAAAATTTTGATTACATCAAATTAAATAGCTTTTGTACAAACAAAACTAATGCTAACAAGATCAGAAGGGAAGCAACAAACTTGGAAAACATCTTCATAGTTAAAGGTTCTGATAAAGGCCTCATTTCCAAAATATATAGAGAACTGACTCTAAACCAAGCCCTTCTCCAATTGACAAATGGTCAAAGGATAATAACAGACAATTTTCAGATGATGAAATTGAAACTATTACCACTCATATGAAAGAGTGTTCCAAATCATTATTAATCAGAGAAATGCAAATTAAGACAACTCTGAAATACCACTACACACCTGTCAGATTGGCTAAGATGACAGGAAAAAATAATGATAATTGTTGGAGGGGATGCAGGTAAACTGGGACACTGATACATTGTTGGTGGAATTGTGAATGAATCCAACCATTCTGGTGAGCAATTTGGAATTATGCCCCAAAAGTTATCAAACTGTGAATACCCTTTGACCTAGCAGTGCTACTACTGTGCTTATACCCTAAGGAGATACTAAAGAAGGGAAAGGGACCTGTATATGCCAAAATGTTTGTCACAGCCCTGTTTGTAGTAGCTAGAAACTGCAAAATGAATGGATGCCCATCAATTGGAGAATGGTTGAGTAAATTGTGGTATATGAATGTTATGGAATATTATTGTTCTGTAAGAAATGACCAGCAGGATGAATACAGAGAGACTTGGATAGAATTACATGAACTGATGCTAAGTGAAATGAGCAGAACCAAGAGATCATTATATGTCAACAACAATACTGTATGAAGATGTACTCTGATGGAAGTGGATTTCTTTGACAAAGAGACCTAATTCAGTTTCAATTGATCAATGATGGACAGAAACAGCTACACCCAAAGAAAAAAACACTGGGAAATGAATGTAAACTGTTTGCATTTTTGTTTTTCTTCACGGGTTATTTTTACCTTCTGAATCCAATTCTCCCTTTGCAACAAGAAAACTGTTTGGTTCTGCACACATATATTGTATCTAGAATATATTATGACATATTCAACATATATAGGACTGCTTGCCATCTAGGGGAGGGGGTGGAGGGTGGGAGGGAAAAATCGGAACAGATGTGAGTGCAAGGGATAATGTTGTAAAAAATGACCCTGGCATGGGTTCTGTCAATAAAAAGTTATTATAAAAATAAATAAATAAATAAAAATAAATAAAGACTTTGCATGTGTCTCTCTGTGTCACATGTGTTTCTTTTAAACAACATATTGTAGATCTCTGTTTTTTGATCCACTCTGTTATTTGCTTCCATTTTATAGGAGACTTCATCCCATTCACATTAACAGTTGTGATTGAAAGTTCTATAATTCCCTTCATCCTATCCTTAATTATGTATGTTGTTTTCTCCACCCCCCCCCTACAACTTATCATCCCTCTCCCATCTCTTAGTAATGTTTTTATAACTACCTCCACCCACTAACTTATCTTCTATCAACTTTTCCCCCCTTCTCTTTTATTCCATTGTGTTTTTACTCTTCTTTCTGTCCTGTCCCCCCCACTTCTTTTCATCTTTCTCCTCCTACTTCTTTATAGAATTAGATAAATATTTATACCCAACTGTATGATTAAATTTTTTCCTCTTAAAGGCAAAACTGATGAGATTAAGTTTTAAACAAGGCTCATCCCTATCCCTTCTTTCACATGAATTTAATAGGTCTTCAACTTTTCATGTGAACCAAATATCCCATTATACCTCCCCTTTTCTCTTTTTCCAGTACAAATCTTTTCCCACTTCCAAATGTTATTTTTTTCTTTGATGTCACCACATCAGGGACCATGCACAACCATACCCACTGTCCATTGTCATGCCCACCTCTGACAGTCTCAGTGACAGATACAATTTTCAAGATTTACATTTTTTCCCTATTTAGGGAAATAAATAGTTTCAACTATATATATATTTGTATATTTATATATATTTTCCCTTGTTTATCATTCTATGCTTTTTTTGAGCCGCGTATTTTTAGATTAAAACTTCTGTTTAGCTCTGGTTTTTTTTCAATAGAAATGATTGAGTTTCTTACTTCATTGAAGCTCTACCTCTTCTCCTAAAATATGATGCTGAGTTTTATTGGGTAATTAATTCTTGCTTATAAACCCAGGTACTTTGCCCTCTGGAATATAGTATTCCAGGCACTCTGATTCTTTATTGTAGAAGATTCTGAGTAATCCTGACTTTTTGCTCCTTTATATTTGAATTGTTTCTGTCTAGAAGCTTGCAGTACTTTTATCTTGAGATTATAGTTTTGGAGTTTTGCAGCAATGTTCTTTGGGGTTTTCCTTGTAGGACATCTTTCCAGAGGTGACCACTAGATTCTTTCAATTATATTTCCTCTTCTCTTTCTGGAATATTGGGGCAGTTTTCTTCAATGATCTCTTGCAGAATGCTATATAGATTCTTGTTTTGGTCATGGCCTTGATGTAAGCTAATAATTTTAACATTGTCTCTTCTAGATCTATTTTCCAGATCAGCTGTTTTGCCAATGAGGTATTTCCAATTTTTTTCCGTTTTTAAAAATTCTTTTTAGTTTGTTTGACTGCTTCTTGCTGCCTCACAAAGTCATTAGCTTCCATTTACCCTGTTCTAGTTTTTAATATGTGCTATTCTTAAGTTATCTTTTGAATCTCTTTTCATTTGATTTCTTCTGCTGTTTAAGGAGATGTTTTCTTCAGGCAACTTTTTTCCCTTTCTTTTCTAAATTGCTGATCCTCTCATGAATACTACATATTTCTTTTCTCATTTTTTATGCTACCTCTTTTATTTGCTTTTTGAAGTCTTTTATGAATATTTCCAAGAAGCTCTTTGAGCTTAATACCAATTCATCTCACTCTGAGATTTCTTCTGTGGACATTCTGTCCTCATCTGAGTTTGTGTTTTTGTTTACCCTGGCACCATAGTAGCTG
This sequence comes from Sarcophilus harrisii, assembly GCF_902635505.1. Lineage (NCBI taxonomy): Eukaryota > Metazoa > Chordata > Mammalia > Dasyuromorphia > Dasyuridae > Sarcophilus > Sarcophilus harrisii. The sequence goes on along the minus strand of NC_045426.1, from coordinate 594,546,225 downwards.
TCTATTGTCAAGATTCTTTTCTGTTTCTTGCTCATTTTTCTTTCCTTTTCTTTTGCTATTTCTTTTGAGATTGAACCCTGCTCCTGGGGTATATGGAACACTGTCCCAATATTTTTTGTGTAGCTCTTAACTCTGGCTTTGAGCATAGGGTTTCCTTGTGTTTGCAGAGGGTAGCTTTGCTTGCTCTTTTCAGAAAATAGCCTGATTTCCCCAAGAGTGCCTTCTAAGCTGGAATTGGAAACTGCTATAGTAATTTTCTCCTCTATTGAACTAGTATTGAAGATCCTAGTTGCTGATTTGCTATAATAATGACTTTCTCACTATCTTTCCCAGATTCTTTTCAACCTGAGGTGAACACTTTTTTCATCCCAGTGAGACTGACTTTTCTTGAAGGTTTTCTTAAAGTTTTTAACTTGAGCTGGAGAGTGGTTTCATTCCATCAGACTGTTTTTTGAGACTTGATTTCATGTGGTTTTTGAGGGCAACTAGATATGAGTTTTAGCAACTTCCTGACTTTGCTCTGCCATCATGGCTCTACCCCAGGAAGTAGAAAGAATAATTCTTGGTGGTTGTTTGTTAGAATTCTTACAAGGTGCTGAGTCAGTGGAATTGATGGAGACAATACTTGTTTAGCAGGGTGCTTAACAGTTCTCTAGATGCACTTAGTACTTACTACTAATTCCACAAAATTCACTCCTTTAAGAGTACATATATAAGCTTGGAGCCTCAACCAGGATTGACTTCAGGAGATTTACAAGCCAGGATTCAGTCCAGGAGATACACAACCATAGAGGACAAGCCCACTCGGGGGCAGAGACAGATTCATTCCCTTTTGCACCTTTGTGCTGGCTGGAGGCTGAAGCTGGAGAGGCAAAAGACTAGCGGCAAGAGCTCTAGGAACAAAGGAGAGAGATAGGCCTCTAAGAAAGCTAACCGGGCCCAAGGAAGGACACAATACTTGAAAGAGAAAATGAAAGATTTGGACTATAATCCTTGGCTGCATTTGAGGTGATTATTACTCTGAACTGAAACTAAGGCTGCCTCCAGAAGCCCTCCAAGAAACCTGCTCCCAGAGAATTTTATATTTTAGAGAAGAACATTACAGTTGGTTATTGAGTAATAGAATGACTCCAGTATTAATTAGATTTTTTCTTCAGAATAATTTGTTAGTTGCTAAACACCATGTTTTAAGTCACCTCTGACCTCTGACATGTAGTGGCTGTGTGCTCCTGGATAAGGTCATATAACTTGTAAGTGTCCTAGACAAGTCTGTAAGAGTATATATTAAAGAATGATTGCATGTATGTATTGAGACAGGCAGTTTCCTCAAAGCAGTTCCCTCTATTTACCTACTCCAAAAATGAACAATAAGAGTAACAAACAATACCAACAAATGCTATTTAATTGCATAAATTTACTAAATTAGTTACTCTTAATCACAGATGAGTTTGAGATACCTTTTGACAGTCTCATGATTCTTATAGTCCCCTTTCATATTTTAAGTAATAAAATGAAACATATAAAGCATACAAAGAAACCAATTATTGAAATGCAGCTATTATTATTTATAATCATGTTTTTAGATTGTCAACTAACAACTCTGCATTTAAAGCAAGGGCGTTTATATGTTTCAAAGTTAAAAGAAAAGGAAGGGGTATTTTATTGTTTTTATTTTCATCAGAAAGGAAGGACCAGCTAGGATGCTGAGTCAGGTGACCAACATCAGTAAACAGCAATAGATACTAAACAACAGAGCAATAAATTAGAAAGAGAACATCTAGATAAATGAGAAGGAAAGGTGTAGATAGGGGAGAGATGCATCATATAACAAATTTTATCTTCTTCACAATTTTTCCCAGGACAAAGTTCTTGCTTACTCTAAAGTAGGATGAAGAGTTCTCTGTGCATAGACTGATGTGCTTGATAAAAACACAATTAGAAGAAAAGCATATTAATGACACTTCCCTCTTTCTCCGGTCACACTGTGAGTAGTCTTCTCTGAATTAGAAATTATCCAGAATTAATTGGTAATTTAGTCCATTCATAATTTGCATTTTGATAACTATAAGATGAAGTAATTAGGTTTTCACATTAATTAATATTATGGAGGAAAAATGAAGGCTAAATTGCTGCATGTAAAATGAACAAGGGTCAGACTGATCAGGGAAGCTGCTACTTCTTTCATTTTATCAGTGCCTAACACACTGTGGACATTGTAATTTTAGGTAGTGATTCATGTATAATACTATATTCACCAACATAGTAGGCTCATTATATACCTAATCATTATAAAGGCAATACAAGAGTGAATTATATGAGTGAAATATAATTAAAATGAAAATCCTAAAAGCAGTGTTAAGGAAAATTAATGATTTAGAAAAAAATAAGTAATATAAAATAGATTGGAGAAAGTAAATTCCATAATGAGAAGAGAGATTGAATTAGAATCAAGTTGGGTTTGATTTTTTTTGTCCATTTTCTAGTTCTGATAAATTGAACATATATGAAATTGTGTATACCCTCAATTTTTTCCTTTGTGAAATGTAAATAACACAACTTGTAATAAACATGTGACAGTTTTTGGAATAAGATATTCAGGAGGAACTATCCAGCAAGATTAAGCATTGCTTTTGGGGGAAAAGATGGAAATTCAATAAAATAAGTTATTTTCATTTATTTTTTATAAAAGAACAGAGCTGAAGAAAAAATTTGATCTTCAAATACAGAACTCAAGAGAAATATAAAAAAGTAAAAACGGGAAGAAAAACCTGTGTCTTTAAAGGTTAAAATGTTTGCATCCCTATATGGGAAGAAGACATGTTTAACTTTTGAGAACTATATAATTATTAGGGATATACTTCCAGGGTATAGATATAATTTGATTTTATTGTGATGATATAAAAAAGAAATTAGAGGAAGAAATGTGATTTTACTGGAAGAAGAAGATGGGCTTAATATGGGACAAAAAGAGGGAAAAAAAATCTATTACAATATAAGGGAATGAAGAGAGGGAGATGACCATTGTGTGAATCTTATTCTCATCACATTTGGCCCAAAAGGACAATATTAGACAAATTTAGCTTCACAGAGAAATTTGTCTCACCCTGTAGGGAAGTAGGAGGGGAAAGGGGAAAGAAAATGAGGAGGCTAATCAAAGTGAGAACAGAAGTGGAAGAGGAATGGTATAAAAAAGGGGGATGGGCCATAAAAGGGGAGAGCTCTTTGAGGGAGGTAATAATCAGAAGCAAAATTCTGAGGAGGAGAGAAAAGGGAAAAGGAAAAAGAAAAGTTTTGGGAACAATAAGATGGCAGGAAATAGAGAATAATTTTATTTGTGAATGTGAATGGAATGAACTCTCTCATTAAAATGGAAACAGATAGCAGACTAGATTAAATATCAGAGTCATGCAATATGTTTTTTTTTATAAGAAATACATTTAAAGCTTTTAGATGCATTTAGAGTAAAGGCAAAAGGCTGAAGAAGAATCTAATATGCTTCAGCTGAAGTAAAATAAAGCAGCAGCAGCAGTCCTGATCTTGGATCAAGGCAAAGCAAAAATAGATCTAATTAAAAGAGATAAAGAAGGAAATTGCATCTTGCTAAAGGGTACCATAGGTAATGAAATAATATCAATACTAAATATATATGTTCCCAGTGTTGTAACACTCAAATTCCTAAAGGAGAATTTAAGAGAGCTGCAAGAATTAGATAGTAAAACTATGCTAGTGGGCAATCTCACCCTTGCTCTCTGAGAACAAGATAAATCAAACCAGAGAATAAATAAGAAGTTAAGGGGGTAAATAGAATCCTAGAAAAAGTTAGATATAATTGGCCTTTAGAGAAAATTGAATTGGAGACAGAAAGGAATATATTTTTTTTTTCTTGGCAGTTCTTGGAACCTATATAAAACTTCAAAATCAAATGCAGAAAGACAGAAGTAGTAAATGCATCTTTTTCAGATTATGGTGCAATAAAAATTACCTGTAATAAATGGCCAGACAGAAACTGACCAAATATTAATTAGGAACTAAATAATATAATTCTAAAGAATGAGTACGTAAAATAATAAATCATAAACACAATCGATAATTTCATCCAATAGAATTACAATAATGGACAGTATACCAAAACTTATGGGATGCAGCCAAAGCTGTTCTTAGGGGAAGTTTCATATCTCTAGATGCTTACTTGCTTTAGACAAAGAAAAGTTCAATGAATTGTATTAAAGACCATGCCTAACTGAAGGGGCAGGCCAATTCTCCTAGAGCCTCCACAACTGTAAATCATAACATCTACAGCAGCCTTTACTGACACACGTCTTCCAGACTGGGAATGAGATAAATTGGAGGCAGAGGGAAGAGGAGAGAGGTTAGACAGCCCAACTGCCTCTCAACAGGGAAGTCAGAAAACAGCAACTGTCTCTCAGTCTCCTTATATCATCATCATCATCATCATCATTATCTCATGTGAAGAGATCTATGCTACAGGTGTGAGTTTGACCTCCAGTGGCCACTGGCAGGTGGCTCCAGTATTACAACAGAATTGGGCATGCAACTAAATAAGCTAAAAAAATTACAAGTTAAAAATCTCCAATTAAATACCAAATTTGAAATTTTGAAAATAAGAGACAAGATCAATAAAATTGAAAGTAAAAGAACTATTGAACTAACGAACAAAACGTAAAGTTGGCTTTATGAAAAAAATGACAAACATTTAGTTAATTTGATTAGAAAAAGGAAAGAAAATCAAATGACTAGTATCAAAAATGTAAAGGGTGAACTTTTCACCATTGGAGAGGAAATTAGAGCAATAATTAGGAACTATTTTGTCCAACTGTGTGCCAATAAATCTGATAATCTATATGAAATGGATGAATACTTAGAAAACTGTAGATTTCCCAGATTAACAGAGGAGAAAATAACTTACTTAAATAGTCCCATTAAAAAAAAAAAGAAATTGAACAAGCTTATTAATCAACTCCCTAATTAAAAAATCTCCAGAGTCAGATGGATTTACATGTGAATTCTATTAAATTATTTAAAAATAATTAATTCTAATATTATGCAAACTATTTGGAAAAATAGGCAAATAAGGAATCCTACCAAATTCCTTTTATGACACAAAATATCTTCAGCTGAAGAAATTGGAAACTGAGTGGATGCCCATCAAATGGAGAATGGCTGAATAAATTGTGGTATATGAATATTATGGAATATTATTGTTCTGTAAGAAATGACCAACAGGATGATTTCAGAAAAGCCTAGAGAGAATTACACGAACTGATGCTGAGTGAAACGAGCAGGGCCAGAGATCATTATATACTTCAACAACAATATTATATGATGACTAATTCTGATGAATCTGGACATCCTCAGCAATAAAATCAACCAAATTAATTCCAATGGAGTAGTAATGAACTGAGCCAGCTACACCCAGCGAAAGAATTTTGGGAGATGACTAAAAATCATTACATTGAATTCCCAATCCCTATATTTTTGCCCACCTGCATTTTGGATTTGCTTCACAGGCTAATTGTACAAGATTTCAGAGTCTGATTCTTTTTGTACAGCAAAATAACGGTTTGGTCATGTATACTTATTGTGTATCTAATTTATATTTTAATATATTTAACATCTACTGGTCATCCTGCCATCTGGGGGAGGGGGAGGAAGGAGGGGAAAAATTGGAACAAGAAGTTTGGCAATTGTCAATGCTGTAAAGTTACCCATATATATAACCTGTAAATAAAAGGTTATTAATTAAAAAAAAAGAGAGAAAGCAAGTACTTTGATATAGATTATACATGTACAGATATGCAAAATATCAAAGAAAACACATACTGCCTCCTCCAGTATAAGAAAAATAAAGTAAAAAATAAAAGTATCCTGTGATCTGCAAAAAAAAAAAAAAAAAAAAGGTATTCACAGTTTGATAACTTTTTGAGCATAGTTCCAAATTGCTCTCCAGAATGGTTGGATGTATTCACAGATCCACCAACAATGTATTAGTGTCCCTGTTTTCCCACATCCCTTCCAACATTCCGCATTATCTTTCCTTGTCATTCTGCCAGTCTGACAGATAAGTAGTGGTATTTCAGAGTTGTCTTAATTTGCATTTCTCTGATTAATAACGACCAAGTAGAATTTATACCAGCAATGCAGGGCTGGTTTAATATTAAGAAAACTATTTGCATAATTGACAATATGAATAACCAAATTAACAAAAACATGATCATCTCAATAAATGTAGAAAAAGAATTTGATAAAATTCAACACCCATTCCAATAAAAACATTAGGGAGTATAGGAATGAATGAACTTTTCCTTAAACTAATCAATAACTTCTATTTAAAACCATCAGTAAGCATCATATGTAATGGTGATAAACTGAAACCATTCCCAATAAGATCAGATGTGAAACAAGGTTGCCCACTATCACCATTGCTATTTAATAGTGTATTAGAAATGCTAGCCTTGGTAATAAGAAAAGAAAAAGAGATTATAGGAATTAGAGTAAGTAATGAGGAAACCAAATTATCCCTCTTTGCAGATGATATGATAGTATAGTTAGAGAACCCCAGAGATTGTACTAAAACACTATTAGAAATAATCCACAACTTTAGCAAAGTTGCAGGATACAAAATCAATCCACCGAAATCATCAGCATTTTTAAACATCACTAACAAAATCCAACAGCAAAAGATACAAAAAGAAATTCCATTTAAAGTAACTATTGAAAATACAAAATATTTTGGAATCTATCTGCCAAAGGAAAGTTAGGAACTATATGAGCAAAACCATAAAACACTTTCCAAGTAAAGTCAGATCAAAACAATTGGAAAAAAAATATTAATTGCTCTTGGACAGGTCAAGCGAATATAATAAAGATGACAATACTACCTAAACTAATCTATTTATTTAATGCTATACCAATCAGACTCCCAAAAAACTACTTTAATGACCTAGAAAAAAATAACAAATTTCATTTGGAAGAACAAAAGGTCAAGAATTTCAAGGGAACTAATAAAAAAAAATAATAAAATATAGGTGGCCTAGATTTACCTGATCTAAAACTATATTACAAAGCAGCAGTCACCAAAATCATTTGGTATTGCCTAAGAAATAGAGTAGTTGATCAGAGAAATAAGTTAGGTTAGCAGGACAAAATAGTCAATAACAATAGCAATCTAGTATTTGACAAAAATAATGAATCTAGCTTTTGGGATAAAAATTCATTATTTGACAAAAATTACTGGGCAAATTGAAAATTAGTATGGCAGAAACTAGGCATTGACCCCCACTTAACACCATACACCAAGATAAGGTCAAAATGGGTTCATGATCTAGGAATAAAGAATGAGATTATAAATAAATTAGAAGAACATAGAATTTTTTACCTCTCAGATCTGTGGAGGAGGAAGGAATTTGTGACCAAAGAAGAACTAGAGGTCATTATTGATCACAAAAGAGAAAAATTTGTATTATATTAAGTTAAAAAGCTTTTGTACACATGAAACTCATGCATCAATTTTAAAAGGGTAGCAATAAACTGGGAAAACATTTTTACAGTTAAAGGTTCTGATAAAAGACTCATTTCCAAAATATATAGAGAATTGACTCTAAGTTATAAGAAATCAGGCCATTCTCCAATTGATGAATAGTCAAAGGATATGAACAATTTTCAGATGAATTGAAACTTTTTCTAGTCATATGAAAAGGTGTTCCAAATCATTATTGATCAGAGAAATGTAAATTATGACAACTCTGAGATACCATATACCTGTAAGATTGGCTAAAGATAATGACAAATATTGGAATGGATGTGGGAAAACTGGGACACTGATGTATTTTTGATGAAATTGTGAATGGATCCAACCATTCTGAAGAGCAATTTGGAACTCAAAAAGTTATCAAGCTGTGCATATCCTTTCATCCAGCAATGTTACTACTGGGCTCATATCCCAAGAGAAATATTAAAAAGGAAAAGGGACCTGTATGTGCAAAATTGTCTGTGATAGACCTTTTCAGAGTGGCTAGAAACTGGAAATTGAATGGATGCCTATCAGTTGGAGAATGATTGGGTAAAATGTGGTATAATGAATATTATGGAATATTGTTGTTCTCTAAGAAATGACCAGCAGTATGAATAGAGAAAGGTTTGAAAAGACTTATATGAACTGATGGTGAGTGAAATGAGTAGAACCAGGTGATCATTATGCACTTCAACAACAATGCTATATGATGATTCCTTCTGATGGACATGGCTCTCTTCAACAATGAGAGGATCCAAATCAGTTACAATGGAATTCTAATGAACTGAACCAGCTACACCCAGAAAAAGAACACTGGGAAATAAGTATGGATCACAACATAATATTCTGTCATTGCTTCCTTGAATTTTTGTTTTCTCAGGTTATTTTTACCTTCTTTCTAAATCTTAACTTCCTTGTGCAACAAGATAACTTTATAATTATGTATACATATATTGTATTTAACAAATACTTTAACATATTTAACATATATAGGACTACCTGCCATCTAGGGGAAGGGGTAGAGGGTAAAAGGGGAAAAGTTGGAACAGACATTTTTGCAAGAGTCAATGTTGAAACTTACCTATGTATATGTTTTGTATATAAAAACTATTTTTAAAAAAAGAGCCAAGAAATAGCTGTTACAGTGAAGGAGAAGAGAGGGATGTTATGAAAAATGAGTGAATCTTACTCTGATTAAAATTGGTTCAAAGAGGGCATAATAGATACATGTAATTGAGTTTTGAAGTCTATCATACCCTACAGGAAAGTAGAAAGGGAAGGGGATAAGAGAAGAAGGGGTACTCATAAAAGGGATAATGATTTGAGGAGACAAGTAGTCCGAAGCCAAACACTTAGGAAGGACAGGGTGAAAGACAGTATAGAATAATTGGAGGAAATAGTATAGAAAGAAATTCAGTTAGCAATCATTACTTGAAATAATTTGCTCATCTCTAAAATGTGTAGAGAAATTAGTCAAATTCATAAAAGTATGATCCATTCCCCAATTGACAACTTATCAAAAAGATGAAGTTCATTTCTATATAAAATAACTAAAGCTTTTTACAGCAATATTAAAAAAATCTGCTCTATGTCATCATTGATTGGAGAAATTCACATTAAACAATAATGAGGTATTACTTTTCACCTAATAGCTTGTCTACTAGGACAGAAAAGGTGATGATAAATGTTGGAGGAGATTGTGAAAATTGAGATACTAATGCATTGTTGGTGAAGTTCTGAACTGATTCAACCATTTTGTAGAGCAGTTTGGAACTATGCCTAAATATTCATAGTAACTTTTTTCTATTGCCAAACAATTAGAAACTGAGGGAAAATTCCATCAATTCAGGAATGGCTGAATAATTTATGGAATATGATTGTGATACAAAACTATTGTGATAAAAGAAATAGTGAACTAGATACTCCCAGAAAAACCTAGAGGAATCTACATGAACTAATACAAAGTGAACTGAATAGAACTAGGGGAACATAGTACACAGTAGCAATATAATAAGATGATCAACTGTGAATGACTTAGTTATTCTTAGAAATACAGTGATCCAAGACAGTTCTGAAAGACTTAACATGAAAAATGCTATCCAACTCAGAAACAACTGATGGAGTCTGATTATAGATGAAAACAAAATTTTGTATTACAATGGTTTTTTTTCCCCCTTGGGTTCTTATTGTGGTCTATATTTTATTTCACAATATGAATAATGAAAATACATTTTGCATGATTGCACATGTATAACCTATATCAAATTATTTTCCTTCTCCTTGAGGAGGGAGAGAATTTGGAGCTAAATTTTAAAAAAAATGATGACTATTTTATTACATGTAATTGAGGAAAATAAAATACAAAATTAATAAAAATAAAATAATCACATTCTGTGATTACATACCCACCGTGAATATATGATCATTCAGCCAAATGAGAATAAAATACTAATTACCATAAACCTTGAGGGTGATAGATGTCCACATCTAAAGATTATGTATATTAGTCCTTACGGCCAAAATAAAGTCTTTAAATCAAGGGTCTATCAATACTAGCTTGGCACAAAGGTTTAACATCTGTAATGACCACGCTAGCACCCAGGACGCCCCAGAATCAGCCGGAGCCAGGATAAGCAAAAGTCTGTCTTTATTCTTGGTCTTAGACTTAAGATTGAACAGGATGGAAGCAGATTCTCTGTGTGACCACTTACTCCTCATCTACCACAGAGAGTGTGTCCCTGGCTAACTTTTCTCCACCCCCTAGTCCCTCCTACAATCCTCTATACACCAATCATTGAGCCAGTACGGATAGTGGAAAGGACCATTTTCAAGCATATGACCATAGAGTATTGTCCAATCAGTAGTTAGCCTCAAGGGCTCAGCAGTCCTGACCTCAGTGCATTGAATTCAATAGTTTCAGCCCTCTACAAACATCAATAATATTATTCCAGGAGCACTTTCAAAATTTTGATGAGCAATGGTCAAAAAATCTATCAGATTGAAAACATTCTCTATAAGTTAAATTTGTAAGATTCTTTATTTAAGCTATGGGAGATCCTAGTTTCTTAGTAGATTACTACATGCTTTGAAAATTCACAACTTTTTTTCAGCGTCTTGTCTCACAAAGTTAATATGATTTTATAACTTTGCCAAGGCAAAAGATCAGTGTGACTGAAAATCTGGTAAATCTCTGAAGAACTTCTCAAATATTTACAATCTATAGCACCTTCTTAAACTCTAAATAATTATTTATTTTGAGCAAAATGTACACAATTAAAATTTTGACTTTTTTATTTATAAGTATAATAGTCTCTATCAAAGGAGCTGTTAATTGTCCAGCTCCATAATTGTATCACTCTTTGAGTATTGACTTTCAAATATAAGCATTAATTCCCAAATAAATATCACTAAGTTGTCTTATATAATGATTTCCCCCCAAAAAAATCACAAAACAAGAAATATTAGAAGTTTTACAAGAATAAAAAATACTATTAATTTTTAAAACATACTTTAAAACCTTTTCCCAGGAAAATAACACCAATTTAGTGTCTACATTTTGTTATAGAGCAAATTACTTCATCCATTTATTAATTTGGCATTCTCCTAACATTCAAAAGACCAACACATAATACTTAGATTTTTAATTCTTATATTTGTTGTTTCTAAACATACAACCTTAATACCAAAATCAAATGTTTGTAATAAGTGCTGATCTATTTATAATGTCAGAGTCAAATAACACAATTTTTCTAATACAAGAATGTATCTTAATTTAAGTAGAACATATTATAATTTAGTTTTTGAATAAACACAGATCTGGGTTGACAGTCACAAAGGAAATCAAAATCTCAGTTTCCCCAAGGAAAATTAACTGCCAGCAATTCAAGTTATAGAGCAAAATACTTTGAATTTTATGGTATAGGATCACATTAATTTCTCCTTCCTAAAATATGCCAGCACTTACAAAAAAATCTTCAAATTGTAATTTGGAAATATATGGCAAAGGAACTACATTTTGCTTATAAATATAGTCATTTACTTATAATGACATAAATTTCTACGAATAAGAAAATATTTTCCTTTTTTTTTTGTCGCTGGCTGAAATGACAGCAAGAAATTATCTTGAAAGTTTTTTTTTTCTTTAAACATTTTTTCCCATGTAAAGTTTTAAATGGGAGTATATTTATGATTAATAGGAAAGAAAAAGTTAGTATCAGATAAGGAAATCTTAGAGAATTGTTGCAAGTATGAAACTTCATTAATCTCCAGTAATCTAAACTCCTTGCAGTTTTTTTTTTTGTTGTTGTTGTTGTTTTTTTAAAATAACAGCTGTTTTAAGGACTAACTTTTACTTTCCTTAGAAATCTTCCAATGTAACAGAATATAAGTTCTTGGCATGACACAAGATGAAAAATTATCTGAAAAGTTCATGGAGAAGATAGAGAAGGGAAAAAAAAACTGAAAGTGTATGGAGGAAATACAGATGGGGAAATTGGAGAAATGGAAATAGAGACAAAGACAGAATGATCTTCTGGAGGATTCCTGGCTTAATTAACAGATCACAGATATCTTGATTCATTAATTGAAAAGAATTACTCATTTGGTAATAAGGTAGTCTAGCTTTGCACCAGAAAAAAATTATTATATACTTCCCTTCATTATGTACAGTTCAAACAAAGGGGGGAAAAGTGTAGTGTTCCACACAAACGCTCAGATTAATCACTAGTTTATCACAGTACAGAGTGATTTTATTGTGATCAATCCAGACTATCAAATACCTCACTTCTGACACCATTATTTATGTGGTGGAGAACAAACCCTAAAAGGAAATAATTTAGAAAGAAGTTTATGGTCATCTGACAAAAGGAAGAAAACCCAAAAGAGTGATTTGTTCCCCCTGAGAGTCTGTAAATTCTATATGGAATTTTTTTTAAATAGCTTTTTATTTACAAGTTATATGTATGAGTAATTTTACAGCATTGACAATTGCCAAACCTTTTGTTCCAATTTTTCCCCTCCTTCCCCCCCACTCCCTCTCTTAGATGGCAGTTTGACCAGTAGATGTTAAATATATTAAAGTATAAATTAGATACACAATAAGTATATATGATCAAACTATTATTTTGCTGTACAAAAAGAATTGGACTCTGAAATATTGTACAATTAGCTTGTGAAGGAAATCAAAAATGCAGGCAGGCAAAAATATAGGGATTGGGAATTCAATGTAATGGTTTTTAGTCATCTCCCAGAGTTCTTTCGCTGGGTGTAGCTGGTTCAGTTCATTACTGCTCCATTGAAACTGATTTGGTTCATCTCATTTCTATATGGAATTTATAAACAAAGGAACAAGAAAATAATAATTGACTAGCAAGCACATAGGCAGTTTCCTATGAGATATAAATGGATGAGATATAATGAGATATCAGAATGAGATATAAAATGGAAGAAAATTCCTTACATTTCAGGCATAAGATTTTGGATACAATTTCTGGTTAGTACTATATAGACCACTGGACTTTGGTCCAGGCTAGTTTCCCAGCCACATAGAACTAATTTCAAACAATGCAATACAATTTCTGACATCAACATTACTTTTGTCATTTTATTTGTTCCTCTGCATATTTAGTGAACCCCAACTTTCCTGAGGAAACTAGATGGCAACTGCAGAGAATGTTGAATGTGGAGACAGGAATATCTGAGTTCATATTGGACTTTAGACAATAACTAGCTGTGTGATCCTGAGCAATTTACTAACTTGTTTGCATCAGTTTCCTTAGCAATGCTGGAAAAGAAAATAGCAAAGCGCTTCAGTACTTTGGCCAACAAAAATTTGGAGTGCTATTGATCTGTGTGGAGTCACAAAAAAAGTTGACTGTGGCTGAATAACTGAACAACAAAGAGAGAAAGCTTTGGCATGGTCTTAGTCTTTTGCTGCTTCTTACTGCTCAATTTTACACACACACACACACACACACACACACACTTATATGCATATATCTACACATACATAGGTATGGAGATATGTTTTCATTAAATTCACCAAATAATAGAATTAATGGTGGTGCATTGAAGGATATTTTCAACTTCTACCTAAATTTGCTCTACCATTTTTTTTCTTATGTGATAGATGTATGTGCAAATGGACCAACTTCATGATTATATTTTCCATTATAAGGATTCAAAAATGAAAGAAAGTTTTAATAAAATTAAAACAATTGGCTATTAAGGATGATGGTAGTGATGATTATAGACATATATTGAAAATGTTATGATTAGATGGTCAAAATTATAAACCAGATGCTCACTCTCCTTTATAAAGAAACAGATGATAAATCCATGTACTACAGATATAGAAAACCCACACTATAAATACTTGCAAAAGGAACCAAAAATGCAGATCTTAGCGCATTATGTCAGAGAAAAGGTTTACAGAAATGTCCCAAAATAATGATAACTTCTGAAAACAAGGTTTTAACAATTTGCTGTCATCTCAAATAAGTAAAACGTACTATTAGAACTAAAATCTTTCAAAATGAATTCCAAACAAAAGAAATCATAACTGGATAGAGGTAAGGTGAAATATATGGAGCACTGGAGAGATTTCCTTATTTTCAATCAGGAAGGGCTGAATTCAAATCCAGTGTTACTTAATTACTAATTGTATAATTCTGTGCAAGTCATTTGACTTCTTTTCTTAGTTTTCTCATCTCTAAAATCATGAGAAATATTGATAAATGATAAAATGGAGTAATATTTGTAAAATACTTGATAAATTTCAGATTATTGTATTTATATTTTTGTTATTGTTATCAATAATAATATCCCTTCCATTCTTTATATTTTATCCAAAGTAAGCCTACATAAAAACTTGCAAAATATATTTTTTAATTACAAAAAGAAATCCTTTTACCATCTGCATAATAGTTGATAGAATATTAAATGTTAGATAATAGCATGATAATGGCTTGTCCTGGGACCATTTCTCTCTAACCTTCATTGAATGAAGTGATGAGCAAGAGAATATGAATTTTATAATGAAAGTACTGAAGATGAAGGTGATGTTGCTGATAATGAAGACAATACCTTAATTTGAAAAATTGAAAGAACTCTAACAGATATCTTTATTGTATAAAAGCCACTAATTGCTGTGTTATCCTAATCTTTAATGAATATTCCCTTGAGTGAAGCCTATACTTAAGATATATTGTGTAATATTAGCATATGTATGTTTTGAATAGATAATCAAGATACTTAACATTGACTTAGATGTTTAGGAAGAAATTAGAAGAGGTACTGATTCAAAGAAAAAAAAAATAACAGACTAAACAAAGCATCTCGAGGTGACATATGCATTCCAGGGGACTTAAACTATTGAGTTACCTTCATAATACTGTTTAAATGTGGCTACTTTCTATATCTCTATCCTATTTTCTCTCTTCTTTTTTTTCAGATTTTATCACAGTGATCTTATACATTATAAACTATTCAGTCATCCCTGTTACTCAAAAGCCTCAAGAACCTTCTTTCTCACCCCATTCCTTCCCTTTCTCCTTTCCTTTTTCCCTCCATTTTTCTCTCTATCTTATCTCTCCCTCTCCTCTCTCTCATATCTATCTATCCCTAAACTTTTTTTTATGTCTAGTTTTATGTCTAAAAGTGCAATTTGGAAATCCTAAAAATATCTCAGATTACCATGTTTGAAACTACCTTCATCATTGTGCTTCTTGATCCTGTACTTTATTTTTACTTAAGTTATCATCAGCTTTTCATCTCTACTAAGCAGGATTATATTAAGTTTAATTGAAATGTATTCCCTCTGAACATCACTTTTCACTTAACAATTAAAATATTTTCATCAGGTAAATGTTTAATTAGAACACTTCCTTGCTTGTAAAAATTTCTTTTTTTATTTTTATTTTATTTATTTTTTTATTTAATAGCCTTTTATTTACAGGTTATATGCATGGATAACTTTACAGCGTTAACAATTGCCAAACCTCTAGGCATTTTGCTTGTAAAGGGCTAAAACTCTGAAGAGGTGCACTTGAATCAGACAACCAAGCACTTAAGGTTAATTACCTATTGGACAATAACTCTGTTAGCATGTTTGGAATTTCTCTTCTCACACTTAATGCTAGCTTAATGCTTGGGGTTAGGAGAATCATAGGAGAAATTAGCGGATGGAGTGAAACAAGTCGGAGTCATTTTGGAGGAGGACGACAAGAAGGGAGGTTGGTGGAGAGTTTGTGGCAGTTTTGTCAGTCTCCTTCACTTCTCCCTCTACCATCCAAGGGCTTTAGCTTATCCTGACTCCAGCTGATTCTGAGGCTTCCAGGAAGCTAGCCTGTAACTTATATCTACATTTTTTTTTCGTCCTGCCTGAATGACTAGATAAAGTTTGTCTTTTTTATAAAATATAGATTGATTCCTTTGACTAAATATATTTTATTGTATAGCTTTGATACAGAATCAAAATGCTCTGCATTTATGTCTTTATATTTTTTTATTTTTTAGATTATACAGCTACATTCATTTTTTACATATTTCTATAAGAGTTGTGTTGGGAGAGAAAAATCAGGACAAAAATGGAAAACTATGAAAGAGAAAAAAAAGCAAAAGAAAAAAAATGATGAAAATAGTATCCTTAATCTACATTCAGTCTCCACAGTTCTCTCTATGTATATGAATAGCATTTTCCATCTAATGTTTATTGGAATTGCTTTGGTATCACTGAATTGCTAAGAAAAGTCAAGTCTATAAAAGTTGATCATCACACAATCTTACTGTTATTGTGCACAATGTTTTCCTGGTTCTGCTTGCTTCACTCAGTTTCAGTTCATGTAAGATTTTTCAGAATTTCTGAAAGCAGCCTACTCATCATTTCTTATAAAAAACAATAATATTCCATTACTTTTATATACCACAACTTATCAAGCAATTTTCAAAGTAATGGGCATCCACTGCTGTTGCAATTCTTTGTCATTAAAAACAGAGCTACCACAAACATTTTTGCATATGTGGGTTCTTTTCCCTCCTTTATGATTTTTTTGGGACATAGTCCCAGTAGTGGCACTGCAGGGTCAAAGGCTATGCACATTTTTATAGTCCTTTTGATATAGTTTCAAATTGCTCTCCAGAATGGTTGGCTCATTTTACAACTTCACCAACACTGTATACCACTTTTCCCACATCCTCTCCAACATTCATCATTATATATTCTTGTCATCATAGCCAAACTATAGGATGAAGTAGTACCTGAGAGTTGTTTTAACTTGTTTTTCTCTAATCAATAGTAATTTAGAACATTTTTTCATATTACTATAGAATATAATATTTAATATATAATATATATATATACATATATATTATTTCAAAATTGTCTATTTATAATCTTTGACCATTTATCAATTGGGGAACTACTTGTACTCTTTAAAATTTGGTCCAGCTCTTTATGTATTATTAAGGCTTTTGAGGCCTTAATCAGAAGACTTGGTTGTGAAAAACTCTTTCCTAGTATTCAGCTTTCCTTCTAATCTTGGCAGAATTTGTGCAAAATCTTTTTAATTTATTATAATTAAAATTATCTATAATGTTTTCTAGTTTCTTATTTGGTCACAAATTACTCCCTTCTCTAAGATCTGACACATAAACTATCCCTTGTTCTCATAATTTTCATATAGTATCTATATTGTCTAAATAATGTACATAATTTGATTTTATTTTGGTATAGGATGTGAGATTCTGGTTTATATCTAGTTTCTGACAAACTACTTCCCAGTTTTCCCAGAAGTATTTGTTAATACTGAGTTCTTGTCCCAGATGATGAAATCTTTTAGTTTATCAAACAGTTTTTACTTAGGTCATTGATTATCATGTCGTAATCTATTCACTAAGTTATTATTTTATTTGATAAATGCTACTTTATAATACAGTTTTAGGTCTTGTAGAGCGAGCCACCTTCCTTTGTGTTGGGACACGAGAGCCACTGGACAGTGGCTGTTGGATATCCAACTCAGAGCTCAGAATCTGAGGTCTCTCTATAGAGACCTCAAATCTCACACAATCTCCTTTTTTCTTAGAGAATTCATTAATAGCTTCAATTTTTTTCTAAAATGAAGCTATTTCTTTTTTCCCCCTCTTCTGTTAATCTGGCATAATCTATTATCAAATTATGAGATTTGTTGGCAAAAAGGCTTAATTTTTGCTTTCATTTCTTCATCATTGGTTGTAAATTCATCCTTTCCATTGTTCATGCTTGTAATTTGTGAGAGGATGATACAAGGAGATCAAGAGGCAGTTGTTATTCTCTGACCTTTCTGACTGAGAGGCTGTTGCATTGTTAGACCTCTCTTCTCTTTTCTCTACCTCCACTTTACTTCATTCCCAATCTGCAACACTTGTGTCAGCAAAGGTTGCTCTGCAACTCCTTCAGATACTATGATCCCCAGCTGTAGAGGCTCTTAGAGAATTGACCTGCCTCTTAATACATTTGTATTTTTTTCTTCATTAATTCCATTGTTTTCCTTTACCTTTTTCTAGATGAATTTTGTCATTATTTTTTCTAGTTTTATAAAATAATATTTTGGCATTTTGATTGGTATGGAACTGAATAAGTAAAATTTAAAATGTATTATATTTGGTCAGCCTATCTGTGCTTAATTGATATCTTTTTCTCTAACTTTAGATTTGACTTTATTTGTGAAAAGTGTTTGGTAATTGTGTTGATATAGCTCCTGGATTTGTCTTGGAAGGTAACTCCCAAATATTTTATATTGTCCACAGTTACTTTAAATGATTTTTTTTTTTTTACTATCTCTTGCTACTGAGTTTTGTTGGTAACGTGTAGAAATGCTGATGATTTATGTGGGTTTATTTTAAATTCTACAATGTTCTAAAATTTTTTCAAGGAGCTCTTTAGTTAATTCTTTAGGACTAAGAATACCATGATATCATCTGTAAAGAGTGATACTTTTATTTTCGAAATGCCTATTCTATTTCCTTCAATTTCTTTTTCTTTTACTGAAAAGGTAGAAATTCCTAGTACAAAACTGAATAATAGTCATAATAATGGGCACCTTTTTTCATTCCTGATCTAATTAGAAATTCTAGCTTTTCATTGCATGATTTTAGATGTTGCATAACTATTTATTTCTATTCTCTCTACTGTTTTTAATATGAAGGAGGGCTTCATTTTGTCACAATATTTTCTGCATCTATTCAAATAATCATATAATTTCTATTAGTTTTGTTATTGATATGGTCAATTATATCTATTGTTTTCTTGAATGAACCAATCCAGAATTCCTGATATAAAATCCATTCTTTCATAGTGTGTTATCTTGGTGATGTTATTGTAATGTCTTTGCTAATATTTTATTTAAAAAATTTTAATTGCTATTTATGGGGAAATTTCTCTATATCCTTCTTTGTTTGGATTGTATCTCCTGGTTTAGGTAAGAGCACCATATTTTTGTCATAAAAAAGATTTGACAAAATTCCTCATTTGCTTATTGTTCCAAATAGTTTATATAGTAATGGAATTAATTGTTCTTTAAATGCTTGGTAGAATTCACTTTTAAAGCTATCTACATCTGGAGCTGTTTTTTCTTAGAGAATTCATTAATATCTTGTTCAATTATTTTTCTAAAATGAAGTTATTTCTTTTTTTTCTCCCTATTCCATTAATCTGGGATAATCTATTATCGAATTGTGAGATTTGTTGGCAAAAAGTTGGGCAAAATGGCTTAATTTTTGCTTTCATTTCTTCATCATTGGTTGTAAATTCATCCTTTCCATTGTTCATGCTTGTAATTTGTTTTTTGCTTTTCTTAATCAAATCAAAAAACATTTTACTGATTTTGTTGGTTTAAAAAAAGAATCTCAATTTTATTACTTTAATAGTTATTTTACTTGAATTTTCTTAATCTCTTCTTTGATTTTTTTTCAATTTCTAATTTGGTATTTCATTATTTGTTGTTGTTGTTGTTGTTGTTTTATTTTGTTTTGTTCTTCTAGCTCTTTAAGTTGTATCTCCACTTCATTGACCTCCTATTTCTCTATTTTGTCCATGTAAGTATTTAGAGATATAAAATTTCTTCTAAACACTCCTTTCCTGCAACCCGTAAAATTTGGTATATTATTACATTATTGTCATACTTTTGGATGGCATTATTGAATGTTTCTATGGTTTACTGTTTTACCCATTGATTTTAGATTTAGATTGTTTAATTTCCCTTTTTAATCTATATTCCTCTAACTTTTAATTGCTTGAAATTTTTATTGCATCATAATCTAAAAATGCATTTAATATTTTGACTTTTGCATTTGATTTTAAAATTTTTATGCCCTAATGCATCATCAATTTTTGTATAGGTACTGTGTATCACTTTGAAAAAAGAATACTCCTTTCCATTCCCATTCAATTTTCTCCTGAGTTCTATTAAGTTTTCTAAGACTCTATTCACCTCCTTACCTTTTGTCTTGTTAATTTTGTGATTACATTTATCTAATTCTGATTAGAGGAAATTGAGGTCCTCCACTATTGTGGTTTTGTTATCTATTTCTTCCTGTATCTTTCTTAACTTCTTTTCAAAGAATCTGGACACAGTACCACTTAGTGCATATATGTTTAGTATTTCATTATTTATGGTACCTTTAAAAAATGTAGCTTCTTTTATTATGCCTTATATGAAGAAATTATCAAAGAAAACTACCCTGATATTCTAAAATCAGAGTGTAAAATAGATGGCTTTAATTTTATCATCTGGAAATTGTCTATTCACATGCTTTAACTATTTATCAACTGGGGCATAACTTGTGTTTGTATAAATTTGACAGTTGTTATATACTTTAGAAGTGGGATGTTTATTAAAAATACTGAGATAAAGAATTTTTCCCAGCTTTGTAGTTCTCTTTTAATCTTGTTTATGTTGATTTTTGTAGAGGGCTGAAACTATTGGGTTGATGCACTGAGGTCGGGACTGCTGAGTGCTTGAGGCTAACTACTGATTGGACAATACTCTATGGGCATATGCTTGGAAAATGGTCCTTTTCACTATCCATACTGGCTCAATGATTGGTGTATAGAGGACTGTAAGAGGGACTAGGGGGTGGAGTAAGACTAACCAGGGTTACACTCTCAGCGATAGACGAGGGAGAAGGGCTTGTGGAGATTCTCTTCCATCCCCTTCAATTCTATCCCTAAATACCAAGAATAAAGATGGAATTTTGCTTATCCTGACTCTGGCTGATTCTGGGGTATCCTCGGTACTAGTGTGGTCATCACATTTGGTGCCCAAGGGTGGGAACCAAGGACCCTAACTTTAATGAAGAAGTCTCCGGTGACCAGGAAATAGGGTGAGTATTTAAATAGACAAACAGGGAACTTACTTTATTAAGGGCTAAACTAGTAATATTTTCTAGCTACAATGGGGCAGATATTGGGAAAAGATTCTCCCTCAGCCTCAGCCCCACAACCACCCCACCCCCCCTCCCAAGCGGGTGCTATAAAAATATGCTTAAGCTGATCAAGGGACAAGGATTAATTGTAACTTGGTTGCAGATGACTAAACTGTTGGGTACACTAAAACACATGCCTCCTTGGTTCTGAAAGGAAGATGAAATAGGGCTAGATAATTGGAAGCTGATAGGAGAGCAATTATGCGAATACTACAATGATAAAGGTCCTTGTTCAATTTCCAAGGAGATATTCTATACATACAACATAATAGAATTGGCCTTAAAAAATCCTGCTAGTTATAGAAAAAAGGAAAATTCTAAAAATGGCCAGATAAAGAAGTGTAAGGAAAATGAGGAGGACAAAGGAGGGATTGACAGCAATATCACCAGAGGGCATGAGTAGTTAAGTGAGGGTGAAGGGTGTGGTATAGGGCGGGGTGAAGGGCGTAGTGAAGGGGGGTGGTGATTCTCGCTCTCACAAAGCAGCTTCAACCCCACCTACACCGGAACTGGTTCTTGACATGCCCCCATCAACTTCACCTTCCGGGATGGAGGGGGAAGGAGTAGTAAGAGGGACTGTGATACCACCAGCACCTCCCCCCAAAAAATCACCCCCTCCTATGACTAGATTGCAAAAGACAGTAGTTAAAGCCAGGGAAGAAGACCAGAATTTATGTGATTTGCAACTGGAAATGTATCCAGTGATTCAAGAGTTTGACTTTTCAGGTCAAGAAAGTAGAAGATACGCTCCTTTTGATATAGAAATCCTCAAAGATCTGAAAAAGGCTTACACTCTTTATGGAGCTACATCAGCATATGTTAAGATGTTATTACAGAATTTGGCTTATAAAGTCTTAATGCCTAGGGACTGGAAATCTATAGCAAGGACATGCTTAGAACCTGGAAAAAACTTGTTGTGGCTTTCTGAATATAGTGAGCTCTGTAGGATACAGGCCCAACAAAATAGTCATAGTGGACTTAATTCTCCAATCATCTGTGACCAACTAACAGGTGTAGGTTCTTATGCAGAAATTTCAGTACAGATTAATTACCCCTTAGCAACATATGGGCAAATTGCTGCTATTGCTACCAAAGCATGGACTTTGCTTCCCAGTAAGAATGACAAGGGTGAAGCCTTCACAAAATAACACAAGGGCCAAATGAACCCTTTGCTGATTTTGTGGGACATCTGCAGACTGCTGTCGTACATACTAATGGTGAAAATGCAGTAACAGACATTATGACAAGGCAACTTGGTAAAGAAAATGCTAATGAGGTTTGCAAAAGACTTATGCTAGGACTACCCAAGGATGCTCCTTTAGAGGAGATCATAAGACGTTGTGCCACAGTGGGCACAAATGCCTTTTATAGCCAGGCTATGATGCAGACTTCCCAAAATCCAAACATGGGGAGACAGGGTTTGGGACTTCCAGAGAGACTCGTCAATGCTTTCAATGTGGTAAAGTAGGGCATCTGAAAGCTCATTGTTGGCATAGAGAGAGGGTGAGAAAGCAGGGTGGGAGAACAAGACCCAAAACCCCATGTCCAAAATGCAACAGAGGCTTCCATTGGGCATCAGAATATAGACTGATTCTGGGAAATGGGATGAGGAGTTCAGCCCCAGGGCCCAAGACAAAAAATACTTGGGGCATGATGGCAGCCAATGCTACACCTAGAGAGTGCCTAGAAGTCCAGTACCCAGACATGACCAATCAACCAGGAAGCCATACAATGGGAGAAGGGAATTACACAATCAATCAGCCAGAAAGCAATCTGATATGAAAATGGGATTACAGTTGGGGAGAATATAGTTGTATGTAGCTGGGACAACTGAGATACCCCCTGGAAAGGTGAAAGCTGTTCCTCTCCAGATTTTGGATCCCTTGCCTCTAGGTACAGTAGGCTTGATTATTTCACCTCCTGAGAGCACATACAAAGCAGTGTCCATCCACACACTGATGTGGGAAACTGGGGAATGTGTAGATAATATCCCAGTCACTAATACAGGTAGACAACGTGTGACTTATCAATCAGGAGAAGTAGTGGCATCAGGTTTACTAATACAGACTCCTAATAAGCAGTCTGATGATAGTTGCCCAGATTCTGACTCCAAGCAACAAAATCCAGGAATATATTGGACAGCAGCTGTGACAGCTGACCGACCTATGCGCTCTCTCTCTCTCTCTCTCTCTCTCTCTCTATATATATATATATATATATATATATAATACAATTAGAAGGATTGGTAGACATGGGTGCATATCGTACAATCATTAGAGGTGCCAACTGGCCCAGTCACTGGCCAAAGATTGAGGCAGACACCTACATGTATATAGGGGGATCAATAGCAGCTGAAGTTAGTGCTGCCCCTTTGAGATGGATATTTGAAGGTGAAACAGAGTTTTACTCCTTTTTTTAATTTAATAGCCTTTTATTTACAGGATATATAATTGGGTAACTTACAGCATTAACAATACCAAACCTCTTGTTCCAATTTTCACCTCTTACCCCCACCCCTCCCTAAATGGCAGGATGACCAGTAGATGTTAAATATATTAAAATATAACTTAGATAATAATAAGTATACATGACCAAAAATTTTTTGTTGTACAAAAGAAATCAGACTCTGAATTATTGCAATTAAACTTTGAAGGAAATCAAAATGCAGGTGTGCATAAATATAGGATTGGGAATTCAATGTAATGGTTTTAGTCATCCCAGAGTTCTTTTTCTGGGTATAGCTGGTTCAGTTCATTACGCTCCATTAGAAATGATTTGTGATCTTGTTGCTGAGGATGGCCTGATCCATCGAACCGGTCATCATTATAGTATTTTGTTGAAGTATATATGACTCCCTGGTCCTGCTCATTTCCTCAGCATCAGTTCGTTAAGTTCTCCAGGCCTTTCTGAAATCATGCTGTTGGTCATTCCTTACAAAACAGTAATATTCCATAAATTTTCATATCCACAATTTATTCAGGCATTCTCCAACAGATGGACATCCATTCAGTTTCCAGTTTCTAGCACCACAAAAGTGCCACAAAATTCGTGCACATACCGGTCCCTTTCCTTCTTTATAATCTCTTTGGGATATAATCCCAGTAGTAACACTGCGGATCAAAGGGTATGACAGTTTGATAACTTTTTGAGCATAGTTCCAAACTACTCTCCAAAATGGTTGGATTCGTTCACAACTCCACCAACAATGAATCAATGTCCCAGTTTTCCCACATCCCTCCAACAATCATCATATTTTTCCCTGTCATCTTAGCCAATCTGGACAGGTGTGTAGTGGTATCTTAGAGTTGTCTTAATTTGCATTTCTCTGATTAATAATGACTTGGGATCTTTCATATGACAGAAATAGTTTCAATTTCATCTGAGAATTGTCTGTTCATATCCTTGACCATTTTCAATTGGAGAATGGCTTGATTTTATAAATTAGAGATTCTATATTTTGAAATGAGGCCACAGAACTTTGAATGTAAAAAATATTTTCCCAGTTTATTGCTTCCTCTAATCTTGTCTGCATTAGTTTTGTTTTACAAAACTTTTCAGTTTGGTATAACGAAATTTTCTATTTTGTGATCAGTAATGATCTCAGTTCTTGCTTTGGTCATAAAGAACTTCCCCTTCCACAGGTCTGAGATGTAAACTATCCTATGTTCCTCCTAATTTATTAATGATTTCATTCTTATGCCTAGGTCATGAACCCATTTTGACCTTATCCTTGGTGTACGGTGTTGATGGATCAATGCCTGTTTCTGCCATATTAGTTTCCAATTTTCCCACATTTTATCAAACAGTAAGTTCTAGCCCAAAAGCTGGGATCTTTTGGGTTTGTCAAGACTGGTTGCTATTTGTTAACTGTTTTATCCCTTGAACCATCATTCCACTGATCAACTAATCTATTCCTTAGCCAATACCAAATAGTTTTGGTAACTGGTGCTCTATAATAATTTTAGATCTTCAGCTAAGCCAATCATTTGATTTTTTTTCATTAGTTCCCTTGAAAGTCTTGACCTTTTGTTCTTCCATATGAATTTTGTTATTTTTTCTAGGTCATTAAAGTGGTTTTGGGGAGTCTGATTGGTATAGCGCTAAAGAAATAGATTAGTTTAGATAGTATTGTCATCTTTATTATATTTGCTCGCCCTATCCAAGAGCACTTAATATTTTTCCAATTGGTTAGATCTGACTTTATTTGTGTGGAAAGTGGTCTGTAATTTTGCTCATAAAGTTTTGATTTTCCCTTGGCAGATAGATTCCAAATATTTTTATATTATCAGTAGTTACTTTAAATGGAATTTCTCTTTGTAACCTGACTGTTGGATTTTGTTAGTGATATAAGAATGTTGATGACTTATGGGTTTATTTTATAACCAGCAACTTGCTAAAGTTGTGATTATTTCTAATAACTTTTAGCAGAACTCTGGGGTTCTCTAAGTATACCATCATGTCATCGGCGATGATAATTTGGCTTCCTATTGCCTATTCTTATTCCTTTAATTCTTTCTCACCTCTTATAGCTAGCGTTTCTAATACAATATTAAATAGTAACGGTGATAGTGGGCAACCTTGTTTCACTCCAGATCTTATTGGGAATGGTTGAGTTGTCTCATTACATATGATGCTTACTGATGGTTTTAAATTGATGCTTGATTATTTTAAGAAAAGTCCATTTATTCCTATACTCAAGTGTTTTAATAGGAATGGATGTTGGATTTTATCAAATGCTTTTCTGCATCTATTGAGATGATCATATGGTTTTTGTTAATTTGGTTACTAACATGGCCAATTATATTGATAGTTTTCCTAATATTGAACCAGCCCTGCATTCCTGGTATAAATCCTACTTGATCATAGTGTATTATCCTGGAGATGATTTTCAGTCTTTTGCTAATATCTTCTTAAGATTTTAGCATCAATATTCATTAGGAGATTGGTCTATAATTTTCTTTTCTGTTTTTCAGCCACCTTTTAGGTATCAGTACCATGTCGTGTCATAGAAGGAATTTGGTAGGACTCCTTCATTCCCTATTTTATCAAATAATTATATAGCATTAAAATTGTTCTTTAAATGTTTGGTAAAATTCACATGTAAATCCATCTGGTCCTGGGATTGTTTCTTAGGGAGTTGTTTAATTGCCTGTTCTATTTCTTTTCTGAAATGGGACTATTCAAGCAATTGACTTCCTCCTCTGTTAGTCTGGGAGTCTGTATTTTTGGAGGTAGTCATCCATTTCACTTAGGTTATCAAATTATTATAAAGTTGAGCAAAATAACTCCTTATTATTTCTTAATTTCCTCTTCATTGGTGGAAAGTCTCCTTTCATTTTTAAGACTACTAATTTCATTTTCCTCCCTCCTTTTTCTAATCAGATTTACCAAAGGCTTTGTCTATTTTATTGTTTTTCATAGAACCAACTCTTAGTTTTATTAATTAGTTCAATAGATTTTTACTTTCAATATTTTTAATTTCTCCTTTTAATTTTAGAATTTCCAATTTAGTATTTGATTGGGGTTTTTAATTTGGTCTTTTTAGTTTTTAGTTGCAGCCCAACCATTAATCTTTTCTTTTCTGTTTTATTCAAGTAAGCCTCTAAGGATATAAAATTCCCTCTTATTACCGCTTTGGCTGCATCCCAGAATTTTGGTATAATGCTCATCATTGTCATTATCTTGAGGAAATTATTAATTGTATTATAATTTTGCTTCACCCAATCATTCTTTAAGATGAGATTGTTTAGTTTCCAATTACTTTTGGTCATTTCCCCTAATTTTTGTTGAATGTAGTTTTTATTGCATCATGATCTGAAAAAAAGCATTTACTATTTCTGCTTTCTGCATTTAATTTTGAGGTCTTTATGTCCTAATTAAGGTCAATTTTTGAATAGGTTCCATGAAGTGCTGAGAAGAAAGTATATTCCCTCTATCTCCATTCAATTTTCTCCAAAGATCCAACATACCTAATTTTTCTAATATTCTATTTACTTTTTAATTTCTTTCTTATTTGTTTTGTGGTTTGATTGTCTAATTCTGAGAGTGCAAAGGTTGAGATCTCCTACATTACAGTTTTGTTGTTCATTTCTTCGTGCAACTTCTTAACTTCCTTTAGAAGCTGAGTGCCAACCACTTGGTGCATATATGTTTATATTGATATTGCTTCGTTGTTTATGTTACCCTTTAGCAGGATGTAGTTTCCTTCCTTATCCTTTTAATTAGATCAATTTTACTTTTGCTTGATCTGAGATAAGGAGCATCCCTGCTTTTTTGACTTCACCTGAAGCATAATAGATTTTGCTCCAGCCTTTACCTTATTATATGTATCCCACCGCTTAAATGTGTTTTAAACAACATATTGTAGGTTCTGACTTTTCCAGTCCTGCTATCTGCCTCCTCTTATGGGAGTTCATCCATTCCATTTCAGTTGAATTACTAAATCTGTATTTCCTGCCATCCTAATAACCCCAGAATTATGCTCTACTTATTCTTGCCTCCCCCAACCCTCTTCCCTTTAAATTTATTACTCTTGTATCACGATACTTATCCTCTTTATAATCCCTCCCTCCCCTTTGAGTCTTTCCCCTTCCTTCCCTTATTACTCTTTTTCTTTTCCCTTTCCTCTCCCCGTTTTTAATGAGGGCAATAGAGAATTTCTCTAAAACAAATGTCAATTACTTTTCCTTTGAGCAACTCTGGATGAGAGTAAGATTCACAAATGTCCTCCCTCTTAAATTCCTCAGATATGATAAGTTTCCTTAGCCTCTTTGTGGGATGTGGTTTCCCTTTTATCCCTCCTTCCCACCTTATTCTGCCATCATCCCTTTTCCATATCTACTCCTTTTTTGTTATATCAGTACAATCAAATTTATATATTTTTTTTGTATATCCACAACAGAAATACAATTCAAGAGTTATTTTTACCTTTCTGCATCTCTTGAGTTCTATTCTTGGAGACAAATTTTTGTTTAATTGGTTTTTCTTCAGAAACAAATGGAATTCATTTGTTTCATTAAATGTCCATCTTCTCCCTGGAAGAAAATGTCAGCTTAGCTGGGTAGTTTATTTTGGCTGCATCCCAAGTTCTTGTGCCTTCTGGAATATCATATTCCAGGCCCTTCTTTCTTAATGTAGAGGCAGCCAGATCTTGGGTGATCCTTATTGTGCACCCGGTATTTAAATGGTTTTTTTTGGCTGCTTGTAAAATTTTTTCCTTAATCTATAGTTCTGAAATTTTGCCACAATATTCCTTGGGTTTTTATTTTAGGGTTTCTTCAGAAGGTGTTCATGAATTCTTTCAATGCCTATTTTACCTTCTGATTCTATTACATCTGGGCAGTTCTCTTTGATGATTTCTTGTAAAATAGTATCTAGGCCTCATCATAGTTTCGGAAAGTCCAATAATCCTCAGATTATCTCCCTAGATCTATTTTCCAAGTCTGTCGTTTTAGCAAGTAGATAATTCATGGTTTTTTCCAGTTTGTCATTTTTTGGTTTTGCTTGACTGATTCTGCTGTCTCAATGCATCATTAGTTTCAATTTGTTCAGTTCTAATTTTTAAAGAATTATTTTCTATTAGCTTTTTTACTTCTTTCTGTATATGTCCAATTGAGTTTTTGAATGTATTGTTTTGTTCTGTGGAATTTTTTCCATTTCACTAATTTTTTTTTTTAGTGAATTTTTTCTTTTTCCAACACCGATCCTACTTTCTTGGTGTTCTTTTGTCTTTTCCAATTCAGGGATCCTACTTTCTAGTGAATTCTTTATTTTTCCAATTACAATTCTTACTTTCCTGTGATTTTTTTATTTTTCCAATTCACCAATTTGCACTTCCTGGTTTTTAACTTTTCCAATGTATTCAGGAAGTTGTTCTCTTGTAAGGCTTCTCTTCCTTTCCCATTTATCTTCTAACTCTTTTGAGACTTTTAATGGTCTCCTTCTATGAGAGCATTATGTAAAGGAGGACAATCTGATGATTTTGTTGTTTGAAGTCTCTTCAGGTTTGCTGACCTGCTCTTTTTCCGATAGAAGCTGTTGATCGTTCTGTTCATCTTTTTATTCATGTTTTAAAAGCCTTTTAGGGAGTCCCAGGCAAGGTTACCAGTTCCTCTGCAGAGCAGGGAAAGATTTAAAGGATTTCTGGCCCTGAGGTATGGGAGTGCTCTGAGGAGAGTTTTCCCTTCCCCAACAGGAAGTGGATTGGCACTGGCCAAGCACAAACCGCTTAGTAGGGCTGAGGATTATCGAGCCCTTAGGCTAGAGACTAGTGGTGAAAGTGTCACTGCCCCAGGCCGAGCCTCTGTGGGACTTAGAGCAGCTGAGCACAGACTGCAGGACTGCCCGAACTCTGCCCCAGTGTCTCTGCCCAATGCAAATCGGCCCTGAAAAGCTCTATGGCCCAAGGGCTCCCTGCTGTGCAGATTGGAGGTAACCTGGCTGCCTCCCTGCCGTGCAGGATCACAGCTGCCCCAAGGAAAAGCCGATTGTGGTTGGGGCTGGCCTTGTGCTGAGAACTGTGCTTTCACCCTCCGTTTGAGACTCCTCGGAACCTAATTTCTCTCCCCGCCTGCGCCGATCTCCCTGGCCCCGGAACCAACCTTTTTGGCAAGACTGCAGATTTTCTTCGGCCGTGAAGTTGTTCTACTTTATCTTTATGATTGTGCAGTCAAGCTATTTTTGAGGCTCGATATAATATTGATAAAGAGGGTAAGAGAAGAGCTTAGAAAGTTGAGTGTGTCTTCTCCGCCATCTTGGCTCCGCCCCCTACTCCTTTTATAGTTGAAAAAATCCCCATCAATCTGTGGGGAAGAGACGTTTTACAACAATTAGGATTAAAAAATGAGTACCTCGGTTTTTTAGGCAGGTCTGCTGTTGAAGGCTTGCCAACACTTTCACATGTTCCTATCCAATGGAAAACTAATACACCAGTGTGGATAGATAGTGGCCCTTACATAGCAATAAAATTCAGGCCTTATTATATATAGTACAGGAGCAACTTGACCAAGGACACTTACAACCTTCTCTAAGTCCTTGGAATTCCCCAATATTTGTTGTAAGAAAGAAATCTGGAAAATGGAGGCTGTTGACTGATTTAAGAAAGATAAATGAACAGATGGAAACTATGGGAACTCTTCAGCCTGGGCTTCCATCTCCTACTCAGTTGTCTAGAGAATGGCCTCTTTGGGTTATAGACATTAAAGATTGTTTCTATTCTATCCCTCTAAATAAGGAGGATATGAAAAGATTTTCCTTTTCAATGTCCAATGTTAACTTAGCTGAGCCTTATAAAAGATATGAATGGACAGTTTTGCCACAGGGAATGAAAAACAGTCCTACTATGTGCCAAATGTATATTGCTGCTTTTCTTACTGCAGTAAGAAAAGCATTTCCAAAAGTTATGCTATTACATTATATGGATGATATATTGGGATATGCACCTGAGGAACAAATGTTAGAAGCATATCTACAAAAGACCATAGAAACACTAAAGAATTACAAATTGTACATAGCTCCAGAAAAAATTCAAAGACATACTTCTTTTCAATATTTAGGATATGAAGTATACCCTAAGGTATTTTGTCAAAAGTTTTTTTTTTCTTTCATCTGTTTAATAATCTTATGATTTTTATTGTTTTTGTTATTGCTATGGTCAATTGTGCTAATAGTTTCATCTACTATTGAACCAGTCTGTTATTCCTATTAAAAATCCTACCTAGTCATACCATATAAACTTTTGTGATATGTTGCAAGTATTCTATTTATTATTTTTTGAATAAATATTCATTAGAGAAATTAGTCTATAATTTTCTTTAATTTTATTCTTCCTGTTTTAGATATCAATGCCATATTTATGCTGAGAAAGGAATTTGAAAGGAATCATTTTTTATTAATTTTTCCAAGTCATTTACATAGGACTGCAATTAAATATTCCCATTTGATCATCATGATAACTCTGTAAAATAGGTTTATTATAAAGAACCTACAGTTGAGAAAACACAGAAATATTAAATGATTCTTCCACGGTCACAAAGCATGTCTAAGGCAAGATTTAAATGCAGATCTTACTAATTCTATGTCTAGTCTTCTGTTCACATAACCATTGTTGTGTCTATCAGCTTTATATTAAATAGGAATAATACAAATATCAACAAACAAATTAATCCTTACCCTCAAGGATCTTACATTCAAATGAGAGAATACAATAATAAACTATAGGTAATCTGGAAGGTCAGTAGATACATTTCATGTCAGGGCTAAGAACTGAGTGGCAAGAATAGGTAAAAGCTAACATATCAGAAACACTGTTGTAATTTAATTTTTTCCCCCAGCTTTGTACTTCCCTGTCAATTTTGTTTCTGTTGGTTTTGTTTGTGCAAACCCTTTTTAATTTAATGTAATCAAAATTGTCCATTTTACCTTTCATAATGTTCTCCTAGTTCTTCTTTGGTCATAAAATCTCCTTCTCCAAACATCTAATAGGGAAATTATCTCTTACTCTCCTAACTTGTTTATGGTATCATCTTTTTTACCCAAATCATGTACCCATTTTGACCTAGTTTTGGTATGGGATGGAATTTTTCTAATAAGTCATAATTTATAATGTATTTTCTTTTTTATTGTTTTCTTTTTCTGGCTATATGTGTATATTGTATTTTTAAATACACTTTTTTTCTGAATTTTGTCACAAAGGGAATATTAAAGGAAAAATCATGGGAGAGGGGGAAAAAAAAACGGATAAGTGAATAAAACATGTATTGATTGACATAGAATTGCCATAGTTCTCTTTGTGAATGAAGATGGCATTTTCTATAATTTATTGGGATTGCCTGAGATCACTGGACCACTGAGAAGAACCAAGTTTTTCATAGTTGATAATTGTACAATCTTGCTGTTACTTTGCCCAGTGTATTCCTGATTTTGCTTATTTCGTTCAGCATCAGTTCATGTAGATATTTCCAGGATTTTCTAAAATCAATTTGTCCAATATTTCTTATAGAACAATAATATTCATTATTCATATCCACAATTTATTCAGCCATTTCCCAATTGATAGGGATCTACTCATTTTCAAATTTTTTGCTATCACAGAAAGAGCTACTGCATTTTTACACTTTGGGTGCTTTCCCTGCCTTTATGATTTCCTTGGGATACAGACCTAATAGTGGCACTATTGGGTCAAAATGTATGCACAGTTTTAAAGCACTTTGGGTATAGTAGAATGTATTTTCATATACTATGTGCTTTGAATTCTTCATTTGTAAACTGTCTGCTCATATTTTTAAACCATTTGACTTTTTGGGAAATGCTTTGTATTCTTATAAATTTGACTCAATTCTCCATATATTTGAGAAATTAGTTCTTTTTCAGAGAAAGTTGTAAATTCCACCTGTCCTCCACCCCATCCATTTTTCTGCTTTCTCACTAATACGGGTTGCAATGGTTTTGTTTCCAAAGGCTTTTTATTTAACATCAAAATTTTACATTCATTTTACATCCCATAATATTATCTGCAGAGAGCCAGAACTCTGCAAACTAGAAACAAGGTGTTAACTCAGAGGAACTGATGAGACAATGGTAATCTAGTTTACATATATACTTAGTACTTAGCATGGTGATGTAATGGTTCTCTAAGTTCACACATAATCAGTATGCTGTAATGATGTAATTTTCAATAAGGTATATAAGAGCTAACAAGGACTGGAAGAGAGGCATTCCATCTCCCACCATCCTGATGGCTCTCCAGGCTTTTGTATTTCTCCACTGAGACCAAGGCCTATCTATAGGTTCCCCAGAAAGATAGCCTGGCCCCAGGTGAAGGAGACACACTGTGAAGGAGATAATAAAGACTTTGGACTTTATTCCTGACTATTCACATGGTGATTATTCAGCTGAAACCAAGCCCCATTCAGAGGACCTCCAGAAAGCTAGTCAGAACATTACAATTACGTCACTTAATCATAAATTCCCTTTACTCTCTCTTCTTTTGCCCTGTTCCTCCTCAAAAATGTTTTATTCTGTTCACCACCACCCCTAATTCACCTTTCCTTCCATCAGCCTTGCATCTTTTCTTGTCCTTCTCCCTTCCTTCTTCCCAATATGGTAGAACAGCTTTCTAGAATCTGTTGTGTATATTTCCATTTTGAGTCAATTCTGAGGAAAATGTAAAACCTTTTTACATAAAAAAAAAATCCTGAAAATTTTCTTTCTAGCATCTCTTTTAAAATACTAGAGTGTAGCCTGAACACTGAAAAGGTGTACTTGAATCAAGGACAGCAGGGTGCTTATAGTTAAACACCTACTCAGTGTGAGATAATGGTTTTCTAAACATATAATTAATGTTATATGGTGAATATAATGGTTTCGCATGCTCAATTGCTGTAGTAATGTAATTTTACTGAAGTATTTAAGGGCTGAAAGGACTGGGAAAGAGCCACAGAAGAGTCTCAGACACAGAGAGATTTGGGACTCCAAGATTTGGGATTTTTGATCAGCCTTGTGATGGCCCTCCTGCCTTCATCACTGTTCTATCTAAAGACCAAGGCCCATCCAGAGATCCCCCAGAAAGCTATCCTGGACATTACATTATACATTGTTTTTTGTTGGCTTGCTTTAAAAAATATGAAACAAAACAAAACAAAACAAACAAACAAACAACAACAATAATAACAACAAAAAACCATAACCTTTTTGAAAGGAAAAAAAAGGAGTTGTTGATTTTCTGGTTAATAAGATAATCACAAAAATCCTCAGACTTAAGATAAGAAAAACAGTTCCTCAATGGTTTAGTTTGATCTGCTTGCTTTCTGGTTGATTAGTGTCTGAAACTGATTGACAGATGCTGCAAAGTCCACAGAGGCAACTTCTTATAAAATAAAGTGTTTTGTGTATAGAGGCAGTATTTAAACTTCACCAGTTTTGAGACACTCTTACTTTATCTTTAGCACACCAGGCTTCTCCCCTGAGCTTCACTGTCAAATTCTGAAGAAAACAGGCCACCCACCCTTTAAGAATTATTGAGTTGGGCCTGGAAAACCAATTCTTACTGTCAAATATATCTGGCTTGTTTTCATAGACCCCCGTCAGTCAGGAATTCATTTTGGATTTGTTATCTGATTGCTTTTTTATGTTTATATTCTTTAGCTCTGACAGCTTTTATATCAAATATCTTGCTTACTAAATTTACCAACCTGTAGCTGAAAGGGATACTTAACATACATATGATGACAGAATCAGCATTCCCCCAAATCTTGATAGGCTTGAATAATGGACTGAATTGTAAAGGTGAAATGTAAAAAGATAAAGTTAAAAACCCAACTTCATAAGTACAAGATGGGGAAGATTATGCTTAAAGCACAGATACTCTGAAAACATTCTGGGTTGTCACCCACAGACACAACATAAGTCATTGTTTGACATGTCAGTGAACATTTTAATATTAACTAAGGCTCATTGCAATGGAATCTGACTTACTAATGTTCTTCCTTAAATTTGGTTCCCTGAAAAGACATCCTACATCATGTCTTTTCCTCATGGTAATTTATAGTGGTACTATCATCTCTTTTATTTTTATTTTGGTTGTTCTTCTTGCTATTCAGTTTTTTTTTTCATCATGCCCAACTCTTCATGATATGATTTAGAAATTTTGTTTGTTTGTTTGTTTGTTTGCAAAGATACAGAAGTGATTTGACATTTCCTATTCAGATGAGGAAATTGTGACAAGAAAGGTTAAAGGACTTGCCCAGCTAGTACATGTTTGAGGCCAGATTTGAACTTATGAAGAGGCCTCTCTAGTTTTCTCACAAAAAAGGTACATACCATATTTAAGGACCAAGAAAAAAATCATTTATGATATACTTTTAAGTTTACTCTGCATTCTTAATACTTCCTTAAGCAGTCAAGAAAACAGCAAATAAATCCACAATCTGTCAAATTTGTTCATTTCCAATGTGCAAATCTTTATAGGTTGCCTTCAGTATACTTCTGGACTAAGTGGAATTCAAGGGCCCATCCAATTCTAAAAATATGCACCTATTATGAATATATTAATACAATACAAAACTATAGCTACAATTGGCACAACAATTACACACTCACACACAATTATTAGTGTTCTTTTTACTTGTATGACTATTTCTTGAGTGTCTATTTCACTAGATGAAGAAAATAATGGAAAGTTCACCTGGTGTACTCTTAAGTAACTAAGAATATAACAAAGGAGAATGTAACCTTTTGGTTAAGTCAGTTTTAGGACCCAGCTGGATTAAACCTGAAACAAAAATCAATTATCTAGATATTTTGCAGATTTTATTTTGACTGATCCTAACAACAGTGTAATTTAAGAAAAATAAAATATGCTATAGTTGAAAGAATCTGTGATACCCTTGTGTATAAATAGTACCACTTGATAATCCATCAATAGCCCAGCTGCTTTTCCAACAGAACTAGGACAATCAATGAAACACAAAGGTAAAACATTTATAATTTAAGCTTTCCTTGAAATGTAATATTATTTTCTCAGACACTTGGTTAAAAAGGAAAAGAAAACCAAAAAGCTACTTTAGAAGAGTTTCAAAAGCTAAATTGGGAAAAACAAAGAATTGTATATAAAATCCCACAAAATTTTATTGTTTGCAACTTATCTTTTAAAACATTTAGAATGTCAAATATATGAAGTCTTTCTTTTAGATGCATGAATAGCATGGGAAGTATAAATATTGCATATGGACTTAATGATCTTGTCTTCAAGCTCTTACATAATTGAAAGCTAATTAATAATAACCACCAAAACATTATTTCTATAGCAATTTGAAACACATTTTGATGATATTGACTCCAGTTAAAAATATAAATATATTTAGAAGGAAAATAAGTAGATAGAGATGGCAGTATTTTAACCTTCAATCCAATTTTCTTAACAATAAAAATGAAAAATTCATTTTCAAATTAAAAGAATTATTTGATTTCAAAGTCTTATGTATAGATGGAATAAATGAATGTTTATATTATACAATTTAAAAGTCAATGTATTTTAAATTAGATAACAGTCCTACCAATAATGTCCTGAGTAATTAAATGGGGTTGACAAATAAATACTGAGGTTTTGGTAATATTATTTCCTGAAGCATGTAGGGATGGGTTCTGATGGGGGTCAATTTAACTTTACAATTCCCACCTACTGTGGAGGCCTTGGTTAGCCCCATCTTGCTGTGTCCAGTCAGAAATCCAAGTTATGTCAAATCCCTGAGGTTAAATCTCTCCAAAGACCTCACCATCTTTGCTGAATCCCCTTTGAGTTAGCCTGCTATTCCGGCATTCTGTCTCATAATGTCTTTCTTCTCATCCCTTTTCCATGACTCATGATGTTTTTCTCCTTCTCATAGCTGACTAATTCTTTTAGGATGCTAAATCTCTCTATGGGCTTAGTCTGCCAATCAATGGTATATTCCCAGCTCATGGGGTATTTCCTTTCTCCTGATTAATTGTAAGTTCCACTAGGGAACTTGTCTTTTCCATTATTATTTGTTAAAACTGTTTTCTTTGCTATGTGCTCGCTTAACTCTACTTCATATTTATCATTCCTGATGTCTTGTGTGTCTTCATTTTGTAACCTCTTCTTTTTTGCTGAAGAGAATAGCTACTGTGAAATCTTCACAAGCATAAACCCCATATTTGGTGTCCAAACTTATCATTTGGTATCATTTGTTCTTCTCAATCTCAACATCTGGTGCCTGAATCTCAATCTTACCATTTGCTGCTAAGCCTAAAACATATCATTATCTCATAGGACTCAGCCAGGAAAAAGCAAGTTACAAGAGTAGCCTATGATACTACATGTGTGACTCTAGCAAAGTCATTTAATATTAATCAGATTCATTTTCCTCATCTGTGAAATCAAATAAAAATAAATAAACTATCATAGTCCTATGTTATAGAGTTGCTATGAGCATAAGTGAATAAAAATATTTTTCAAATATTAAAGCATCATATAAATTCCAATTGCTATTATGAATAATGTTTATTTTAATTATAAAATACATCTAATGTTTTTCATTGCCTCACAAATATTTTATTACTTTAGCTAAAAATAATGCAAATACCACTCCTATTTAAAACAATTATATGGACCTCTGTTAGCTCTTAATATCATTAAGCTGAAGCAAATAACTCACTCATAAATCCATAAATTATTTGCCATATATTCTCTGTCTCCATACCTTTTTTAATTAAAAAAATATGTTCCTATAATGTCCTCCTCTTCCACTTACATGTAATGATATTCTCATACTTCAATTCCCAATTTCATGTACTGTGTCACTGGAAGTGATTCCATTCTTAAGTACATTAATCATTTATTTTCACATATTGTGATTTGTAATTTCTATGAATATAGCAAAGTTTATGAGTGCTATCTCCCTTGACCAAAGAAAATTAGAATCCATCTATGAATTACAAGCTAGAAGATGATGAAATTGATGAAAGAATTAAAAAACAAATCAGTGATTTGTGTAGGAACGCGGAGAATATGTACATTAGAGGTAAAGTCTAAATCCCATTATTTTATGATCAAAATAACTAGACAGGAGAAACCTTGTTGGGAGAGTATTGAAAGCTGTGTTTTTTAGTAAGGTATAA
Source organism: Sarcophilus harrisii (assembly GCF_902635505.1). Classification (NCBI taxonomy): domain Eukaryota; kingdom Metazoa; phylum Chordata; class Mammalia; order Dasyuromorphia; family Dasyuridae; genus Sarcophilus; species Sarcophilus harrisii. Next base: position 594,508,601 of record NC_045426.1, on the reverse strand, counting down.
AGTATTTTGTCATGGTTTTAATAGTCAAAAAGTAGTCACAGAAGGATCTTGTATTCTCTGCATTATTTAGTCAATTGTGGAACATTAAACATGTGGTCTGTAAGAGCCTATTCTTCAAATGAGTGTTCTCATTATTCTCTAGTCTGCTGTATATTACTAATATAATTGTCACATCTTTTCCTACCTTTAGTTTTTTTATGAAAGTAATGGATTTATTATTTTCTTATCTGTTCTCTATTCTTTTCAAAGGCTACCAATGTTCATCTCAAAGTTAAATTTATGGTAACATTGTAGCAAGTCTTTAAGTCAGATTGCCCTGGGTTATTCTTGCTCTTTCTTTAAGGTCTATCAAACACTGCTTCATGAATTAAGTCACATTAATACTGTGTTGAATAACACATAGGGGAATAAAAAGAAGGAATTATTGACCACCATTTGGCTAAAGAAGATATCTGGAAAGTAAAAAATAACAACAACAAACAACAATGAAATAATACAGTAAAAAGATAACCACATGTCATCCTGGAAAATAAATTTCACTTTGTTTCTTTAAATTTGGGGAGTAGGAATAGATTCAAAAACATTTCCAGTTACATTAATTTGTCTTTTAGTCTCAGTGTTTATAGGAGGATTATTATAGGTTATTTATCTTAATGCTTAGGAGATTTGTCTTAAATTATTTGTTAGTATTGCTAATTTTTGTTGGAATCTCTAATTACATTAATATAGAAAAATTCTAAAGAAGAAACCTCCTCTCCCAGATTAGATCAGCACTTCCAATGATTATAATATTAAAAAAATATATATTTGGGCCAATCTTCCCAGTGTCACATACCTGGCAAAACTTATCAGAGTTCAGATGTAGAATATGGATTAATCCCTCTGACTCTTAATTAACTACACTCCTTGTGATATTGCCTTTCTTCCATCTATACTTGGCCAAATTTGAGTTATGAAATAAGTCAATTCATCAAAATTTACTTAAAACTGTAGTGTATCAAGCACTGTGCTAAATATTAGGAATTCAAACAAAGATAAAAGACATTTCCTTCTTTCAGGAATCTTACATTCTAATGGGAGAGAAAATGTGCAAACAAGTCTATACAAACTATAAACATAATAAATCATATGATCCAAGAGAGGTAAAAGATAATTGGAAGAAGTTAAGTGGAACCAAATGAAGGAAAGAGGAGAAAAGGAAAATTTTAGAATTAAAAAATGATGTCAAAAAAAGCTCCTGAATAAGTCAGGAGAACAACTCAAGAGCCCTAATACACCTAGAAGATAGTGCTCTAGAGTATGTAATATATTTTGGGAATATTCTGAGATGAAAAAATTCTTTTTATTTAAAAAAAAAGCCTCAATTTCTATGTATATGGTAGAGGTCACCTTTGAAGATTATCTAAGGGCTTTTATTTTAAGAGAAATCACCACTCCTAAAGAAAAAAAGAAATACATTTTTCTTGAGACAAATAAATCTCAAACATGCATAATTTACATTTTGATAAAGCAGATCATTTTATATTAAAGTTTTCCTTCTGAATAATAGAAAGTGTCACAAGAGCTAGTCAAATGGTATTTTCTCTCACATGAAATAGAGAAGTGGAAAGGTTAGTGAATAGTTCATATCCTTAATCACAGACCTGAAAGCCAAAGATTTTTAAAACTATGAAGGGTCGAAGGGATGACCTAGTACAGCAATTTCAATTTTATAAAAGCACTGAGGCCCACAGAGATTAAGTTCTTTTCCCTAGGACATAGAGTCACTTACTGGCAGTTTCACAACTAGAAACCAAGTCTCTTAATTCATATTGTCACTTTATATTGTGTCATAGGAATATTCCCTTTAATATGTGTGTTCAAAAACAAAACAAACTTCATAATTTTACAAATTAGTTTGGAGTCATAAGTCAATGAGTCTAAATAGTTTGTGCAAAATCTTTTTAACTTAATGTAATCACAGTTGTCTATTTTGCATTTCATAATGTTCTCTAGTTCTTTGGTTATAAATTCTTCCCTTCTCCAAAGACCTGATAGGTAAATTATTCCTTGTTCTCTTAATTTACTTATAGTACCATCCTTTACACCTAAATCATGTACCTATTTTAAATTATTTTAGTATGAATGTGGGAGTTCTATGCCAAATTTATAACATTTTCCAATTTTTCCAGCAATTTTTGTGAAATAATAAATTATTATCTCAGAAGCTGAAGTTTAGGGGTTTATCAAATACTAGATTACTATAGACATTGATTATTATGACATGTGTATCTAATGTTTTCCACTGATCCACCACTATATTTCTTAGACAGTACCAAATGGTTTTGATGAATGCTGCTTTTAATATAATTTTAGGTCTGGTACTGAGAGGTCACCATCCTTTGTGATGTTTTCATTAATTCTCTTGATATTCTTGACCTTTTTGTTGTTCCAGATGAATTTTGTTATTATTTTTTATAGTTCTCTAAAACATTTTTGGCAGTTTGATTGATGTGTCACTGAATAAGAAAATCAATTTAGGTAGAATTATCATTTTTATTATATTTTCATGGTCTACCCATGAGCAACTGATATTTTTCCAAATGTTTAGAATCAACTTGTTTGTGGAAAAGTGTTTTGTAATTATGTTCATAATGTTCCTGGGTTTGTCTTGGCGGAGAGACACTCGAATATTTTATTTCGTCTACAGTTACACGCATATACATACATACATACATATAAGTAAATGATGATGATTTGTGGGGATTTATTTTATACCTTCAAATTTTCTAAACATATTAAATGTTTCAAGAAGGTTTTTGACTGATTCTCTAGGATTCTCTAACTATATCACCATATCATTTGTAATAAGTGAAAGTTTTATTTCATTGCCAATTCTAATTCCTTTAACATTTTTTTTCTTTTTATTTGCTAAAGTCAACATTTCTAGTACAATATTAAACAATAGTGGGGATAATGGGCACCCTTGTTTCATCCTTGATCTTATTGGGAATGTATCTACTTTCTTTCCCTTACAAATAATGCTTGCTGATAGTTTTAGATAGATACTACTAATTATTTTAAGGAAAACTTCCTTTATCCTTATGCTCTCTGGTGTTTTTAATAGGAATGCATGCTATATTTTGTCAAAAGCTTTTTCTGCATCTATTAAGACTGTCATATGATTTCTGTTGGTTTTATTATTGATATGATCAATTCAGGTAATTGTTTTCCTGATATTGAACCAGGCCTGCATTCCTGGTATAAATTCCACTTGGTCATAGTGTTTTATCATACTGATAAGTTTCAATAATCTCTTTACTAATATTTAATTTAAAATTTTTGCATTAATATTCATTAAGGAGATTTGTCTGTAATTTTCTTTCTTTGTTTTTGCCCTTTATGGTTTAGGTATCTGTACCATATTTGTATTACATACCTCTTTACCTATTTTTCCAAATACTTTACATAAGATTGGAGGTAATTGTTCTTTAAATGTTGGTACAGAGAGACTAATTGGAAATGATTACTGTATCCTAGAATTTTACTACTGAAACCTGGTATTTATTTACTTCATTTTTTTTGTATCTGTAATATGGTAAAATTGGAAAGATATAAGCAAATACCAAAAACAAAACAAAGCACCAATGAAAGTAATGCCTGATTTGACCAAAATGTGTGATTAGTTTTGTTTTATCAACATGCATTTATACATTTTTCAATGGAAAAACAATCATAGAAATGTGTTTCATTGAAATTATAGGATGATATGGTTATAATTGAACTATTGAACAAATTTGTTTTCCACCTGTTTCCAGCATATCACCAAATTTAATAGATGAATGAGATCTCAGTGGCTATCTAATCCAAATTATATTTGAACAAAATGGGCAATATTGCTGAGAAGTGGGTATTCAGAATTTATTGAAAGACCTCAATTGAAGGAAAATAAAGTATTATCTACTGTAGGAATTTACAATTTTGGATAGGGTTGATGGGAACTGCCAAATAATGTTCATATAGAATAACTTGAAATTGACTCTATAATTAATTCATCCATCTAGTCTCCAGTTAAGTTACCATCTTCAAAAACACTCACAACAACATTAGTGACAACCTTGATGGAACTTGGCTTTCCCAGACTGTCTTACCATAAATTAAGATTCTTTCAAACATGATTACAAACAAAAAGAAAGTTAGCTTTCCCAGATTACCTCAATTGGCATTGACAGATTGGTCTGGAATTTGGTTTGCCAAGTGCATCCCACCTTTGCACCTAAGAAACCCCAAAGCTATATTTGCTCTATCTGCTTATGATGAAGATCTTTACTAAATTCTCTTCAGAACTGAGCCAAATATAAGGTTTCTCTCTTCCACTCATAGTGTCTTTCCCCTAACAGAACTTACTCTAGCAAATTCTGTTGTCATTCTAACCTGCCAGTCAATGGCATCCTTAGGCCTCATGCAACATTCTTTAATGGATTCTTTTAAATTCCTTTTCTTTTTAACTATAAGTTTTCTTAACTCTATTTCATATTTGCTATTCCTGATGTATCTATTTCATTTTTCTTTTTGTGTATAAATAATTATCCTAAATAAATTTTTCTTTTCACAAAGAGAATGGCCAGTGACAATTTGTCATACATGAGGTATTGTGACCTCAACTTAATCAGAGTAACATCTTGGAGAAAGATGAGAACTTCAGAGATATAATCCACATGCCCTCAGGAAATTAGGTTCAACATTTTTTTTCTTGTTTGATTCTTGTTCATTTTTATTTTTTAATTATATTTTTATTTACAGGATATATGCATGGGCAATTTTTCAGTATAGACAACTGCAAAACCTTTTGTTCCAATTTTTCTCCCCCTTCCTCCCACCCCCTCCCCCAGATGACATGTTTACCAATACATGTTAAATATGTTAAAGTATATGTTAAATACAATATATGTATACATGTCCATACAGTTATTTTGCTATACAAAAAAATCAGACTTTGAAATAGTGTACAATTAACCTGTGAAGGAAATCAAAAATGCAGGCAGACAAAAATAGAGGGATTGGCAATTTTATGTAGTGGTTCATACTCATTTCCCAGAGTTCTTTTGCTGGGTGTAGCTGGGTCAATTCATTATTGCTCTATTGGAACTGATTTGGCTCATCTCATTGTTGAAGAGGGCCATGTCTATCAGAATTGATCATCATATAGTATTGTTGAAGTATATAATGATCTCCTGGTCCCGCTCATTTCATTCAGCATCAGTTCATGTAATATTCTCCAGGCCTTTCAAAAATCATCCTGCTGGTCATTTCTTACAGAACAATAATAATCCATAACATTCATATACCACAATTTATTCAGCCATTCTCCAATTGATGGGCATCTGCTCAGTTTCCAGTTTCTGGCCACTACAAAGAGGGCTGCTACAAACATTCTTGTACATACAGATCCCTTTCCCTTCTTTAAGATCTCCTTGGCATATAAGTCCAGTAGTAACATTGCTGGGTCAAAGGATATGCACAATTTGATAACTTTTTGAGCATAGCTCCAAATAGCTCTTCAGAATGGCTGGATATATTCACAATTCCACCAACAATGTATTAGTGTCCCTGTTTTTCCATATCCCCTCCAACATTCTGCATTATCTTTCCCTGTCATTCTAGCCAGTCTGACAGGTATGTATTGATATCTCAGAGTTGTCTTAATTTGCATTTCTCTGATTAATAATGACTTGGAGCACCTTTGCATATGGCTAGAAATAGTTTCAATTTCTTCATCTGAGAATTGTCTGTTCATATCCTGTGACCACTTATCAACTGGAGAATGGCTTGATTTCTTATAAATTAGAATCAGTTCTCTATATATTTTGGAAATGAGGCCTTTCCCTCAGAAGCTTTGACTGTAAAAATGTTTTCCCAGTTTATTGCATCCCTTCTAATCTTGTCTGAATTAGTTTTGTTTGTACAAAAATTTTTCAATTTGATATAATCACAATTTTCTATTTTGTAATCAATAATGATCTCTCATTTTTCTTTGGTCATAAATTCCTTCCTCTTCCACAGGTCTGAGAGGTAAACTATGCTACATTCTTCTAATTTATTTATAATCTCATTCTTTATGCCTAGGTCATGAATCCATTTTGACCTTATCTTGGTGTACGGTGTTAAGTGTAGGTCAATGGCTATTTTCTGATATACTAGTTTCCAATTTTCCCAGTAGTTTTTGTCAAAGAGTGAATTCTTATCCCAAAAGCTGAGGTCTTTGGGTATGTCAAACAGTAGATCATTAAAGTGATTGACTGTTTTATCCTTTGACCCTAACCTATTTCACTGAGCAACTAGTTTATTTCTTAGCCAATACCAAATAGTGTTGGTAACCACTGTTTTATAATATAATTTTACATCTGGCATATATAGGCCACCTTAGCTTGATTTTTTTTACATTAGTTCCCTTGAAATTTTTGACCTTTAGTTTTTCCATATGAACTTTGTTGTTATTTTTTCTAGGTCATTAAAATGTTTTTTGGGGGAGTCTGATTGGTATAGTGCTAAATAATTACTTTAGGTAGCATTGTCATCTTTATTATATTTGTTTGCCTTATCCAAGGGCATTTAATAGTTTTCAAATGATTATATTTGACTTTATTTCTATGGAAAGTGTTTTGGAGTTTTTCTCATATAGTTCCTGATTTTCCCTTGGCAGATGGATTCCTAAATATTTTATAATATTGGTAGTTACTTTAAATGGAATTTCTCTTTGTAACTCTAACTGGTGGATTTTGTTAGTGATAAATAAGAATGCTGATGACTTATGTGGGTTTATTTTGTATCCTGAAATTTTACTAAAGATATGGATTATTTCTAATAGCTTTTTAGTAGAATCTCTGCGGTTCTGTAAGTATACCATCATATTATCAGCAAAGAGTTATAATTTTGTTTCCTCATTGCCTACTCAAATTCTTTTCATCTCTTTCTCAATTCTTATTGCCAAAGCTAGCATTTCTAATGCAATATTGAATGGTAATGGTGATAGTGGGTAACCTTGTTTCACTCCTGGTCTTAATGGGAATGGTTGAAGTTTATCCCCATTACATATGATGCTTAATGATGGTTTTAAATAGATGCTACTGATTATTTTAAGGAAAAGACAATTTATTGCTATACTCTCAAGTGTTTTTTAATAGGAAGAGATGTTGGATTTTATCAAATGCTTTTTCTGCATCTATTGAGATGATCGTATGGTTTTTGTTAATTTGATTATTAATAGTTTCCCTAATATTGAACCAGTCCTGAATTCCTGGTATAAATCTTACTTGATCATGGTGAATTATCCTGGGGATGATTTTCTGTTGTTTTTTTGCTAATATCTTATTTTAGCATCAATATTCATTAGGGAGATTGGTCTATAATTTTTTTTCTGTGTTTTCAACCTACTTGGTTTAGGGATCAGTACCATGTCTGTGTCATGAAATGAATTTGGTGGGACTCCTTCATTCCCTATTTTTTCAAATAGTTTATATCACATTGGGGCTAATTGTTCTTTAAATGTTTGGTAGAATTCACATGTAAATCCATCTGCTCCTGGTGATTTTTTCTTAGGGAGTGGATTAATAGCTTGTTCTATTTCTTTTTCTGAAATGGGAGTATTTAAGCAATTTAAGTCCTCCTCTGTTAATATGGGGAGGGTGTATTTTTGGAGGAAGTCATCCATTTCACTTAGGTTATCAAATTTATTGGCAAAAAGTTGGGCCAAGTAATTTCTCATTATTGCCCTAATTTCCACTTCATTGGTGAAAATTTTTTTCTCTTTTTATTTTTAAGACTAACAAATTGATTTTCCTCTTTCATTTTTCTAATCAGATTTAACAAAGGTTTATCTATTTTATTTTTTTTTCATAAAACAAACTCTTAATTTCATTTTTTAATTCAATAGATTTTTTACTTTCAATATTATTAATTTCTCCTTTTAATTTTAGAATTTCAAGTTTAGTATTTGATTAGGGTTTTTAATTTGGCCTTTTTCTAGCTTTTTAAGTTGCAAGCCCTATTCATTGATCTTCTCTTTCTCTATTTTATTCAAGTAAGCCTCTAAAGATATAAAATTTCCCATTATTACTGCTTTGGCTGCATTCCACAAATTTTGGTATGATGTGTTAGAATCCTTATGAGGTATGGGCCAAAACTGGAAATAAGTTGCTAAGTCAGTGGAATGGAGGAGAAAATGGTTAAATCTAGTTCATCATTGATTTAATCCTACAACAAATAATGGTTTCCCAGTGATATAATTATTGGTGTGTACTCAGTGTACAGCATATAAGCAAGAATCTCTCAGGGCCAAAGAGCATTCTAGGAAATACAGAAGCCCACATGCCCACTCTTGGAAGTGAAGTCAGATTTATTCCAACTTCCACCTTTGTGCTGGCTGGAGGCTGAAGAAAGCAGAGGCAAAGGACAAGCTACAAGAGCTCTTGGAACCAAGCAGAGAGATAGACCTCTAAGAAAGCTAACCAGGCCCAAGGAAAGAGATATGAAATAAACCTTTGGATTTTATCAGCTGGCTGTATTTGGTGTGATTATTGATCTGAACTGAAACTAAGGCTGCCTCCAGAAAACCTCCCCAAGAAACCTGCTCCCACACAGAGAACAATTATATATTATAAAAGAAGAAGAACACTACATTGTCATTATCTCGAGTGAAATTATTAATTGTGTCTATAATTTTTTGTTTACTTTTTGGTCTATTTACCCCTAACTTTTTGTTGAATGTAGTTTTTATTGCATCATGACCTGAAAAGAAAGCATTTACTATTTCTGCCTTCCTGCATTTAATTTTGAGGTCTTTATGTCCTAACATATGGACAATTTTTTTTTTTGTATAGGTTCCATGAACTGCTTACAAGAAAGTATACTCCTTTCTGTCACGATTCAATTTTCTCCAAAGATCTATCATACCTAATTTTTCTTATATTCTATTTACCTCTTTAATTTCTTTCTTATTTGTTTTGTGATTTGATTTATCTAATTCTGAGAGTGCAAGGTTTATATCTCCCATTATTATAGTTCTGCTATTTATTTCTTCTTACAACTCTCTTACCTTCTCCTTTAGGAAGTTAGATGGTATAACACTTGGTGCATATATGTTTAGTATTGATTTTGCTTCATTGTCTATGCTACCCTTTAGCAAGATAAAGTTTCCTTCCTTGTCTCTTAATTAGATCCATTTTTGCTTTTGCTTGATCTGAGAAAAGAATGGCCACACCTGCTTTTTTGAGTTCACCTGAAGCATAATAGATTTTGCTCTAGCCTTTTACCTTTACTTGTGAAGACTGTGTATTTTAAAATCAGCCGTAGTCAGGAATTCAGGTTAGGGGAAAATCGTCAATCTTTATTCTCAGTGAAGAAAGATCGGAGGTGGAAGAAATGGGCAATAGCAATGAGTCAAGAAGCTAGCTAGACCAGCAGCCACATGACCAGCAGCTATGAGCATGGAACCCAGGCCAATTTCTCCCAGCTTCTCTTCCTGTCTCTCTGCCTCTACCCATCAAAATCGTCATTTCCTATACAGCACATCAGGACTTGAACAGAGAGTGGGCAGGGGACATTCTTTATCCAAGCATGCATATTAATAGAGTATAGTCCAATTACTATTTGGCCTCACATACTTGGGACCTTAGTGCATCAACTCAAGCCTCAGACCATTACATTTACTCTGTATGTATCTCCCTGCTTTAAATGTGTTTCCAGAACACATTTTGTAGGGTTCTGACTTTTGATCCACTCTGCTATTTGTCTCTGTTTTATGGAAGAGTTCATTCCATTCACATTTACGGTTAAACCTACTAATTCTGTATTTCCTGCCATCTTATTATCCCCAGATCATGCTTTTCTTTTTCTTGCCCCGCCCCCTCTTACCCCCTTTTGCAGTATTAAACTTATGGGCCTCACACATCACACAGCTCTCCGCCTTTAGGATTCTTTCCTCCTTGCTCTGAATCCTTTCCTCTTTCTTGTACCCTTCCCTTATTACTCTTTTCCTTTTCCATTTTCCCCTCCCATTTTTTAATGAGGTGCAAGAAGATTCTCTGTAAAACAAATATGACAATTATTTTTTCTTTGAGCTAACTCTGATGAGAGTAAGAGTCACACAATCTTCCTCTCCCTCTCTAAGTTCCCTCAGATATTAGAGATTTCCTTTGCCTCTTCATGGGATTTAGTTTCCCTCTTTTTATCTCCCATTTTTCCTTTTTCTGACACTACCCCTTTCCATTTTTACTTTTCTTTTTATGTTATATCAGTAAAATCAAATTATATATATGGTCTTTATGTATCTCCACAATAGAAATACATTTCTCAAGAGTTCCTTTTACCTTTTTCTACTTTTCTTGAGTCCTATGGTCAGAAATCAAATTTTTTGTTGAGATCTGTTTTTTTTTTCCTTAGAAACAAATGGAATTCATCTATTTCATTAAATACCCATCTTCTTCTATGGAAGTAAATGCTCAGCTTAGCTGAGTAGTTTATTCTTGGCTGAATTCTAAATTCTTTTGCCTTTCAGAATATCAGGTTCCAGGCCCTTCCATCCTTTAATATGGAGGCAGCCAGATCTTGAGTGATCCTTTTTGTGGCATCTCAGTATTTGACTTGTTTTTTCCTGCCTGCTTGTAATATTTTTTCCTTAATCTGATAGTTCTGAAATTTGGTCAAAATACTTCTTGGACTTTTTATGTTAGGGTCTTTTTCAGAAGATGTTCGATGAATTCTTTCAATGTCTATTTTACCTTCTGATTCTATTACATCTGGGCAGTTTTCTTTGATGATTGTCTGCAAAATACTGTCAAGTAACTTTTATTCATCATAGTTTTCAGGAAGTCCAATAATCCTCAAAATATTTCTCCTAGATCTATTTTCCAGGTCTGTTGTTTTTCCCAGTAGATATTTAACTTTTTTTTCCTAAATTTTTATTTTATTTTATTTTATTTTGGTTTTGGTTGACTGATTCTTGATGTCTCAAAGAATCATTCATTTCTATTTGTTCAGTTCTTATTTTTAATGAATTATTTTCTTCATTAGCTTTTTTTTACTTCTTTTTGTATATGTCCAATTGAGTTTTTAAATGCGTTGTTTTGCTTTATGGAATTTTTTTTCCATTTCACAATTTTTTTTAACTCAGTTATTTTCTTTTTCCAATTCACAAATCCTACTTTCTTGGGAGTTCTTTATCTTTTCCAATTCATAAATCCTACTTTCTTGGGAGCTCTTTATTTTTTTCAATTCACAAATTCTGTTTCCCTGCACTTCCTGGGAGTTCTTTACCTTTTCCAATTCACATTTCAGGAAGTTGTTACTCTCTTGCATAGTTTTTCTTTCCTTTCCCCATTTTTCTTGTAGCCGTCTTTTAAGATTTTTAATAGTCTTTTCTAAGAGAGCCTTTTGTATTGGGGCCAGGTTAGATCCCCCTTTGCGGTGTTGTCTGGACTATTTGCTATTAGTCTCCTCATGGTTGAAAACTTGCTCTCTTTCTGTATAGAAAGTATCAATTGTCCTTTTGATTTTTTACTCATTTTTTTAAAGCTTGTAGGGTCGGCCTTCAGGGCAAGAAGGTTACCAGCTTCCTCTGCAGAGCAGGAATAGTTATATGGACAGTAGCTATCATGCAAATGGGCTGCAAAGGGCAGAGAGGTACAGGATTGCGCTGGGAAAACATTACCCCACTGGAAGTGATTCAGGCCTGGGTAGCATAGGGCTGAGCTGCAGAAGTGCCCAGCAAAGGACCCCACTATGTGGATTAAAGACTGCCCTGGACCTAGAGGTTGAGCAGTGAAAGTGTCACTACCACAAGCCAAAGCCCGCTGTGGGCTGTGAGTATTAGTAGCTGACCAGCAAATAGACCGGAAGTTTCTCTGTCCAGGGGTGCACAGTCATGCTGTGGTAGTTCTATTGCCCTATGCAGAGCGCACTCTCTCCCCCACCTCCACCCCCACCCCCATGCAGATTAGAGTCTGTCCCAGCCTGCACCCTCCCTGCTGTGCAGATTTTTTACTGCTCTGGTCCGAGCTGCAGAATGTTGCTGCACAGGTGTGCTGTGGTCTATGCTGAGTCACTTCTGATTTTAGGTGGGTATAGCCAGATCTTGTTAGGTTCTGGTTTTTTTATGTTATCTTCTATCTTTGGCTTTAATTTCTCTGCTGATCTACTGCTTTGTAATCAAGCCAGAGCAGTCAGCCTATGGCAGAATAGTCTGTATAACTTTTCTAACCACAGAAGCTACTTCTTCCCCCAGCCGCTCTGGACCTTAGCCTCTGGTTCTATCCCTGCTTGCACTGATCTGCTCCAGCTACTCAGGACAAACATTTTCTGGCGATCTTCCAGATTATCTTTGGCTGATAAGTTGTTGTACTTCCAATCTTTGTGAATTTTACTAGTCAAGTGCTATTTTTGTGCTATTTTTGAGGCTGAATTTAATAACTGGTTATGAGGGTATGAGAGAGGTGACAAAGTCACTTGTGCCTTCTCTGCCATTTTGGCTCCACCCCCGGTTTCGTGTGGTTTTTGAGGGAAACTGGGAAAGCTCAGGCAACTTCCTGGCTTCACTCTGCTCTCTTTGAATCATATCATTGTTGAAAAGGGCCAAATCCATCACAGTTAATCATCACTAATCTTGTTATTGTATAAAATGTTCTCTTGGTTCTGACCACTAAACTTAGCAACAGTTTATGCAAGTCTTTACAGGCTTTTCTTAAATCAGCCTATTTATCATTTCTTATATAACAGTAATATATCCTATTATATTCATATACCATAAAAATAATGGGCATTCACTTAATTTCCAGTTCCTTGCCACTACAAGAAAAATTTCGATAAACATTTTTTGGCACATGTGGAAGCTCAAGAACCTGAGGTAAACAAAGCTTAATTTAACTTACCTGAAGTTGATTGATATTTGTTTGTCCAAAATGGCATTACTATGTTAGAATCAAGTTAGTATGATTCCTGCTGTGTCCAGTCAGACCAATCAGACCAGCTCAATTCTGCTTTTCTGACAGAGCATAGTATTTTCTCTGATGAAGTCATGCCATGCTGGGTAGTCCTATTCCAGTGTCTCATATTGCTTTTTCTGATTACCTGTGAGTACTTGTCTTGTGTGAGTTCTCCATAAAATAATCTTTTTTGGCAAGTGTATATTTGACATTTGAGCAATGCGGCCAGCCCATTGGAGTTCTGCTCTCTACAGTTGAGTTTGAATGTTTCACAATTTAGTTCAAGAAAGGATCTCAGTGTCTGGTATTTTATCCTGCCAAGTGATCTTCAGAATCTTCCTGAGACAACTGAAATGTAATCAGTTAAATTTCCTAGTATGACATTGGTATACAGTCCAGGTTTCATAGTCATATAATAATGAAGTCAGCACAATGACCCTGTAGATCTTCAGTTTGGTATTCATTCTAATATTTCTCCTCCACAACAGTTTCCCTTAGGACTCCCAAACACTCCTACCAAATTCCTTCTATGACACAGACATGGTACTGATACCTAAACCAGGTAGGCTGAAAACAGAGAAAGAAAATTATAGACCAATCTCCCTAATGAATATTGATGCTAAAATCTTAAATAAAATATTAGCAAAAAGACTACAGAAAATCATCTCCAAGATAATACACTATGATCAAGTAGGATTTATACCAGGAATGCAGGATTGGTTCAATATTAGGAAAACTATCAATATAATTGGCCATGTTAATAACCAAATTAACAAAAACCATATGATCATCTCAATAGATGCAGAAAAAGCATTTGATAAAATCCAACATCCATTCCTATTAAAAACACTTGAGAGTATAGGAATAAATGGACTTTTCCTTAAAATAATCAGCAGCATCTATTTAAAACCATCAGTAAGCATCATATGTAATGGAGACAAACTGCAACCATTCCCAATAAGTTCTGGAGTGAAACAAGGTTGCCCACTATCACCGTTACTATTTAATATTATATTAGAAACGCTAGCTATAGCAATAAGAGCTGAGAAAGAGATTAAAGGAATAAGAATAGGCAATGAGGAAGCCAAATTATCACTCTTTGCCGATGACATGATGGTATACTTAGAGAACCCCAGAGATTCTGCTAAAAAGTTATTAGAAATAATCCACAACTTTAGCAAAGTTGCTGGTTATAAAATAAACCCACATAAGTCATCAGCATTCTTATATATCACTAACAAAATCCAACAGTCAGAGTTACAAAGAGAAATTCCATTTAAAGTAACTACTGATAATATAAAATATTTAGGAATCTATCTGCCAAGGGAAAATCAGAAACTTTATGAGCAAAATTACAGACCACTTTTCACACAAATTAAGTCTGATCTAACCAAATTGAAAAATATTAAATGCTCTTGGATAGGGCGAGCAAATATAATAAAGATGACAATATTACCTAAATTAATCTATTTATTTAGCGCTATACCAATCAGACTCCAAAAACTATTTTAATGACCTAGAAAAATAACAACAAAGTTCATATGGAAAACAAAAGGTCAAGAATTTCAAGGGAATTAATGAAAAAAATCAAATGATGGTGGCTTAGCTGTACCAGATCTAAAATGATATTATAGAGCAGCAGTTACCAAAACTATTTGGTATTGGCTAAGGAATAGATTAGTTGATCAGTGGAATAGATTAGGTTCAAGGGATAAAACAGTCAACAAATATAGCAACCTAGTCTTTGACAAACCCAAAGATCCCAGCTTTTGGGATAAGAACTTACTGTTTGATAAAAATTGCTGGGAAAATTGGAAACTAATAGGGCAGAAACTAGGCATTGATCCATACTTAACGCCGTACACCAAGATAAGGTCAAAATGGGTTCATGACCTAGGCATAAAGAATGAAATCATTAATAAATTAGAGGAACATAGGATAGTTTACCTCTCAGACCTGTGGAAGGGGAAGGTCTTTATGACCAAAGCAGAACTAGAGATCATTACTGATCACAAAATAGAAAATTTTGATTATACCAAACTGAAAAGTTTTTGTACAAACAAAACTAATGTAGACAAGATTAGAAGGGAAGCAATAAACTGGGAAAATATTTTTACAGTCAAAGGTTCTGATAAAGGCCTCATTTCCAAAATATATAGAGAATTAACTCTAATTTATAAAAATCAAGCCATTCTCCAATTGAAAAATGGTCAAAGGATATGAACAGACAATTCTCAGATGAAGAAATTGAAACTATTTCTAGTCATATGAAAAGATGCTCCAAGTCATTATTAATCAGAGAAATGCAAATTAAGACAACTCTAAGATACCACTACACACCTGTCAGATTGGCTAAGATGACAGGAAAAATAATGATGATTGTTGGAGGGATGTGGGAAAACTGGGACATTGATTCATTGTTGGTGGAGTTGTGAACGAATCCAACCATTTTGGAGATAGTTTGGAACTATGCTCAAAAAGTTATCAAACTGTGCATACCCTTTGATCCAGCAGTGTTACTACTGGGATTATATCCCAAAGAGATTATAAAGAAGGGAAAGGGACCTGTATGTGCACGAATGTTTGTGGCAGCCCTTTTTGTAGTGGCTAGAAACTGGAAACTGAATGGATGTCCAGGAGTTGGAGAATGGCTGAATAAATTGTGGTATATGAATATTATAGAATATTATTGTTCTATAAGAAATGAGCAACAGGATGATTTCAGAAAGGCCTGGAGAGACTTACACGAACTGATGCTGAGTGAAATGAGCAGGACCAGGAGATCATTATATACTTCAACAACAATACTAGATGATGAGCAGTTCTGATGGATCAGGCCATCCTCAGCAACAAGATCAACCAAATCATTTCTAATGGAGCAGTAATGAACTGAACTAGCTATACCCAGAAAAGAACTCTGGGAGATGACTAAAACCATTACATTGAATTCCCAATCCCTATATTTATGCACACCTGCATTTTTGATTTCCTTCACAAGCTAATTGTACAATAATTCAGAGTCTGATTCTTTTTGTACAGCAAAATAATGTTTTGGTCATGTATACTTATTGTGTATCTAAGTTATATTTTAATATATTTAACATCTACTGGTCATCCTGCCATTTAGGGAGGGTGGGGGTAAGAGGTGAAAAATTGGAACAAGAGGTTTGGCAATTGTTAATGCTGTAAAGTTACCCATGTATATATCCTGTAAATAAAAGGCTATTAAATAAATAAATAAATAAAAGGACTCCCAAACACTGAACTATCCCTGTCAATGAATGTGTCATGTCATTATCTATGTGGGCATCCCTGGAAAGTATACTTCAAAGATAAAACTATTTTCTTTGGGTGAGGGCTGTTGAGACCTTTACAGGGCTAGTTTCTACCTTTCCACAGGAATACAAAGTAAATCTGAGGCCAAATTTGAACTTAGGACTCTGTTATTTTACTCCAGGTTTCTGTCACTGAACTATCTGCTTCTTCTAGTTTTATAACATATTCCATGTGAGTTGAGCAGTTGTATGTGAAATGATTACAAATCATATTTTTAATGCCAGATTCAAGGACACTGAATGTTAATGCAAGTTTTTTTCTTATAAGGAAAATATTCCCTATTTTATTTATATTTGAGAAAGAAAGAATTGGGAAACAATTAAAAGTAATTATCTTTCTTCCTTTATTTACTTTTGGAGATTCCTGGCTGAGAGCTTGGGCTGGGGGGATCATTTCCAACAAGCCATATATCATAAAGCAGTACTGGTTATTAAGCACTTTTGTACAGCAATATTTGTAGCTTTCCCCTCAAAGCATATTCTGTGAAAATTGTATTCTGGCCAATTGTATGTAGCTTATATTTGGAATAATTTTAGAACAGATGCCAAGGGCATTAGTATGTAGGTCACAAGAATAAGAAATTAATCAGATGAAGTACTTTTTTTAGTTTTTTTCCTTGGCAACATGGCCTTTTTTTTGATTTACAGAAGCTTAATTCATTTAGAAATTTATTATCAGAGGCTTGGAATAATTACAAGGAAAGTTCTCAAGCATATAATGTTTTGGTTAAACTAAACAGTAGCTGCAAAATTCTTAAAGTATTTGTGTACATAGTAAGAGTTCAGGATAGAAATATGAGCTCCTTCTCACAATCTCAGAAAAGTAAAGAAAAAAAATTAGAAAAAGAAAATAAAAAAGAACCAGAATCTTTTAACTTCCAGATGTTTTCCTCCCTTTCTCCTTTCTCTTGATCCTTTCCCCTCAGTCTCTCCTTTCCTCTCTCCCTCTCTCTGTCCATCCCATTTCTACACACATATATACATACATATGCCTACATATATAGACATATACACATACATATCCCATGCACACACAATTTTTTAAGGGATGGGAATGAGGTGAAGAAGGTACTTCTAGTCAGATACTAAGTGGTTGTAATAGTGCAATGGTGGCATCTATTGGTATGTGATTTACTTGAACCTGAATTGCAGAAAGCTCTTTTTCCCAGGTTGAATCAGCCAGCTCACTATGTAAATTATTCAGAAATCATTGTTTTCTTTTAAAACTAACACATTTAAAACCTACCATAGATATCAACAACTTCTACAATACCTATTCATCACAGTGACCAGGAGACTTTTTGGACCTCAGAAAATTCAGAATTACATATCTTCATGTCCTTCAGGCATTGACATTTTATTTTATTTCTCCCTTTATATTTTGATTTTTTTTACTTGTAAGAAATGCTTGAGAAGTCAATGTAGAACTTAAGACTGGACTTCCTGAAAATAAGTAGAAAAAAATATTGTGCTTATTTCACCTTAAGCTTCACATTGCTCATAACAAAGAGAAGTGTAATATTTTCCATAGCTCACTAGAATGTCTAATGTCACATGGAAATCAGTAGAAATACCTTTAGTTTAGTTATAATAAGAAAGCATGAACTGCTTGGTGGAACATGGATAGATCATTTGGCCTGAATTCAGAAAGATTCAACTTCTTGAGTTCCAATCTGGCCATAAACATTTACTAGCTCTGTGACCCTTGGTAAGTCACTTAATACTGTTTGCTCAGTTCCTCATTTATAAAATGAGCTGAAGAAGAAATTGGCAAATCATTCCAATATTTTTGCCAAGACAACCCCAAATGGGGTAATGAAGAATCAAACATGCCCGAAATGATTGAACAATAAAAACAACACATATTACTGAATGGTGAGGTACAGGATAAAGATTCTTGAGTCTGAAGTCAAGCTCTTTTACCATTTTACTGTGGACAACTATTTTACCATTTTAGCTCTAAAGTCTTACATTCTTCTGTAAAAACAGGATTTTGTACAATAAAATTTTATTTTTTCAACTCTAATTACTATGAATCTACTTTGTGAATATAATTTTGATTTCAAAATGTGAGTTGAGATGCTGTGAGTGTAACTATTCCTACTTCTTTTTCTCCCTCCCCAATTGAGATTTTGATTTTCAAAAGAGGTGAAATGTGAGAAAATTAAAATAAAAACATTGGAAAACTTAAAAACCTTACCATCAAATTTGGAATCAAACTTATCTTATTTGGAATCAGACTTAAGTAGTTTAGTATCAGTGTAGAATGTTGGAGCTGAAGTCAAGAATACCTGAATTCTAATCCACAGGCACTTATTAGCTTTGTGACGAATGTCCCTTAAGCTCTATTTTCCTTAACCCAATAGAAACATCAAGGGCACACCTTACCAAATATTCTTGCCAAGAAAACCCCATGAACAGGATTGGTATGATAAGCTCCATGGAGTCAAAAAGAGTCAGACAAGACTGAATGATTGAAGAATAGCAACAATCATATCATTGTATAGAAAGGATTAAAAAAGATATTACTCTACAGATCATTTGGTCCAATTTTTTCATTTTTAAGATAAAGAATTGGAATCTATGGCTATTGTATGATGCTCAAAGAATATACAAGTTAACTCAACACATCATTTTTTTAAAATATCATAGCTAAATGAGTCCTAGCACCTGTGAAAGCATGTAGGACAAATATGAAATTTCTGACAGAATAAAGAACAAGTAAAAGATACAATTAAACTTTGAGTAGATTGAATGTTACTGTACTAGGACATAAAAGAACCAAAGAAAATCTTTGTATTCCTTTAATGACTTATCACAATAGGATTTTAATGGGAAGACATTTGTAAAATTATCTTTTATTTAATAAGAGGAAAGAGAATATTTGTTACTTATAAACACTACATTATTTCCTTAAGTATAGGTTGAAGGCTTTCTCCTGAGGAATGATATATCTTTTAATTCTGATAAGTCAAGTATTTTAGATGAAACCATATCCAAGCAAGCACAGAATAATACAGCATATATAATGAAGATATTGAAGGCATTGTCATTGTAAGATATGAGGTTAAGATCCACTATGATAGCAAATTGATATCTATTTTAAAAAAAAAAAAAGGTAAATAACTTCATTTCAGTCGTCTCTTCCCTTTAAGCATTATGTATCCTAGGGAAAAAAAAAGTTTTACTCAAATCATATATAAGTGGTTTCATGGCATATCCAAGACAGAATGGGAAAAGTGATAGAAAAAGACAAAAAGACAATCAGGAAATAAGAGAAGAAATAGTAACTACTCTAAAAGTTATGTTAATAAAAGGAGGAAAATTGAAAAGATTTAAAAAAAAAAAAAGATTTGTTGTTGGCTAAAGCAGGTCACAAAGTGGCAAACTGCCCAACTGCCTTTGAAAGTCATGAACTTTGAAATCTGTTAAAAATATAGTTTCATTGAATCAGAATAGCCAAATGCAAGTTCAAAGTAGATCCAGCTATGAGGGAAATTCTTTTTTTTTTTTTTTTTTTGCATGTAATTTTTGATTGGTGAAGATACTGGTCATCTATTTATATCTTGTCCTGATAATCCTATTGGACATTGGATGTGATTATTATAGACTTTAGGTCTCTGGAAAAAGGTTTAAGAAAGACAGCCCTGAAAATAAGAATTCAGATCAAAAGATCCTATTTGAATATTGGCCTAAGGATATGAATATAAATTGTAAAGAAACTTTTGAGTCTCCTAAACCATCAAATACAAAACTTCAGAAGTCAAGATTGTTAACTTTTGATTATTGATAAAACTATTTTTTTTGTTGTTTTGATATTATTTTACAGTGTATTATATTTCGAACTGGGACAGTCTTTAAGGATCAGAGAGGATTAACACATAAGAATACAGTGACTGAAAATGTGCACGTGAAAATTTCTTTAAAAATGTTTATGTGGCCAAAATTCCTCTTTTTAATTTTTTGTGTACTGAAAAAAGAATACCATTTATATGAAAACCTCAAACCATAAGCATTTAGTACATAAATTGTAGATTGTGGGGAAAATATAGTTCCAGAGAAGCTTAAAGCCAGTAATCTCTAGCCAATTCCCTTAGTCTTAGGACTCACTTTTTTTTCCCATTTATACTGATAGATAAATGCTCACATCAGCCTGGCATTTGCATTTAATTTATTTGTTTTATGTTTATTCAACTTGTTTTGTAATACATGCAACAATACTAAATATCAATTTAGCAATTAAATAACTAGTATTAATATATTCCTTTAATGTTTTTAAGCTTCTTTACCTAAATCAACAAGTGGAGTCTCATAATATTTACCTATAAGCAAGAAGATTTGCTCATTACACAGATATGAAGTCAAGGACCAAAAAGATTAAGAAATTGCCAAGGGTCACATAACTCATGATTAATATAGCATTTTTACAGTGAAAATTACAGCTATTACATGGACCAATATCTCAATTTAAAAAAAAAAAAGTAATTTGAAAA